>NW_027125226.1:0-324200 GCF_033026475.1 Channa argus
TGAAGATGGGCTTGTTTCTGACAATTGCAGCTAAATACCGAAGGGAAAGTGTGTTTACCTTCATATTTGACCCAGAACAACTCAGTTCAGCATGGAAATATCATTGCAACAGCTTTTATTTAGCCAGAAATCTAGAGTGTAAGTTTTTATGCGCTTAAAAGCATTTTCAGGCCGAATGGAATTGAATTGGAAGACATGCTTGTTTCTGACAATTGCAGCAAAAAACTGAAAGGAAAGTGTGTTTGCGTTCATATTTGACCCAAAACAACACAGTTCAGCATGGAAATATCATTGCAACACCTTTTATTTAGCCACAGTTCATCAGTGTAAGTAATTATGCTTAAAAGCATTTTCAGGCCAAATGAAGCTGATGTTGAAGATGTGGTTGTTTCTGCCAATTGCAGCAAAATACTGAAAGGAAAGTGGGTTTGCCTTCATATTTGACCCAGAACAACTCAGTTCAGCATGGAAATATCATTGCAACAGCTTTTATTTAGCCAGAAATCAAGAGTGTAAGTTTTTATGCGCTTAAAAGCATTTTCAGGCCGAATGAGCAAATATGCTTGTTTCTGCCAATTGCAGCAAAATACTGAAAGGAAAGTGGGTTTGCCTTCATATTTGACCCAAAACAACTCAGTTCAGCATGGAAATATCATTGCAACACCTTTTATTTAGCCACAGTTCATCAGTGTAAGTAATTATGCTTAAAAGCATTTTCAGGCCAAATGAAGCTGATGTTGAAGATGTGGTTGTTTCTGCCAATTGCAGCAAAATACTGAAAGGAAAGTGGGTTTGCCTTCATATTTGACCCAGAAAAACTCAGTTCAGCATGGAAATATCATTGCAACAGCTTTTATTTAGCCAGAAATCAAGAGTGTAAGTTTTTATGCGCTTAAAAGCATTTTCAGGCCGAATGAGCAAATATAATTTTTTCTGCCAATTGCAGCAAAATACTGAAAGGAAAGTGGGTTTGCCTTCATATTTGATGCAGAACAACTCAGTTCAGCATGGAAATATCATTGCAACAGCTTTTATTTAGCCAGAAATCAAGAGTGTAAGTTTTTATGCGCTTAAAAGCATTTTCAGGCCAAATGAGCAAATATGCTTGTTTCTGCCAATTGCAGCAAAATACTGAAAGGAAAGTGGGTTTGCCTTCATATTTGACCCAGAACCACTCATTTCAGCATGGAAATATCATTGCAACAGCTTTTATTTAGCCAGAAATCAAGAGTGTAAGTTTTTATGCGCTTAAAAGCATTTTCAGGCCGAATGAGCAAATATGCTTGTTTCTGCCAATTGCAGCAAAATACCGAAAGGAAAGTGGGTTTGCCTTCATATTTGACCCAGAACAACTCAGTTCAGCATGGAAATATCATTGCAACAGCTTTTATTTAGCCAGAAATCAAGAGTAATTTTTTTATGCGCTTAAAAGAATTTTCAGGCCGAATGAGCAAATATGCTTGTTTCTGCCAATTGCAGCAAAATACTGAAAGGAAAGTGGGTTTGCCTTCATATTTGACCCAGAACAACTCAGTTCAGCATGGAAATATCATTGCAACAGCTTTTATTTAGCCAGAAATCAAGAGTGTAAGTTTTTATGCGCTTAAAAGCATTTTCAGGCCAAATGAGCTGATTTCTGCTATTTGCAGCAAAACACTGAAGGGAAAGTGGGTTTGCCTTCATATTTGACCCAGAACAACTCAGTTCAGCATGGAAATATCATTGCAACAGCTTTTATTTAGCCAGAAATCAAGAGTGTAAGTTTTTATGCGCTTAAAAGCATTTTCAGGCCGAATGAGCAAATATGCTTGTTTCTGCCAATTGCAGCAAAATACTGAAAGGAAAGTGGGTTTGCCTTCATATTTGACCCAGAACAACTCAGTTCAGCATGGAAATATCATTGCAACAGCTTTTATTTAGCCAGAAATCAAGAGTGTAAGTTTTTATGCGCTTAAAAGCATTTTCAGGCCGAATGAGCAAATATGCTTGTTTCTGCCAATTGCAGCAAAATACTGAAGGGAAAGTGGGTTTGCCTTCATATTTGACCCAGAACAACTCAGTTCAGCATGGAAATACCATTGCAACAGCTTTTATTTAGCCAGAAATCAAGAGTGTAAGTTTTTATGCGCTTAAAAGCATTTTCAGGCCGAATGAGTAAATATGCTTGTTTCTGCCAATTGCAGCAAAATACTGAAAGGAAAGTGGGTTTGCCTTCATATTTGACCCAGAACAACTCAGTTCAGCATGGAAATATCATTGCAACAGCTTTTATTTAGTCAGAAATCAAGAGTGTAAGTTTTTATGCGCTTAAAAGCATTTTCAGGCCGAATGAGCAAATATGCTTGTTTCTGCCAATTGCAGCAAAATACTGAAAGGAAAGTGGGTTTGCCTTCATATTTGACCCAGAACAACTCAGTTCAGCATGGAAATATCATTGCAACAGCTTTTATTTAGCCAGAAATCAAGAGTGTAAGTTTTTATGCGCTTAAAAGCATTTTCAGGCCAAATGAGTAAATATGCTTGTTTCTGCCAATTGCAGCAAAATACTGAAAGGAAAGTGGGTTTGCCTTCATATTTGACCCAGAACAACTCAGTTCAGCATGGAAATATCATTGCAACAGCTTTTATTTAGCCAGAAATCAAGAGTTTAAGTTTTTATGCGCTTAAAAGCATTTTCAGGCCAAATGAGCTGATTTCTGCTATTTGCAGCAAAATACTGAAAGGAAAGTGGGATTGCCTTCATATTTGACCCAGAACAACTCAGTTCAGCATGGAAATATCATTGCAACAGCTTTTATTTAGCCAGAAATCAAGAGTGTACGTTTTTATGCGCTTAAAAGCATTTTCAGGCCGAATGAGCAAATATACTTGTTTCTGCCAATTGCAGCAAAATACTGAAAGGAAAGTGGGTTTGCCTTCATATTTGACCCAGAACAACTCAGTTCAGCATGGAAATATCATTGCAACAGCTTTTATTTAGCCAGAAATCAAGAGTGTAAGTTTTTATGCGCTTAAAAGCATTTTCAGGCCAAATGACCTGATTTCTGCTATTTGCAGCAAAATACTGAAGGGAAAGTGGGTTTGCCTTCATATTTGACCCAGAACAACTCAGTTCAGCATGGAAATATCATTGCAACAGCTTTTATTTAGCCAGAAATCAAGAGTGTAAGTTTTTATGCGCTTAAAAGCATTTTCAGGCCGAATGAGCAAATATGCTTGTTTCTGCCAATTGCAGCAAAATACTGAAAGGAAAGTGGGTTTGCCTTCATATTTGACCCAAAACAACTCAGTTCAGCATGGAAATATCATTGCAACACCTTTTATTTAGCCACAGTTCATCAGTGTAAGTAATTATGCTTAAAAGCATTTTCAGGCCAAATGAAGCTGATGTTGAAGATGTGGTTGTTTCTGCCAATTGCAGCAAAATACTGAAAGGAAAGTGGGTTTGCCTTCATATTTGACCCAGAAAAACTCAGTTCAGCATGGAAATATCATTGCAACAGCTTTTATTTAGCCAGAAATCAAGAGTGTAAGTTTTTATGCGCTTAAAAGCATTTTCAGGCCGAATGAGCAAATATAATTTTTTCTGCCAATTGCAGCAAAATACTGAAAGGAAAGTGGGTTTGCCTTCATATTTGATGCAGAACAACTCAGTTCAGCATGGAAATATCATTGCAACAGCTTTTATTTAGCCAGAAATCAAGAGTGTAAGTTTTTATGCGCTTAAAAGCATTTTCAGGCCGAATGAGCAAATATGCTTGTTTCTGCCAATTGCAGCAAAATACTGAAAGGAAAGTGGGTTTGCCTTCATATTTGACCCAGAACAACTCATTTCAGCATGGAAATATCATTGCAACAGCTTTTATTTAGCCAGAAATCAAGAGTGTAAGTTTTTATGCGCTTAAAAGCATTTTCAGGCCAAATGAGCTGATTTCTGCTATTTGCAGCAAAATACTGAAAGGAAAGTGGGATTGCCTTCATATTTGACCCAGAACAACTCAGTTCAGCATGGAAATATCATTGCAACAGCTTTTATTTAGCCAGAAATCAAGAGTGTACGTTTTTATGCGCTTTAAAGCATTTTCAGGCCGAATGAGCAAATATGCTTGTTTCTGCCAATTGCAGCAAAATACTGAAAGGAAAGTGGGTTTGCCTTCATATTTGACCCAGAACAACTCAGTTCAGCATGGAAATATCATTGCAACAGCTTTTATTTAGCCAGAAATCAAGAGTGTAAGTTTTTATGCGCTTAAAAGCATTTTCAGGCCGAATGAGCAAATATGCTTGTTTCTGCCAATTGCAGCAAAATACCGAAAGGAAAGTGGGTTTGCCTTCATATTTGACCCAGAACAACTCAGTTCAGCATGGAAATATCATTGCAACAGCTTTTATTTAGCCAGAAATCAAGAGTGTAAGTTTTTATGCGCTTAAAAGCATTTTCAGGCCAAATGAGCTGATTTCTGCTATTTGCAGCAAAACACTGAAGGGAAATTGGGTTTGCCTTCATATTTGACCCAGAACAACTCAGTTCAGCATGGAAATATCATTGCAACAGCTTTTATTTAGCCAGAAATCAAGAGTGTAAGTTTTTATGCACTTAAAAGCATTTTTAGGCCGAATGAGCAAATATGCTTGTTTCTGCCAATTGCAGCAAAATACTGAAAGGAAAGTGGGTTTGCCTTCATATTTGACCCAGAACAACTCAGTTCAGCATGGAAATATCATTGCAACAGCTTTTATTTAGCCAGAAATCAAGAGTGTAAGTTTTTATGCGCTTAAAAGCATTTTCAGGCCGAATGAGTAAATATGCTTGTTTCTGCCAATTGCAGCAAAATACTGAAAGGAAAGTGGGTTTGCCTTCATATTTGACCCAGAACAACTCAGTTCAGCATGGAAATATCATTGCAACAGCTTTTATTTAGCCAGAAATCAAGAGTGTAAGTTTTTATGCGCTTAAAAGCATTTTCAGGCCGAATGAGCAAATATGCTTGTTTCTGCCAATTGCAGCAAAATACTGAAAGGAAAGTGGGTTTGCCTTCATATTTGACCCAGAACAACTCAGTTCAGCATGGAAATATCATTGCAACAGCTTTTATTTAGCCAGAAATCAAGAGTTTAAGTTTTTATGCGCTTAAAAGCATTTTCAGGCCAAATGAGCTGATTTCTGCTATTTGCAGCAAAATGCTGAAGGGAAAGTGGGTTTGCCTTCATATTTGACCCAGAACAACTCAGTTCAGCATGGAAATATCATTGCAACAGCTTTTATTTAGCCAGAAATCAAGAGTGTAAGTTTTTATGCGCTTAAAAGCATTTTCAGGCCGAATGAGTAAATATGCTTGTTTCTGCCAATTGCAGCAAAATACTGAAAGGAAAGTGGGTTTGCCTTCATATTTGACCCAGAACAACTCAGTTCAGCATGGAAATATCATTGCAACAGCTTTTATTTAGCCAGAAATCAAGAGTGTAAGTTTTTATGCGCTTAAAAGCATTTTCAGGCCGAATGAGTAAATATGCTTGTTTCTGCCAATTGCAGCAAAATACTGAAAGGAAAGTGGGTTTGCCTTCATATTTGACCCAGAACAACTCAGTTCAGCATGGAAATATCATTGCAACAGCTTTTATTTAGCCAGAAATCAAGAGTGTAAGTTTTTATGCGCTTAAAAGCATTTTCAGGCCAAATGAGCTGATTTCTGCTATTTGCAGCAAAATACTGAAAGGAAAGTGGGTTTGCCTTCATATTTGACCCAGAACAACTCAGTTCAGCATGGAAATATCATTGCAACAGCTTTTATTTAGCCAGAAATCAAGAGTTTAAGTTTTTATGCGCTTAAAAGCATTTTCAGGCCAAATGAGCTGATTTCTGCTATTTGCAGCAAAATACTGAAGGGAAAGTGGGTTTGCCTTCATATTTGACCCAGAACAACTCAGTTCAGCATGGAAATATCATTGCAACAGCTTTTATTTAGCCAGAAATCAAGAGTGTAAGTTTTTATGCGCTTAAAAGCATTTTTAGGCCGAATGAGCAAATATGCTTGTTTCTGCCAATTGCAGCAAAATACTGAAAGGAAAGTGGGTTTGCCTTCATATTTGACCCAGAACAACTCAGTTCAGCATGGAAATATCATTGCAACAGCTTTTATTTAGCCAGAAATCAAGAGTGTAAGTTTTTATGCGCTTAAAAGCATTTTCAGGCCGAATGAGCAAATATGCTTGTTTCTGCCAATTGCAGCAAAATACTGAAAGGAAAGTGGGTTTGCCTTCATATTTGACCCAGAACAACTCAGTTCAGCATGGAAATATCATTGCAACAGCTTTTATTTAGCCAGAAATCAAGAGTTTAAGTTTTTATGCGCTTAAAAGCATTTTCAGGCCAAATGAGCGGATTTCTGCTATTTGCAGCAAAATACTAAAGGGAAAGTGGGTTTGCCTTCATATTTGACCCAGAACAACTCAGTTCAGCATGGAAATATCATTGCAACAGCTTTTATTTAGCCAGAAATCAAGAGTGTAAGTTTTTATGCGCTTAAAAGCATTTTCAGGCCGAATGAGCAAATATGCTTGTTTCTGCCAATTGCAGCAAAATACTGAAAGGAAAGTGGGTTTGCCTTCATATTTGACCCAGAACAACTCAGTTCAGCATGGAAATATCATTGCAACAGCTTTTATTTAGCCAGAAATCAAGAGTGTAAGTTTTTATGCGCTTAAAAGCATTTTCAGGCCAAATGAGCTGATTTCTGCCATTTGCAGCAAAATACTGAAGGGAAAGTGGGTTTGCCTTCATATTTGACCCAGAACAACTCAGTTCAGCATGGAAATATCATTGCAACAGCTTTTATTTAGCCAGAAATCAAGAGTGTAAGTTTTTATGCGCTTAAAAGCATTTTCAGGCCAAATGAGCAAATATGCTTGTTTCTGCCAATTGCAGCAAAATACTGAAGGGAAAGTGGGTTTGCCTTCATATTTGACCCAGAACAACTCAGTTCAGCATGGAAATATCATTGGAACAGCTTTTACTTAGCCAGAAATCAAGAGTGTAAGTTTTTATGCGCTTAAAAGCATTTTCAGGCCAAATGAGCTGATTTCTGCTATTTGCAGCAAAATACTAAAGGGAAAGTGGGTTTGCCTTCATATTTGACCCAGAACAACTCAGTTCAGCATGGAAATATCATTGCAACAGCTTTTATTTAGCCAGAAATCAAGAGTGTAAGTTTTTATGCGCTTAAAAGCATTTTCAGGCCGAATGAGCAAATATGCTTGTTTCTGCCAATTGCAGCAAAATACTGAAAGGAAAGTGGGTTTGCCTTCATATTTGACCCAGAACAACTCAGTTCAGCATGGAAATATCATTGCAACAGCTTTTATTTAGCCAGAAATCAAGAGTGTAAGTTTTTATGCGCTTAAAAGCATTTTCAGGCCGAATGAGTAAATATGCTTGTTTCTGCCAATTGCAGCAAAATACTGAAAGGAAAGTGGGTTTGCCTTCATATTTGACCCAGAACAACTCAGTTCAGCATGGAAATATCATTGCAACAGCTTTTATTTAGCCAGAAATCAAGAGTGTAAGTTTTTATGCGCTTAAAAGCATTTTCAGGCCAAATGAGCTGATTTCTGCTATTTGCAGCAAAATACTGAAGGGAAAGTGGGTTTGCCTTCATATTTGACCCAGAACAACTCAGTTCAGCATGGAAATATCATTGCAACAGCTTTTATTTAGCCAGAAATCAAGAGTTTAAGTTTTTATGCGCTTAAAAGCATTTTCAGGCCAAATGAGCTGATTTCTGCTATTTGCAGCAAAATACTGAAGGGAAAGTGGGTTTGCCTTCATATTTGACCCAGAACAACTCAGTTCAGCATGGAAATATCATTGCAACAGCTTTTATTTAGCCAGAAATCAAGAGTGTAAGTTTTTATGCGCTTAAAAGCATTTTTAGGCCGAATGAGCAAATATGCTTGTTTCTGCCAATTGCAGCAAAATACTGAAAGGAAAGTGGGTTTGCCTTCATATTTGACCCAGAACAACTCAGTTCAGCATGGAAATATCATTGCAACAGCTTTTATTTAGCCAGAAATCAAGAGTGTAAGTTTTTATGCGCTTAAAAGCATTTTCAGGCCGAATGAGCAAATATGCTTGTTTCTGCCAATTGCAGCAAAATACTGAAAGGAAAGTGGGTTTGCCTTCATATTTGACCCAGAACAACTCAGTTCAGCATGGAAATATCATTGCAACAGCTTTTATTTAGCCAGAAATCAAGAGTTTAAGTTTTTATGCGCTTAAAAGCATTTTCAGGCCAAATGAGCGGATTTCTGCTATTTGCAGCAAAATACTAAAGGGAAAGTGGGTTTGCCTTCATATTTGACCCAGAACAACTCAGTTCAGCATGGAAATATCATTGCAACAGCTTTTATTTAGCCAGAAATCAAGAGTGTAAGTTTTTATGCGCTTAAAAGCATTTTCAGGCCGAATGAGCAAATATGCTTGTTTCTGCCAATTGCAGCAAAATACTGAAAGGAAAGTGGGTTTGCCTTCATATTTGACCCAGAACAACTCAGTTCAGCATGGAAATATCATTGGAACAGCTTTTATTTAGCCAGAAATCAAGAGTGTAAGTTTTTATGCGCTTAAAAGCATTTTCAGGCCAAATGAGCTGATTTCTGCTATTTGCAGCAAAATACTGAAGGGAAAGTGGGTTTGCCTTCATATTTGACCCAGAACAACTCAGTTCAGCATGGAAATATCATTGCAACAGCTTTTATTTAGCCAGAAATCAAGAGTGTAAGTTTTTATGCGCTTAAAAGCATTTTCAGGCCGAATGAGCAAATATGCTTGTTTCTGCCAATTGCAGCAAAATACTGAAGGGAAAGTGGGTTTGCCTTCATATTTGACCCAGAACAACTCAGTTCAGCATGGAAATATCATTGCAACAGCTTTTATTTAGCCAGAAATCAAGAGTGTAAGTTTTTATGCGCTTAAAAGCATTTTCAGGCCGAATGAGCAAATATGCTTGTTTCTGCCAATTGCAGCAAAATACTGAAAGGAAAGTGGGTTTGCCTTCATATTTGACCCAGAACAACTCAGTTCAGCATGGAAATATCATTGCAACAGCTTTTATTTAGCCAGAAATCAAGAGTGTAAGTTTTTATGCGCTTAAAAGCATTTTCAGGCCGAATGAGCAAATATGCTTGTTTCTGCCAATTGCAGCAAAATACTGAAAGGAAAGTGGGTTTGCCTTCATATTTGACCCAGAACAACTCAGTTCAGCATGGAAATATCATTGCAACAGCTTTTATTTAGCCAGAAATCAAGAGTGTAAGTCTTTATGCGCTTAAAAGCATTTTCAGGCCGAATGAGCAAATATGCTTGTTTCTGCCAATTCCAGCAAAATACTGAAAGGAAAGTGGGTTTGCCTTCATATTTGACCCAGAACAACTCAGTTCAGCATGGAAATATCATTGCAACAGCTTTTCTTTAGCCAGAAATCAAGAGTGTAAGTTTTTATGCGCTTACAAGCATTTTCAGGCCGAATGAGCAAATATGCTTGTTTCTGCCAATTGCAGCAAAATACTGAAAGGAAAGTGGGTTTGCCTTCATATTTGACCCAGAACAACTCAGTTCAGCATGGAAATATCATTGCAACAGCTTTTATTTAGCCAGAAATCAAGAGTTTAAGTTTTTATGCGCTTAAAAGCATTTTCAGGCCAAATGAGCTGATTTCTGCTATTTGCAGCAAAATACTGAAGGGAAAGTGGGTTTGCCTTCATATTTGACCCAGAACCACTCAGTTCAGCATGGAAATATCATTGCAACAGCTTTTATTTAGCCAGAAATCAAGAGTGTAAGTTTTTATGCGCTTAAAAGCATTTTCAGGCCGAATGAGCAAATATGCTTGTTTCTGCCAATTGCAGCAAAATACTGAAAGGAAAGTGGGTTTGCCTTCATATTTGACCCAGAACAACTCAGTTCAGCATGGAAATATCATTGCAACAGCTTTTATTTAGCCAGAAATCAAGAGTGTAAGTTTTTATGCGCTTAAAAGCATTTTCAGGCCGAATGAGCAAATATGCTTGTTTCTGCCAATTGCAGCAAAATACTGAAAGGAAAGTGGGTTGGCCTTCATATTTGACCCAGAACAACTCAGTTCAGCATGGAAATATCATTGCAACAGCTTTTATTTAACCAGAAATCAAGAGTGTAAGTTATTATGCGCTTAAAAGCATTTTCAGGCCAAATGAGCTGATTTCTGCTATTTGCAGCAAAATACTGAAGGGAAAGTGGGTTTGCCTTCATATTTGACCCAGAACAACTCAGTTCAGCATGGAAATATCATTGCAACAGCTTTTATTTAGCCAGAAATCAAGAGTGTAAGTTTTTATGCGCTTAAAAGCATTTTCAGGCCGAATGAGCAAATATGCTTGTTTCTGCCAATTGCAGCAAAATACTGAAAGGAAAGTGGGTTTGCCTTCATATTTGACCCAGAACAACTCAGTTCAGCATGGAAATATCATTGCAACAGCTTTTATTTAGCCAGAAATCAAGAGTGTAAGTTTTTATGCGCTTAAAAGCATTTTCAGGCCAAATGAGCTGATTTCTGCTATTTGCAGCAAAATACTGAAGGGAAAGTGGGTTTGCCTTCATATTTGACCCAGAACCACTCAGTTCAGCATGGAAATATCATTGCAACAGCTTTTATTTAGCCAGAAATCAAGAGTGTAAGTTTTTATGCGCTTAAAAGCATTTTCAGGCCGAATGAGCAAATATGCTTGTTTCTGCCAATTGCAGCAAAATACTGAAAGGAAAGTGGGTTTGCCTTCATATTTGACCCAGAACAACTCAGTTCAGCATGGAAATATCATTGCAACAGCTTTTATTTAGCCAGAAATCAAGAGTGTAAGTCTTTATGCGCTTAAAAGCATTTTCAGGCCGAATGAGCAAATATGCTTGTTTCTGCCAATTGCAGCAAAATACTGAAAGGAAAGTGGGTTTGCCTTCATATTTGACCCAGAGCAACTCAGTTCAGCATGGAAATATCATTGCAACAGCTTTTATTTAGCCAGAAATCAAGAGTGTAAGTTTTTATGCGCTTAAAAGCATTTTCAGGCCAAATGAGCTGATTTCTGCTATTTGCAGCAAAATACTGAAGGGAAAGTGGGTTTGCCTTCATATTTGACCCAGAACAACTCAGTTCAGCATGGAAATATCATTGCAACAGCTTTTAATTAGCCAGAAATCAAGAGTGTAAGTTTTTATGCGCTTAAAAGCATTTTCAGGCCGAATGAGCAAATATGCTTGTTTCTGCCAATTGCAGCAAAATACTGAAAGGAAAGTGGGTTTGCCTTCATATTTGACCCAGAACAACTCAGTTCAGCATGGAAATATCATTGCAACAGCTTTTATTTAGCCAGAAATCAAGAGTGTAAGTTTTTATGCGCTTAAAAGCATTTTCAGGCCGAATGAGCAAATATGCTTGTTTCTGCCAATTGCAGCAAAATACTGAAAGGAAAGTGGGTTTGCCTTCATATTTGACCCAGAACAACTCAGTTCAGCATGGAAATATCATTGCAACAGCTTTTATTTAGCCAGAAATCAAGAGTGTAAGTTTTTATGCGCTTAAAAGCATTTTCAGGCCGAATGAGCAAATATGCTTGTTTCTGCCAATTGCAGCAAAATACTGAAAGGAAAGTGGGTTTGCCTTCATATTTGACCCAGAACAACTCAGTTCAGCATGGAAATATCATTGCAACAGCTTTTATTTAGCCAGAAATCAAGAGTGTAAGTTTTTATGCGCTTAAAAGCATTTTCAGGCCGAATGAGCAAATATGCTTGTTTCTGCCAATTGCAGCAAAATACTGAAGGGAAAGTGGGTTTGCCTTCATATTTGACCCAGAACAACTCAGTTCAGCATGGAAATATCATTGGAACAGCTTTTATTTAGCCAGAAATCAAGAGTGTAAGTTTTTATGCGCTTAAAAGCATTTTCAGGCCGAATGAGCAAATATGCTTGTTTCTGCCAATTGCAGCAAAATACTGAAAGGAAAGTGGGTTTGCCTTCATATTTGACCCAGAACAACTCAGTTCAGCATGGAAATATCATTGCAACAGCTTTTATTTAGCCAGAAATCAAGAGTGTAAGTCTTTATGCGCTTAAAAGCATTTTCAAGCCCAATGAGCAAATATGCTTGTTTCTGCCAATTGCAGCAAAATACTGAAAGGAAAGTGGGTTTGCCTTCATATTTGACCCAGAACAACTCAGTTCAGCATGGAAATATCATTGCAACAGCTTTTATTTAGCCAGAAATCAAGAGTTTAAGTTTTTATGCGCTTAAAAGCATTTTCAGGCCAAATGAGCTGATTTCTGCTATTTGCAGCAAAATACTGAAGGGAAAGTGGGTTTGCCTTCATATTTGACCCAGAACCACTCATTTCAGCATGGAAATATCATTGCAACAGCTTTTATTTAGCCAGAAATCAAGAGTGTAAGTTTTTATGCGCTTAAAAGCATTTTCAGGCCGAATGAGCAAATATGCTTGTTTCTGCCAATTGCAGCAAAATACTGAAAGGAAAGTGGGTTTGCCTTCATATTTGACCCAGAACAACTCAGTTCAGCATGGAAATATCATTGCAACAGCTTTTATTTAGCCAGAAATCAAGAGTGTAAGTTTTTATGCGCTTAAAAGCATTTTCAGGCCGAATGAGCAAATATGCTTGTTTCTGCCAATTGCAGCAAAATACTGAAAGGAAAGTGGGTTTGCCTTCATATTTGACCCAGAACAACTCAGTTCAGCATGGAAATATCATTGCAACAGCTTTTATTTAGCCAGAAATCAACAGTGTAAGTTTTAATGCGCTTAAAAGCATTTTCAGGCCAAATGAGCTGATTTCTGCTATTTGCAGCAAAATACTGAAGGGAAAGTGGGTTTGCCTTCATATTTGACCCAGAACAACTCAGTTCAGTATGGAAATATCATTGCAACAGCTTTTATTTAGCCAGAAATCAAGAGTGTAAGTTTTTATGCGCTTAAAAGCATTTTCAGGCCGAATGAGCAAATATGCTTGTTTCTGCCAATTGCAGCAAAATACTGAAAGGAAAGTGGGTTTGCCTTCATATTTGACCCAGAACAACTCAGTTCAGTATGGAAATATCATTGCAACAGCTTTTATTTAGCCAGAAATCAAGAGTGTAAGTTTTTATGCGCTTAAAAGCATTTTCAGGCCGAATGAGCAAATATGCTTGTTTCTGCCAATTGCAGCAAAATACTGAAAGGAAAGTGGGTTTGCCTTCATATTTGACCCAGAACAACTCAGTTCAGCATGGAAATATCATTGCAACAGCTTTTATTTAGCCAGAAATCAAGAGTGTAAGTCTTTATGCGCTTAAAAGCATTTTCAGGCCGAATGAGCAAATATGCTTGTTTCTGCCAATTGCAGCAAAATACTGAAAGGAAAGTGGGTTTGCCTTCATATTTGACCCAGAACAACTCAGTTCAGCATGGAAATATCATTGCAACAGCTTTTATTTAGCCAGAAATCAAGAGTGTAAGTCTTTATGCGCTTAAAAGCATTTTCAGGCCGAATGAGCAAATATGCTTGTTTCTGCCAATTGCAGCAAAATACTGAAAGGAAAGTGGGTTTGCCTTCATATTTGACCCAGAACAACTCAGTTCAGCATGGAAATATCATTGCAACAGCTTTTATTTAGCCAGAAATCAAGAGTTTAAGTTTTTATGCGCTTAAAAGCATTTTCAGGCCAAATGAGCTGATTTCTGCTATTTGCAGCAAAATACTGAAGGGAAAGTGGGTTTGCCTTCATATTTGACCCAGAACCACTCATTTCAGCATGGAAATATCATTGCAACAGCTTTTATTTAGCCAGAAATCAAGAGTGTAAGTTTTTATGCGCTTAAAAGCATTTTCAGGCCGAATGAGCAAATATGCTTGTTTCTGCCAATTGCAGCAAAATACTGAAAGGAAAGTGGGTTTGCCTTCATATTTGACCCAGAACAACTCAGTTCAGCATGGAAATATCATTGCAACAGCTTTTATTTAGCCAGAAATCAAGAGTGTAAGTTTTTATGCGCTTAAAAGCATTTTCAGGCCGAATGAGCAAATATGCTTGTTTCTGCCAATTGCAGCAAAATACTGAAAGGAAAGTGGGTTGGCCTTCATATTTGACCCAGAACAACTCAGTTCAGCATGGAAATATCATTGCAACAGCTTTTATTTAGCCAGAAATCAAGATTGTAAGTTTTTATGTGCTTAAAAGCATTTTCAGGCCGAATGAGCAAATATGCTTGTTTCTGCCAATTCCAGCAAAATACTGAAAGAAAAGTGGGTTTGCCTTCATATTTGACCCAGAACAACTCAGTTCAGCATGGAAATATCATTGCAACAGCTTTTATTTAGCCAGAAATCAAGAGTGTAAGTTTTTATGCGCTTAAAAGCATTTTCAGGCCGAATGAGCAAATATGCTTGTTTCTGCCAATTGCAGCAAAATACTGAAAGGAAAGTGGGTTTGCCTTCATATTTGACCCAGAACAACTCAGTTCAGCATGGAAATATCATTGCAACAGCTTTTATTTAGCCAGAAATCAAGAGTGTAAGTTTTTATGCGCTTAAAAGCATTTTCAGGACAAATGAGCTGATTTCTGCTATTTGCAGCAAAATACTGAAGGGAAAGTGGGTTTGCCTTCATATTTGACCCAGAACAACTCAGTTCAGTATGGAAATATCATTGCAACAGCTTTTATTTAGCCAGAAATCAAGAGTTTAAGTTTTTATGCGCTTAAAAGGATTTTCAGGCCAAATGAGCTGATTTCTGCTATTTGCAGCAAAATACTGAAGGGAAAGTGGGTTTGCCTTCATATTTGACCCAGAACAACTCAGTTCAGCATGGAAATATCATTGCAACAGCTTTTATTTAGCCAGAAATCAAGAGTGTAAGTTTTTATGCGCTTAAAAGCATTGTCAGGCCGAATGAGCAAATATGCTTGTTTCTGCCAATTGCAGCAAAATACTGAAAGGAAAGTGGGTTTGCCTTCATATTTGACCCAGAACAACTCAGTTCAGCATGGAAATATCATTGCAACAGCTTTTATTTAGCCAGAAATCAAGAGTGTAAGTTTTTATGCGCTTAAAAGCATTTTCAGGCCAAATGAGCTGATTTCTGCTATTTGCAGCAAAATACTGAAGGGAAAGTGGGTTTGCCTTCATATTTGACCCAGAACAACTCAGTTCAGCATGGAAATATCATTGCAACAGCTTTTATTTAGCCAGAAATCAAGAGTTTAAGTTTTTATGCGCTTAAAAGCATTTTCAGGCCAAATGAGCTGATTTCTGCTATTTGCAGCAAAATACTGAAGGGAAAGTGGGTTTGCCTTCATATTTGACCCAGAACAACTCAGTTCAGCATGGAAATATCATTGCAACAGCTTTTATTTAGCCAGAAATCAAGAGTGTAACTTTTTATGCGCTTAAAAGCATTTTTAGGCCGAATGAGCAAATATGCTTGTTTCTGCCAATTGCAGCAAAATACTGAAAGGAAAGTGGGTTTGCCTTCATATTTGACCCAGAACAACTCAGTTCAGCATGGAAATATCATTGCAACAGCTTTTATTTAGCCAGAAATCAAGAGTGTAAGTTTTTATGCGCTTAAAAGCATTTTCAGGCCGAATGAGCAAATATGCTTGTTTCTGCCAATTGCAGCAAAATACTGAAAGGAAAGTGGGTTGGCCTTCATATTTGACCCAGAACCACTCAGTTCAGCATGGAAATATCATTGCAACAGCTTTTATTTAGCCAGAAATCAAGAGTGTAAGTTTTTATGCGCTTAAAAGCATTTTCAGGCCGAATGAGCAAATATGCTTGTTTCTGCCAATTGCAGCAAAATACTGAAAGGAAAGTGGGTTTGCCTTCATGTTTGACCCAGAACAACTCAGTTCAGCATGGAAATATCATTGCAACAGCTTTTATTTAGCCAGAAATCAAGAGTGTAAGTTTTTATGCGCTTCAAAGCATTTTCAGGCCAAATGAGCTGATTTCTGCAAAATGCAGCAAAATACTGAAGGGAAAATGGGTTTGCCTTCATATTTGAACCAGAACAACTCAGTTCAGCATGGAAATATCATTGCAACAGCTTTTATTTAGCCAGAAATCAACAGTGTAAGTTTTTATGCGCTTAAAAGCATTTTCAGGCCGAATGAGCAAATATGCTTGTTTCTGCCAATTGCAGCAAAATACTGAAAGGAAAGTGGGTTTGCCTTCATATTTGACCCAGAACAACTCAGTTCAGCATGGAAATATCATTGCAACAGCTTTTATTTAGCCAGAAATCAAGAGTTTAAGTTTTTATGCGCTTAAAAGCATTTTCAGGCCAACTCAGTTCAGCATGGAAATATCATTGCAACAGCTTTTATTTAGCCAGAAATCAAGAGTGTAAGTTTTTATGCGCTTAAAAGCATTTTCAGGCCAAATGAGCTGATTTCTGCTATTTGCAGCAAAATACTGAAGGGAAAGTGGGTTTGCCTTCATATTTGACCCAGAACAACTCAGTTCAGCATGGAAATATCATTGCAACAGCTTTTATTTAGCCAGAAATCAAGAGTGTAAGTTTTTATGCGCTTAAAAGCATTTTCAGGCCAAATGAGCTGATTTCTGCTATTTGCAGCAAAATACTGAAGGGAAAGTGGGTTTGCCTTCATATTTGACCCAGAACAACTCAGTTCAGCATGGAAATATCATTGCAACAGCTTTTATTTAGCCAGAAATCAAGAGTTTAAGTTTTTATGCGCTTAAAAGCATTTTCAGGCCAAATGAGCTGATTTCTGCTATTTGCAGCAAAATACTGAAGGGAAAGTGGGTTTGCCTTCATATTTGACCCAGAACAACTCAGTTCAGCATGGAAATATCATTGCAACAGCTTTTATTTAGCCAGAAATCAAGAGTGTAAGTTTTTATGCGCTTCAAAGCATTTTCAGGCCAAATGAGCTGATTTCTGCAAAATGCAGCAAAATACTGAAGGGAAAGTGGGTTTGCCTTCATATTTGAACCAGAACAACTCAGTTCAGCATGGAAATATCATTGCAACAGCTTTTATTTAGCCAGAAATCAAGAGTGTAAGTTTTTATGCGCTTAAAAGCATTTTCAGGCCGAATGAGCAAATATGCTTGTTTCTGCCAATTGCAGCAAAATACTGAAAGGAAAGTGGGTTTGCCTTCATATTTGACCCAGAACAACTCAGTTCAGCATGGAAATATCATTGCAACAGCTTTTATTTAGCCAGAAATCAAGAGTGTAAGTTTTTATGCGCTTAAAAGCATTTTCAGGCCAATTGAGCTGATTTCTGCTATTTGCAGCAAAATACTGAAGGGAAAGTGGGTTTGCCTTCATATTTGACCCAGAACAACTCAGTTCAGCATGGAAATATCATTGCAACAGCTTTTATTTAGCCAGAAATCAAGAGTGTAAGTTTTTATGCGCTTAAAAGCATTTTCAGGCCGAATGAGCAAATATGCTTGTTTCTGCCAATTGCAGCAAAATACTGAAAGGAAAGTGGGTTTGCCTTCATATTTGACCCAGAACAACTCAGTTCAGCATGGAAATATCATTGCAACAGCTTTTATTTAGCCAGAAATCAAGAGTTTAAGTTTTTATGCGCTTAAAAGCATTTTCAGGCCAACTCAGTTCAGCATGGAAATATCATTGCAACAGCTTTTATTTAGCCAGAAATCAAGAGTGTAAGTTTTTATGCGCTTAAAAGCATTTTCAGGCCGAATGAGCAAATATGCTTGTTTCTGCCAATTGCAGCAAAATACTGAAGGGAAAGTGGGTTTGCCTTCATATTTGACCCAGAACAACTCAGTTCAGTATGGAGATATCATTGCAACAGCTTTTATTTAGCCAGAAATCAAGAGTGTAAGTTTTTATGCGCTTAAAAGCATTTTCAGGCCAAATGAGCTGATTTCTGCTATTTGCAGCAAAATACTGAAGGGAAAGTGGGTTTGCCTTCATATTTGACCCAGAACAACTCAGTTCAGCATGGAAATATCATTGCAACAGCTTTTATTTAGCCAGAAATCAAGAGTGTAAGTTTTTATGCGCTTAAAAGCATTTTCAGGCCGAATGAGCAAATATGCTTGTTTCTGCCAATTGCAGCAAAATACTGAAAGGAAAGTGGGTTTGCCTTCATATTTGACCCAGAACAACTCAGTTCAGCATGGAAATATCATTGCAACAGCTTTTATTTAGCCAGAAATCAAGAGTGTAAGTTTTTATGCGCTTAAAAGCATGTTCAGGCCGAATGAGCAAATATGCTTGTTTCTGCCAATTGCAGCAAAATACTGAAAGGAAAGTGGGTTTGCCTTCATATTTGACCCAGAACAACTCAGTTCAGCATGGAAATATCATTGCAACAGCTTTTATTTAGCCAGAAATCAAGAGTGTAAGTTTTTATGCGCTTAAAAGCATTTTCAGGCCAAATGAGCTGATTTCTGCTATTTGCAGAAAAATACTGAAGGGAAAGTGGGTTTGCCTTCATATTTGACCCAGAACAACTCAGTTCAGCATGGAAATATCATTGCAACAGCTTTTATTTAGCCAGAAATCAAGAGTGTAAGTTTTTATGCGCTTAAAAGCATTTTCAGGCCGAATGAGCAAATATGCTTGTTTCTGCCAATTGCAGCAAAATACTGAAAGGAAAGTGGGTTTGCCTTCATATTTGACCCAGAACAACTCAGTTCAGCATGGAAATATCATTGCAACAGCTTTTATTTAGCCAGAAATCAAGAGTGTAAGTTTTTATGCGCTTAAAAGCATTTTCAGGCCAAATGAGCTGATTTCTGCTATTTGCAGCAAAATACTGAAGGGAAAGTGGGTTTGCCTTCATATTTGACCCAGAACAACTCAGTTCAGCATGGAAATATCATTGCAACAGCTTTTATTTAGCCAGAAATCAAGAGTTTAAGTTTTTATGCGCTTAAAAGCATTTTCAGGCCAAATGAGCTGATTTCTGCTATTTGAAGCAAAATACTGAAGGGAAAGTGGGTTTGCCTTCATATTTGACCCAGAACAACTCAGTTCAGCATGGAAATATCATTGCAACAGCTTTTATTTAGCCAGAAATCAAGAGTGTAAGTTTTTATGCGCTTAAAAGCATTTTTAGGCCGAATGAGCAAATATGCTTGTTTCTGCCAATTGCAGCAAAATACTGAAAGGAAAGTGGGTTTGCCTTCATATTTGACCCAGAACAACTCAGTTCAGCATGGAAATATCATTGCAACAGCTTTTATTTAGCCAGAAATCAAGAGTGTAAGTTTTTATGCGCATAAAAGCATTTTCAGGCCGAATGAGCAAATATGCTTGTTTCTGCCAATTGCAGCAAAATACTGAAAGGAAAGTGGGTTTGCCTTCATATTTGACCCAGAACAACTCAGTTCAGCATGGAAATATCATTGCAACAGCTTTTATTTAGCCAGAAATCAAGAGTTTAAGTTTTTATGCGCTTAAAAGCATTTTCAGGCCAAATGAGCTGATTTCTGCTATTTGCAGCAAAATACTGAAGGGAAAGTGGGTTTGCCTTCATATTTGACCCAGAACAACTCAGTTCAGCATGGAAATATCATTGCAACAGCTTTTATTTAGCCAGAAATCAAGAGTGTAAGTTTTTATGCGCTTAAAAGCATTTTCAGGCCGAATGAGCAAATATGCTTGTTTCTGCTATTTGCAGCAAAATACTGAAACGAAAGTGGGTTTGCCTTCATATTTGACCCAGAACAACTCAGTTCAGCATGGAAATATCATTGCAACAGCTTTTATTTAGCCAGAAATCAAGAGTTTAAGTTTTTATGCGCTTAAAAGCATTTTCAGGCCAACTCAGTTCAGCATGGAAATATCATTGCAACAGCTTTTATTTAGCCAGAAATCAAGAGTGTAAGTTTTTATGCGCTTAAAAGCATTTTCAGGCCAAATGAGCTGATTTCTGCTATTTGCAGCAAAATACTGAAGGGAAAGTGGGTTTGCCTTCATATTTGACCCAGAACAACTCAGTTCAGCATGGAAATATCATTGCAACAGCTTTTATTTAGCCAGAAATCAAGAGTGTAAGTTTTTATGCGCTTAAAAGCATTTTCAGGCCGAATGAGCAAATATGCTTGTTTCTGCCAATTGCAGCAAAATACTGAAGGGAAAGTGGGTTTGCCTTCATATTTGACCCAGAACAACTCAGTTCAGCATGGAAATATCATTGCAACAGCTTTTATTTAGCCAGAAATCAAGAGTGTAAGTTTTTATGCGCTTAAAAGCATTTTCAGGCCAAATGAGCTGATTTCTGCTATTTGCAGCAAAATACTGAAGGGAAAGTGGGTTTGCCTTCATATTTGACCCAGAACAACTCAGTTCAGTATGGAAATATCATTGCAACAGCTTTTATTTAGCCAGAAATCAAGAGTGTAAGTTTTTATGCGCTTAAAAGCATTTTCAGGCCAAATGAGCTGATTTCTGCTATTTGCAGCAAAATACTGAAGGGAAAGTGGGTTTGCCTTCATATTTGACCCAGAACAACTCAGTTCAGCATGGAAATATCATTGCAACAGCTTTTATTTAGCCAGAAATCAAGAGTGTAAGTTTTTATGCGCTTAAAAGCATTTTCAGGCCGAATGAGCAAATATGCTTGTTTCTGCCAATTGCAGCAAAATACTGAAAGGAAAGTGGGTTTGCCTTCATATTTGACCCAGAACAACTCAGTTCAGCATGGAAATATCATTGCAACAGCTTTTATTTAGCCAGAAATCAAGAGTGTAAGTTTTTATGCGCTTAAAAGCATGTTCAGGCCGAATGAGCAAATATGCTTGTTTCTGCCAATTGCAGCAAAATACTGAAAGGAAAGTGGGTTTGCCTTCATATTTGACCCAGAACAACTCAGTTCAGCATGGAAATATCATTGCAACAGCTTTTATTTAGCCAGAAATCAAGAGTGTAAGTTTTTATGCGCTTAAAAGCATTTTCAGGCCAAATGAGCTGATTTCTGCTATTTGCAGAAAAATACTGAAGGGAAAGTGGGTTTGCCTTCATATTTGACCCAGAACAACTCAGTTCAGCATGGAAATATCATTGCAACAGCTTTTATTTAGCCAGAAATCAAGAGTGTAAGTTTTTATGCGCTTAAAAGCATTTTCAGGCCGAATGAGCAAATATGCTTGTTTCTGCCAATTGCAGCAAAATACTGAAAGGAAAGTGGGTTTGCCTTCATATTTGACCCAGAACAACTCAGTTCAGCATGGAAATATCATTGCAACAGCTTTTATTTAGCCAGAAATCAAGAGTGTAAGTTTTTATGCGCTTAAAAGCATTTTCAGGCCAAATGAGCTGATTTCTGCTATTTGCAGCAAAATACTGAAGGGAAAGTGGGTTTGCCTTCATATTTGACCCAGAACAACTCAGTTCAGCATGGAAATATCATTGCAACAGCTTTTATTTAGCCAGAAATCAAGAGTTTAAGTTTTTATGCGCTTAAAAGCATTTTCAGGCCAAATGAGCTGATTTCTGCTATTTGAAGCAAAATACTGAAGGGAAAGTGGGTTTGCCTTCATATTTGACCCAGAACAACTCAGTTCAGCATGGAAATATCATTGCAACAGCTTTTATTTAGCCAGAAATCAAGAGTGTAAGTTTTTATGCGTTTAAAAGCATTTTTAGGCCGAATGAGCAAATATGCTTGTTTCTGCCAATTGCAGCAAAATACTGAAAGGAAAGTGGGTTTGCCTTCATATTTGACCCAGAACAACTCAGTTCAGCATGGAAATATCATTGCAACAGCTTTTATTTAGCCAGAAATCAAGAGTGTAAGTTTTTATGCGCTTAAAAGCATTTTCAGGCCGAATGAGCAAATATGCTTGTTTCTGCCAATTGCAGCAAAATACTGAAAGGAAAGTGGGTTTGCCTTCATATTTGACCCAGAACAACTCAGTTCAGCATGGAAATATCATTGCAACAGCTTTTATTTAGCCAGAAATCAAGAGTTTAAGTTTTTATGCGCTTAAAAGCATTTTCAGGCCAAATGAGCTGATTTCTGCTATTTGCAGCAAAATACTGAAGGGAAAGTGGGTTTGCCTTCATATTTGACCCAGAACAACTCAGTTCAGCATGGAAATATCATTGCAACAGCTTTTATTTAGCCAGAAATCAAGAGTGTAAGTTTTTATGCGCTTAAAAGCATTTTCAGGCCGAATGAGCAAATATGCTTGTTTCTGCGAATGGCAGCAAAATACTGAAAGGAAAGTGGGTTTGCCTTCATATTTGACCCAGAACAACTCAGTTCAGCATGGAAATATCATTGCAACAGCTTTTATTTAGCCAGAAATCAAGAGTGTAAGTTTTTATGCGCTTAAAAGCATTTTCAGGCCAAATGAGCTGATTTCTGCTATTTGCAGCAAAATACTGAAGGGAAAGTGGGTTTGCCTTCATATTTGACCCAGAACAACTCAGTTCAGCATGGAAATATCATTGCAACAGCTTTTTTTTAGCCAGAAATCAAGAGTGTAAGTTTTTATGCGCTTAAAAGCATTTTCAGGCCAAATGAGCTGATTTCTGCTATTTGCAGCAAAATACTGAAGGGAAAGTGGGTTTGCCTTCATATTTGACCCAGAACAACTCAGTTCAGCATGGAAATATCATTGCAACAGCTTTTATTTAGCCAGAAATCTAGAGTGTAAGTTTTTATGCGCTTAAAAGCATTTTCAGGCCTAATTAGCAAATATGCTTGTTTCTGCCAATTGCAGGAAAATTCTGAAAGGAAAGTGGGTTTGCCTTCATATTTGACCCAAAACAACTCAGTTCAGCATGGAAATATCATTGCAACAGCTTTTATTTAGCCAGAAATCAAGAGTGTAAGTTTTTATGCGCTTAAAAGCATTTTCAGGCCGAATGAGCAAATATGCTTGTTTCTGCGAATGGCAGCAAAATACTGAAAGGAAAGTGGGTTTGCCTTCATATTTGACCTAGAACAACTCAGTTCAGCATGGAAATATCATTGCAACAGCTTTTATTTAGCCAGAAATCAAGAGTGTAAGTTATTATGCGCTTAAAAGCATTTTCAGGCCAAATGAGCTGATTTCTGCTATTTGCAGCAAAATACTGAAGGGAAAATGGGTTTGCCTTCATATTTGACCCAGAACAACTCAGTTCAGCATGGAAATATCATTGCAACAGCTTTTATTTAGCCAGAAATCAAGAGTGTAAGTTTTTATGCGCTTAAAAGCATTTTCAGGCCAAATGAGCTGATTTCTGCAAAATGCAGCAAAATACTGAAAGGAAAGTGGGTTTGCCTTCATATTTGACCCAGAACAACTCAGTTCACCATGGAAATATCATTGCAACAGCTTTTATTTAGCCAGAAATCAAGAGTGTAACTTTTTATGCGCTTAAAAGCATTTTTAGGCCGAATGAGCAAATATGCTTGTTTCTGCCAATTGCAGCAAAATACTGAAAGGAAAGTGGGTTTGCCTTCATATTTGACCCAGAACAACTCAGTTCAGCATGGAAATATCATTGCAACAGCTTTTATTTAGCCAGAAATCAAGAGTGTAAGTTTTTATGCGCTTAAAAGCATTTTCAGGCCGAATGAGCAAATATGCTTGTTTCTGCCAATTGCAGCAAAATACTGAAAGGAAAGTGGGTTGGCCTTCATATTTGACCCAGAACCACTCAGTTCAGCATGGAAATATCATTGCAACAGCTTTTATTTAGCCAGAAATCAAGAGTGTAAGTTTTTATGCGCTTAAAAGCATTTTCAGGCCGAATGAGCAAATATGCTTGTTTCTGCCAATTGCAGCAAAATACTGAAAGGAAAGTGGGTTTGCCTTCATGTTTGACCCAGAACAACTCAGTTCAGCATGGAAATATCATTGCAACAGCTTTTATTTAGCCAGAAATCAAGAGTGTAAGTTTTTATGCGCTTCAAAGCATTTTCAGGCCAAATGAGCTGATTTCTGCAAAATGCAGCAAAATACTGAAGGGAAAGTGGGTTTGCCTTCATATTTGAACCAGAACAACTCAGTTCAGCATGGAAATATCATTGCAACAGCTTTTATTTAGCCAGAAATCAACAGTGTAAGTTTTTATGCGCTTAAAAGCATTTTCAGGCCGAATGAGCAAATATGCTGATTTCTGCTATTTGCAGCAAAATACTGAAGGGAAAGTGGGTTTGCCTTCATATTTGACCCAGAACAACTCAGTTCAGCATGGAAATATCATTGCAACAGCTTTTATTTAGCCAGAAATCTAGAGTGTAAGTTTTTATGCGCTTAAAAGCATTTTCAGGCCTAATTAGCAAATATGCTTGTTTCTGCCAATTGCAGGAAAATTCTGAAAGGAAAGTGGGTTTGCCTTCATATTTGACCCAGAACAACTCAGTTCAGCATGGAAATATCATTGCAACAGCTTTTATTTAGCCAGAAATCAAGAGTGTAAGTTTTTATGCGCTTAAAAGCATTTTCAGGCCGAATGAGCAAATATGCTTGTTTCTGCGAATGGCAGCAAAATACTGAAAGGAAAGTGGGTTTGCCTTCATATTTGACCTAGAACAACTCAGTTCAGCATGGAAATATCATTGCAACAGCTTTTATTTAGCCAGAAATCAAGAGTGTAAGTTATTATGCGCTTAAAAGCATTTTCAGGCCAAATGAGCTGATTTCTGCAAAATGCAGCAAAATACTGAAAGGAAAGTGGGTTTGCCTTCATATTTGACCCAGAACAACTCAGTTCACCATGGAAATATCATTGCAACAGCTTTTATTTAGCCAGAAATCAAGAGTGTAACTTTTTATGCGCTTAAAAGCATTTTTAGGCCGAATGAGCAAATATGCTTGTTTCTGCCAATTGCAGCAAAATACTGAAAGGAAAGTGGGTTTGCCTTCATATTTGACCCAGAACAACTCAGTTCAGCATGGAAATATCATTGCAACAGCTTTTATTTAGCCAGAAATCAAGAGTGTAAGTTTTTATGCGCTTAAAAGCATTTTCAGGCCGAATGAGCAAATATGCTTGTTTCTGCCAATTGCAGCAAAATACTGAAAGGAAAGTGGGTTGGCCTTCATATTTGACCCAGAACCACTCAGTTCAGCATGGAAATATCATTGCAACAGCTTTTATTTAGCCAGAAATCAAGAGTGTAAGTTTTTATGCGCTTAAAAGCATTTTCAGGCCGAATGAGCAAATATGCTTGTTTCTGCCAATTGCAGCAAAATACTGAAAGGAAAGTGGGTTTGCCTTCATGTTTGACCCAGAACAACTCAGTTCAGCATGGAAATATCATTGCAACAGCTTTTATTTAGCCAGAAATCAAGAGTGTAAGTTTTTATGCGCTTCAAAGCATTTTCAGGCCAAATGAGCTGATTTCTGCAAAATGCAGCAAAATACTGAAGGGAAAGTGGGTTTGCCTTCATATTTGAACCAGAACAACTCAGTTCAGCATGGAAATATCATTGCAACAGCTTTTATTTAGCCAGAAATCAAGAGTGTAAGTTTTTATGCGCTTAAAAGCATTTTCAGGCCAAATGAGCTGATTTCTGCTATTTGCAGCAAAATACTGAAGGGAAAGTGGGTTTGCCTTCATATTTGACCCAGAACAACTCAGTTCAGCATGGAAATATCATTGCAACAGCTTTTATTTAGCCAGAAATCAAGAGTTTAAGTTTTTATGCGCTTAAAAGCATTTTCAGGCCAACTCAGTTCAGCATGGAAATATCATTGCAACAGCTTTTATTTAGCCAGAAATCAAGAGTGTAAGTTTTTATGCGCTTAAAAGCATTTTCAGGCCAAATGAGCTGATTTCTGCTATTTGCAGCAAAATACTGAAGGGAAAGTGGGTTTGCCTTCATATTTGACCCAGAACAACTCAGTTCAGCATGGAAATATCATTGCAACAGCTTTTATTTAGCCAGAAATCAAGAGTGTAAGTTTTTATGCGCTTAAAAGCATTTTCAGGCCAAATGAGCTGATTTCTGCTATTTGCAGCAAAATACTGAAGGGAAAGTGGGTTTGCCTTCATATTTGACCCAGAACAACTCAGTTCAGCATGGAAATATCATTGCAACAGCTTTTATTTAGCCAGAAATCAAGAGTTTAAGTTTTTATGCGCTTAAAAGCATTTTCAGGCCAAATGAGCTGATTTCTGCTATTTGCAGCAAAATACTGAAGGGAAAGTGGGTTTGCCTTCATATTTGACCCAGAACAACTCAGTTCAGCATGGAAATATCATTGCAACAGCTTTTATTTAGCCAGAAATCAAGAGTGTAAGTTTTTATGCGCTTAAAAGCATTTTTAGGCCGAATGAGCAAATATGCTTGTTTCTGCCAATTGCAGCAAAATACTGAAAGGAAAGTGGGTTTGCCTTCATATTTGACCCAGAACAACTCAGTTCAGCATGGAAATATCATTGCAACAGCTTTTATTTAGCCAGAAATCAAGAGTGTAAGTTTTTATGCGCTTCAAAGCATTTTCAGGCCAAATGAGCTGATTTCTGCAAAATGCAGCAAAATACTGAAGGGAAAGTGGGTTTGCCTTCATATTTGAACCAGAACAACTCAGTTCAGCATGGAAATATCATTGCAACAGCTTTTATTTAGCCAGAAATCAAGAGTGTAAGTTTTTATGCGCTTAAAAGCATTTTCAGGCCGAATGAGCAAATATGCTTGTTTCTGCCAATTGCAGCAAAATACTGAAAGGAAAGTGGGTTTGCCTTCATATTTGACCCAGAACAACTCAGTTCAGCATGGAAATATCATTGCAACAGCTTTTATTTAGCCAGAAATCAAGAGTGTAAGTTTTTATGCGCTTAAAAGCATTTTCAGGCCAAATGAGCTGATTTCTGCTATTTGCAGCAAAATACTGAAGGGAAAGTGGGTTTGCCTTCATATTTGACCCAGAACAACTCAGTTCAGCATGGAAATATCATTGCAACAGCTTTTATTTAGCCAGAAATCAAGAGTGTAAGTTTTTATGCGCTTAAAAGCATTTTCAGGCCGAATGAGCAAATATGCTTGTTTCTGCCAATTGCAGCAAAATACTGAAGGGAAAGTGGGTTTGCCTTCATATTTGACCCAGAACAACTCAGTTCAGCATGGAAATATCATTGCAACAGCTTTTATTTAGCCAGAAATCAAGAGTGTAAGTTTTTATGCGCTTAAAAGCATTTTCAGGCCAAATGAGCTGATTTCTGCTATTTGCAGCAAAATACTGAAGGGAAAGTGGGTTTGCCTTCATATTTGACCCAGAACAACTCAGTTCAGTATGGAAATATCATTGCAACAGCTTTTATTTAGCCAGAAATCAAGAGTGTAAGTTTTTATGCGCTTAAAAGCATTTTCAGGCCAAATGAGCTGATTTCTGCTATTTGCAGCAAAATACTGAAGGGAAAGTGGGTTTGCCTTCATATTTGACCCAGAACAACTCAGTTCAGCATGGAAATATCATTGCAACAGCTTTTATTTAGCCAGAAATCAAGAGTGTAAGTTTTTATGCGCTTAAAAGCATTTTCAGGCCGAATGAGCAAATATGCTTGTTTCTGCCAATTGCAGCAAAATACTGAAAGGAAAGTGGGTTTGCCTTCATATTTGACCCAGAACAACTCAGTTCAGCATGGAAATATCATTGCAACAGCTTTTATTTAGCCAGAAATCAAGAGTGTAAGTTTTTATGCGCTTAAAAGCATGTTCAGGCCGAATGAGCAAATATGCTTGTTTCTGCCAATTGCAGCAAAATACTGAAAGGAAAGTGGGTTTGCCTTCATATTTGACCCAGAACAACTCAGTTCAGCATGGAAATATCATTGCAACAGCTTTTATTTAGCCAGAAATCAAGAGTGTAAGTTTTTATGCGCTTAAAAGCATTTTCAGGCCAAATGAGCTGATTTCTGCTATTTGCAGCAAAATACTGAAGGGAAAGTGGGTTTGCCTTCATATTTGACCCAGAACAACTCAGTTCAGCATGGAAATATCATTGCAACAGCTTTTATTTAGCCAGAAATCAAGAGTTTACGTTTTTATGCGCTTAAAAGCATTTTCAGGCCAAATGAGCTGATTTCTGCTATTTGAAGCAAAATACTGAAGGGAAAGTGGGTTTGCCTTCATATTTGACCCAGAACAACTCAGTTCAGCATGGAAATATCATTGCAACAGCTTTTATTTAGCCAGAAATCAAGAGTGTAAGTTTTTATGCGCTTAAAAGCATTTTTAGGCCGAATGAGCAAATATGCTTGTTTCTGCCAATTGCAGCAAAATACTGAAAGGAAAGTGGGTTTGCCTTCATATTTGACCCAGAACAACTCAGTTCAGCATGGAAATATCATTGCAACAGCTTTTATTTAGCCAGAAATCAAGAGTGTAAGTTTTTATGCGCTTAAAAGCATTTTCAGGCCGAATGAGCAAATATGCTTGTTTCTGCTATTTGCAGCAAAATACTGAAACGAAAGTGGGTTTGCCTTCATATTTGACCCAGAACAACTCAGTTCAGCATGGAAATATCATTGCAACAGCTTTTATTTAGCCAGAAATCAAGAGTGTAAGTTTTTATGCGCTTAAAAGCATTTTCAGGCCAAATGAGCTGATTTCTGCTATTTGCAGCAAAATACTGAAGGGAAAGTGGGTTTGCCTTCATATTTGACCCAGAACAACTCAGTTCAGCATGGAAATATCATTGCAACAGCTTTTATTTAGCCAGAAATCAAGAGTGTAAGTTTTTATGCGCTTAAAAGCATTTTCAGGCCGAATGAGCAAATATGCTTGTTTCTGCCAATTGCAGCAAAATACTGAAAGGAAAGTGGGTTTGCCTTCATATTTGACCCAGAACAACTCAGTTCAGCATGGAAATATCATTGCAACAGCTTTTATTTAGCCAGAAATCAAGAGTTTAAGTTTTTATGCGCTTAAAAGCATTTTCAGGCCAACTCAGTTCAGCATGGAAATATCATTGCAACAGCTTTTATTTAGCCAGAAATCAAGAGTGTAAGTTTTTATGCGCTTAAAAGCATTTTCAGGCCAAATGAGCTGATTTCTGCTATTTGCAGCAAAATACTGAAGGGAAAGTGGGTTTGCCTTCATATTTGACCCAGAACAACTCAGTTCAGCATGGAAATATCATTGCAACAGCTTTTATTTAGCCAGAAATCAAGAGTGTAAGTTTTTATGCGCTTAAAAGCATTTTCAGGCCGAATGAGCAAATATGCTTGTTTCTGCCAATTGCAGCAAAATACTGAAGGGAAAGTGGGTTTGCCTTCATATTTGACCCAGAACAACTCAGTTCAGCATGGAAATATCATTGCAACAGCTTTTATTTAGCCAGAAATCAAGAGTGTAAGTTTTTATGCGCTTAAAAGCATTTTCAGGCCAAATGAGCTGATTTCTGCTATTTGCAGCAAAATACTGAAGGGAAAGTGGGTTTGCCTTCATATTTGACCCAGAACAACTCAGTTCAGCATGGAAATATCATTGCAACAGCTTTTATTTAGCCAGAAATCAAGAGTGTAAGTTTTTATGCGCTTAAAAGCATTTTCAGGCCGAATGAGCAAATATGCTTGTTTCTGCCAATTGCAGCAAAATACTGAAAGGAAAGTGGGTTTGCCTTCATATTTGACCCAGAACAACTCAGTTCAGCATGGAAATATCATTGCAACAGCTTTTATTTAGCCAGAAATCAAGAGTGTAAGTTTTTATGCGCTTAAAAGCATTTTCAGGCCGAATGAGCAAATATGCTTGTTTCTGCCAATTGCAGCAAAATACTGAAAGGAAAGTGGGTTTGCCTTCATATTTGACCCAGAACAACTCAGTTCAGCATGGAAATATCATTGCAACAGCTTTTATTTAGCCAGAAATCAAGAGTTTAAGTTTTTATGCGCTTAAAAGCATTTTCAGGCCAAATGAGCTGATTTCTGCTATTTGCAGCAAAATACTGAAGGGAAAGTGGGTTTGCCTTCATATTTGACCCAGAACAACTCAGTTCAGCATGGAAATATCATTGCAACAGCTTTTATTTAGCCAGAAATCAAGAGTGTAAGTTTTTATGCGCTTAAAAGCATTTTCAGGCCGAATGAGCAAATATGCTTGTTTCTGCTATTTGCAGCAAAATACTGAAACGAAAGTGGGTTTGCCTTCATATTTGACCCAGAACAACTCAGTTCAGCATGGAAATATCATTGCAACAGCTTTTATTTAGCCAGAAATCAAGAGTGTAAGTTTTTATGCGCTTAAAAGCATTTTCAGGCCGAATGAGCAAATATGCTTGTTTCTGCCAATTGCAGCAAAATACTGAAAGGAAAGTGGGTTTGCCTTCATATTTGACCCAGAACAACTCAGTTCAGCATGGAAATATCATTGCAACAGCTTTTATTTAGCCAGAAATCAAGAGTTTAAGTTTTTATGCGCTTAAAAGCATTTTCAGGCCAACTCAGTTCAGCATGGAAATATCATTGCAACAGCTTTTATTTAGCCAGAAATCAAGAGTGTAAGTTTTTATGCGCTTAAAAGCATTTTCAGGCCAAATGAGCTGATTTCTGCTATTTGCAGCAAAATACTGAAGGGAAAGTGGGTTTGCCTTCATATTTGACCCAGAACAACTCAGTTCAGCATGGAAATATCATTGCAACAGCTTTTATTTAGCCAGAAATCAAGAGTGTAAGTTTTTATGCGCTTAAAAGCATGTTCAGGCCGAATGAGCAAATATGCTTGTTTCTGCCAATTGCAGCAAAATACTGAAAGGAAAGTGGGTTTGCCTTCATATTTGACCCAGAACAACTCAGTTCAGCATGGAAATATCATTGCAACAGCTTTTATTTAGCCAGAAATCAAGAGTGTAAGTTTTTATGCGCTTAAAAGCATTTTCAGGCCAAATGAGCTGATTTCTGCTATTTGCAGAAAAATACTGAAGGGAAAGTGGGTTTGCCTTCATATTTGACCCAGAACAACTCAGTTCAGCATGGAAATATCATTGCAACAGCTTTTATTTAGCCAGAAATCAAGAGTGTAAGTTTTTATGCGCTTAAAAGCATTTTCAGGCCGAATGAGCAAATATGCTTGTTTCTGCCAATTGCAGCAAAATACTGAAAGGAAAGTGGGTTTGCCTTCATATTTGACCCAGAACAACTCAGTTCAGCATGGAAATATCATTGCAACAGCTTTTATTTAGCCAGAAATCAAGAGTGTAAGTTTTTATGCGCTTAAAAGCATTTTCAGGCCAAATGAGCTGATTTCTGCTATTTGCAGCAAAATACTGAAGGGAAAGTGGGTTTGCCTTCATATTTGACCCAGAACAACTCAGTTCAGCATGGAAATATCATTGCAACAGCTTTTATTTAGCCAGAAATCAAGAGTGTAAGTTTTTATGCGCTTAAAAGTATTTTCAGGCCGAATGAGCAAATATGCTTGTTTCTGCCAATTGCAGCAAAATACTGAAAGGAAAGTGGGTTTGCCTTCATATTTGACCCAGAACAACTCAGTTCAGCATGGAAATATCATTGCAACAGCTTTTATTTAGCCAGAAATCAAGAGTGTAAGTTTTTATGCGCTTAAAAGCATTTTCAGGCCGAATGAGCAAATATGCTTGTTTCTGCCAATTGCAGCAAAATACTGAAAGGAAAGTGGGTTTGCCTTCATATTTGACCCAGAACAACTCAGTTCAGCATGGAAATATCATTGCAACAGCTTTTATTTAGCCAGAAATCAAGAGTTTAAGTTTTTATGCGCTTAAAAGCATTTTCAGGCCAAATGAGCTGATTTCTGCTATTTGCAGCAAAATACTGAAGGGAAAGTGGGTTTGCCTTCATATTTGACCCAGAACAACTCAGTTCAGCATGGAAATATCATTGCAACAGCTTTTATTTAGCCAGAAATCAAGAGTGTAAGTTTTTATGCGCTTAAAAGCATTTTCAGGCCGAATGAGCAAATATGCTTGTTTCTGCGAATTGCAGCAAAATACTGAAAGGAAAGTGGGTTTGCCTTCATATTTGACCCAGAACAACTCAGTTCAGCATGGAAATATCATTGCAACAGCTTTTATTTAGCCAGAAATCAAGAGTGTAAGTTTTTATGCGCTTAAAAGCATTTTCAGGCCAAATGAGCTGATTTCTGCTATTTGCAGCAAAATACTGAAGGGAAAGTGGGTTTGCCTTCATATTTGACCCAGAACTACTCAGTTCAGCATGGAAATATCATTGCAACAGCTTTTTTTTAGCCAGAAATCAAGAGTGTAAGTTTTTATGCGCTTAAAAGCATTTTCAGGCCAAATGAGCTGATTTCTGCTATTTGCAGCAAAATACTGAAGGGAAAGTGGGTTTGCCTTCATATTTGACCCAGAACAACTCAGTTCAGCATGGAAATATCATTGCAACAGCTTTTATTTAGCCAGAAATCTAGAGTGTAAGTTTTTATGCGCTTAAAAGCATTTTCAGGCCTAATTAGCAAATATGCTTGTTTCTGCCAATTGCAGGAAAATTCTGAAAGGAAAGTGGGTTTGCCTTCATATTTGACCCAAAACAACTCAGTTCAGCATGGAAATATCATTGCAACAGCTTTTATTTAGCCAGAAATCAAGAGTGTAAGTTTTTATGCGCTTAAAAGCATTTTCAGGCCGAATGAGCAAATATGCTTGTTTCTGCGAATGGCAGCAAAATACTGAAAGGAAAGTGGGTTTGCCTTCATATTTGACCTAGAACAACTCAGTTCAGCATGGAAATATCATTGCAACAGCTTTTATTTAGCCAGAAATCAAGAGTGTAAGTTATTATGCGCTTAAAAGCATTTTCAGGCCAAATGAGCTGATTTCTGCTATTTGCAGCAAAATACTGAAGGGAAAATGGGTTTGCCTTCATATTTGACCCAGAACAACTCAGTTCAGCATGGAAATATCATTGCAACAGCTTTTATTTAGCCAGAAATCAAGAGTGTAAGTTTTTATGCGCTTAAAAGCATTTTCAGGCCAAATGAGCTGATTTCTGCAAAATGCAGCAAAATACTGAAAGGAAAGTGGGTTTGCCTTCATATTTGACCCAGAACAACTCAGTTCACCATGGAAATATCATTGCAACAGCTTTTATTTAGCCAGAAATCAAGAGTGTAACTTTTTATGCGCTTAAAAGCATTTTTAGGCCGAATGAGCAAATATGCTTGTTTCTGCCAATTGCAGCAAAATACTGAAAGGAAAGTGGGTTTGCCTTCATATTTGACCCAGAACAACTCAGTTCAGCATGGAAATATCATTGCAACAGCTTTTATTTAGCCAGAAATCAAGAGTGTAAGTTTTTATGCGCTTAAAAGCATTTTCAGGCCGAATGAGCAAATATGCTTGTTTCTGCCAATTGCAGCAAAATACTGAAAGGAAAGTGGGTTGGCCTTCATATTTGACCCAGAACCACTCAGTTCAGCATGGAAATATCATTGCAACAGCTTTTATTTAGCCAGAAATCAAGAGTGTAAGTTTTTATGCGCTTAAAAGCATTTTCAGGCCGAATGAGCAAATATGCTTGTTTCTGCCAATTGCAGCAAAATACTGAAAGGAAAGTGGGTTTGCCTTCATGTTTGACCCAGAACAACTCAGTTCAGCATGGAAATATCATTGCAACAGCTTTTATTTAGCCAGAAATCAAGAGTGTAAGTTTTTATGCGCTTCAAAGCATTTTCAGGCCAAATGAGCTGATTTCTGCAAAATGCAGCAAAATACTGAAGGGAAAGTGGGTTTGCCTTCATATTTGAACCAGAACAACTCAGTTCAGCATGGAAATATCATTGCAACAGCTTTTATTTAGCCAGAAATCAACAGTGTAAGTTTTTATGCGCTTAAAAGCATTTTCAGGCCTAATTAGCAAATATGCTTGTTTCTGCCAATTGCAGGAAAATTCTGAAAGGAAAGTGGGTTTGCCTTCATATTTGACCCAAAACAACTCAGTTCAGCATGGAAATATCATTGCAACAGCTTTTATTTAGCCAGAAATCAAGAGTGTAAGTTTTTATGCGCTTAAAAGCATTTTCAGGCCGAATGAGCAAATATGCTTGTTTCTGCGAATGGCAGCAAAATACTGAAAGGAAAGTGGGTTTGCCTTCATATTTGACCTAGAACAACTCAGTTCAGCATGGAAATATCATTGCAACAGCTTTTATTTAGCCAGAAATCAAGAGTGTAAGTTATTATGCGCTTAAAAGCATTTTCAGGCCAAATGAGCTGATTTCTGCTATTTGCAGCAAAATACTGAAGGGAAAATGGGTTTGCCTTCATATTTGACCCAGAACAACTCAGTTCAGCATGGAAATATCATTGCAACAGCTTTTATTTAGCCAGAAATCAAGAGTGTAAGTTTTTATGCGCTTAAAAGCATTTTCAGGCCAAATGAGCTGATTTCTGCAAAATGCAGCAAAATACTGAAAGGAAAGTGGGTTTGCCTTCATATTTGACCCAGAACAACTCAGTTCAGCATGGAAATATCATTGCAACAGCTTTTATTTAGCCAGAAATCAAGAGTGTAAGTTTTTATGCGCTTAAAAGCATTTTCAGGCCGAATGAGCAAATATGCTTGTTTCTGCCAATTGCAGCAAAATACTGAAAGGAAAGTGGGTTGGCCTTCATATTTGACCCAGAACAACTCAGTTCAGCATGGAAATATCATTGCAACAGCTTTTATTTAGCCAGAAATCAAGAGTGTAAGTTTTTATGCGCTTAAAAGCATTTTCAGGCCGAATGAGCAAATATGCTTGTTTCTGCCAATTGCAGCAAAATACTGAAAGGAAAGTGGGTTTGCCTTCATGTTTGACCCAGAACAACTCAGTTCAGCATGGAAATATCATTGCAACAGCTTTTATTTAGCCAGAAATCAAGAGTGTAAGTTTTTATGCGCTTCAAAGCATTTTCAGGCCAAATGAGCTGATTTCTGCAAAATGCAGCAAAATACTGAAGGGAAAGTGGGTTTGCCTTCATATTTGAACCAGAACAACTCAGTTCAGCATGGAAATATCATTGCAACAGCTTTTATTTAGCCAGAAATCAAGAGTGTAAGTTTTTATGCGCTTAAAAGCATTTTCAGGCCAAATGAGCTGATTTCTGCTATTTGCAGCAAAATACTGAAGGGAAAGTGGGTTTGCCTTCATATTTGACCCAGAACAACTCAGTTCAGCATGGAAATATCATTGCAACAGCTTTTATTTAGCCAGAAATCAAGAGTTTAAGTTTTTATGCGCTTAAAAGCATTTTCAGGCCAACTCAGTTCAGCATGGAAATATCATTGCAACAGCTTTTATTTAGCCAGAAATCAAGAGTGTAAGTTTTTATGCGCTTAAAAGCATTTTCAGGCCAAATGAGCTGATTCCTGCTATTTGCAGCAAAATACTGAAGGGAAAGTGGGTTTGCCTTCATATTTGACCCAGAACAACTCAGTTCAGCATGGAAATATCATTGCAACAGCTTTTATTTAGCCAGAAATCAAGAGTGTAAGTTTTTATGCGCTTAAAAGCATTTTCAGGCCAAATGAGCTGATTTCTGCTATTTGCAGCAAAATACTGAAGGGAAAGTGGGTTTGCCTTCATATTTGACCCAGAACAACTCAGTTCAGCATGGAAATATCATTGCAACAGCTTTTATTTAGCCAGAAATCAAGAGTTTAAGTTTTTATGCGCTTAAAAGCATTTTCAGGCCAAATGAGCTGATTTCTGCTATTTGCAGCAAAATACTGAAGGGAAAGTGGGTTTGCCTTCATATTTGACCCAGAACAACTCAGTTCAGCATGGAAATATCATTGCAACAGCTTTTATTTAGCCAGAAATCAAGAGTGTAAGTTTTTATGCGCTTAAAAGCATTTTTAGGCCGAATGAGCAAATATGCTTGTTTCTGCCAATTGCAGCAAAATACTGAAAGGAAAGTGGGTTTGCCTTCATATTTGACCCAGAACAACTCAGTTCAGCATGGAAATATCATTGCAACAGCTTTTATTTAGCCAGAAATCAAGAGTGTAAGTTTTTATGCGCTTCAAAGCATTTTCAGGCCAAATGAGCTGATTTCTGCAAAATGCAGCAAAATACTGAAGGGAAAGTGGGTTTGCCTTCATATTTGAACCAGAACAACTCAGTTCAGCATGGAAATATCATTGCAACAGCTTTTATTTAGCCAGAAATCAAGAGTGTAAGTTTTTATGCGCTTAAAAGCATTTTCAGGCCGAATGAGCAAATATGCTTGTTTCTGCCAATTGCAGCAAAATACTGAAAGGAAAGTGGGTTTGCCTTCATATTTGACCCAGAACAACTCAGTTCAGCATGGAAATATCATTGCAACAGCTTTTATTTAGCCAGAAATCAAGAGTGTAAGTTTTTATGCGCTTAAAAGCATTTTCAGGCCAAATGAGCTGATTTCTGCTATTTGCAGCAAAATACTGAAGGGAAAGTGGGTTTGCCTTCATATTTGACCCAGAACAACTCAGTTCAGCATGGAAATATCATTGCAACAGCTTTTATTTAGCCAGAAATCAAGAGTGTAAGTTTTTATGCGCTTAAAAGCATTTTCAGGCCGAATGAGCAAATATGCTTGTTTCTGCCAATTGCAGCAAAATACTGAAGGGAAAGTGGGTTTGCCTTCATATTTGACCCAGAACAACTCAGTTCAGCATGGAAATATCATTGCAACAGCTTTTATTTAGCCAGAAATCAAGAGTGTAAGTTTTTATGCGCTTAAAAGCATTTTCAGGCCAAATGAGCTGATTTCTGCTATTTGCAGCAAAATACTGAAGGGAAAGTGGGTTTGCCTTCATATTTGACCCAGAACAACTCAGTTCAGTATGGAAATATCATTGCAACAGCTTTTATTTAGCCAGAAATCAAGAGTGTAAGTTTTTATGCGCTTAAAAGCATTTTCAGGCCAAATGAGCTGATTTCTGCTATTTGCAGCAAAATACTGAAGGGAAAGTGGGTTTGCCTTCATATTTGACCCAGAACAACTCAGTTCAGCATGGAAATATCATTGCAACAGCTTTTATTTAGCCAGAAATCAAGAGTGTAAGTTTTTATGCGCTTAAAAGCATTTTCAGGCCGAATGAGCAAATATGCTTGTTTCTGCCAATTGCAGCAAAATACTGAAAGGAAAGTGGGTTTGCCTTCATATTTGACCCAGAACAACTCAGTTCAGCATGGAAATATCATTGCAACAGCTTTTATTTAGCCAGAAATCAAGAGTGTAAGTTTTTATGCGCTTAAAAGCATGTTCAGGCCGAATGAGCAAATATGCTTGTTTCTGCCAATTGCAGCAAAATACTGAAAGGAAAGTGGGTTTGCCTTCATATTTGACCCAGAACAACTCAGTTCAGCATGGAAATATCATTGCAACAGCTTTTATTTAGCCAGAAATCAAGAGTGTAAGTTTTTATGCGCTTAAAAGCATTTTCAGGCCAAATGAGCTGATTTCTGCTATTTGCAGCAAAATACTGAAGGGAAAGTGGGTTTGCCTTCATATTTGACCCAGAACAACTCAGTTCAGCATGGAAATATCATTGCAACAGCTTTTATTTAGCCAGAAATCAAGAGTTTACGTTTTTATGCGCTTAAAAGCATTTTCAGGCCAAATGAGCTGATTTCTGCTATTTGAAGCAAAATACTGAAGGGAAAGTGGGTTTGCCTTCATATTTGACCCAGAACAACTCAGTTCAGCATGGAAATATCATTGCAACAGCTTTTATTTAGCCAGAAATCAAGAGTGTAAGTTTTTATGCGCTTAAAAGCATTTTTAGGCCGAATGAGCAAATATGCTTGTTTCTGCCAATTGCAGCAAAATACTGAAAGGAAAGTGGGTTTGCCTTCATATTTGACCCAGAACAACTCAGTTCAGCATGGAAATATCATTGCAACAGCTTTTATTTAGCCAGAAATCAAGAGTGTAAGTTTTTATGCGCTTAAAAGCATTTTCAGGCCGAATGAGCAAATATGCTTGTTTCTGCTATTTGCAGCAAAATACTGAAACGAAAGTGGGTTTGCCTTCATATTTGACCCAGAACAACTCAGTTCAGCATGGAAATATCATTGCAACAGCTTTTATTTAGCCAGAAATCAAGAGTGTAAGTTTTTATGCGCTTAAAAGCATTTTCAGGCCAAATGAGCTGATTTCTGCTATTTGCAGCAAAATACTGAAGGGAAAGTGGGTTTGCCTTCATATTTGACCCAGAACAACTCAGTTCAGCATGGAAATATCATTGCAACAGCTTTTATTTAGCCAGAAATCAAGAGTGTAAGTTTTTATGCGCTTAAAAGCATTTTCAGGCCGAATGAGCAAATATGCTTGTTTCTGCCAATTGCAGCAAAATACTGAAAGGAAAGTGGGTTTGCCTTCATATTTGACCCAGAACAACTCAGTTCAGCATGGAAATATCATTGCAACAGCTTTTATTTAGCCAGAAATCAAGAGTTTAAGTTTTTATGCGCTTAAAAGCATTTTCAGGCCAACTCAGTTCAGCATGGAAATATCATTGCAACAGCTTTTATTTAGCCAGAAATCAAGAGTGTAAGTTTTTATGCGCTTAAAAGCATTTTCAGGCCAAATGAGCTGATTTCTGCTATTTGCAGCAAAATACTGAAGGGAAAGTGGGTTTGCCTTCATATTTGACCCAGAACAACTCAGTTCAGCATGGAAATATCATTGCAACAGCTTTTATTTAGCCAGAAATCAAGAGTGTAAGTTTTTATGCGCTTAAAAGCATTTTCAGGCCGAATGAGCAAATATGCTTGTTTCTGCCAATTGCAGCAAAATACTGAAGGGAAAGTGGGTTTGCCTTCATATTTGACCCAGAACAACTCAGTTCAGCATGGAAATATCATTGCAACAGCTTTTATTTAGCCAGAAATCAAGAGTGTAAGTTTTTATGCGCTTAAAAGCATTTTCAGGCCAAATGAGCTGATTTCTGCTATTTGCAGCAAAATACTGAAGGGAAAGTGGGTTTGCCTTCATATTTGACCCAGAACAACTCAGTTCAGCATGGAAATATCATTGCAACAGCTTTTATTTAGCCAGAAATCAAGAGTGTAAGTTTTTATGCGCTTAAAAGCATTTTCAGGCCGAATGAGCAAATATGCTTGTTTCTGCCAATTGCAGCAAAATACTGAAAGGAAAGTGGGTTTGCCTTCATATTTGACCCAGAACAACTCAGTTCAGCATGGAAATATCATTGCAACAGCTTTTATTTAGCCAGAAATCAAGAGTGTAAGTTTTTATGCGCTTAAAAGCATGTTCAGGCCGAATGAGCAAATATGCTTGTTTCTGCCAATTGCAGCAAAATACTGAAAGGAAAGTGGGTTTGCCTTCATATTTGACCCAGAACAACTCAGTTCAGCATGGAAATATCATTGCAACAGCTTTTATTTAGCCAGAAATCAAGAGTGTAAGTTTTTATGCGCTTAAAAGCATTTTCAGGCCAAATGAGCTGATTTCTGCTATTTGCAGAAAAATACTGAAGGGAAAGTGGGTTTGCCTTCATATTTGACCCAGAACAACTCAGTTCAGCATGGAAATATCATTGCAACAGCTTTTATTTAGCCAGAAATCAAGAGTGTAAGTTTTTATGCGCTTAAAAGCATTTTCAGGCCGAATGAGCAAATATGCTTGTTTCTGCCAATTGCAGCAAAATACTGAAAGGAAAGTGGGTTTGCCTTCATATTTGACCCAGAACAACTCAGTTCAGCATGGAAATATCATTGCAACAGCTTTTATTTAGCCAGAAATCAAGAGTGTAAGTTTTTATGCGCTTAAAAGCATTTTCAGGCCAAATGAGCTGATTTCTGCTATTTGCAGCAAAATACTGAAGGGAAAGTGGGTTTGCCTTCATATTTGACCCAGAACAACTCAGTTCAGCATGGAAATATCATTGCAACAGCTTTTATTTAGCCAGAAATCAAGAGTTTAAGTTTTTATGCGCTTAAAAGCATTTTCAGGCCAAATGAGCTGATTTCTGCTATTTGAAGCAAAATACTGAAGGGAAAGTGGGTTTGCCTTCATATTTGACCCAGAACAACTCAGTTCAGCATGGAAATATCATTGCAACAGCTTTTATTTAGCCAGAAATCAAGAGTGTAAGTTTTTATGCGCTTAAAAGCATTTTTAGGCCGAATGAGCAAATATGCTTGTTTCTGCCAATTGCAGCAAAATACTGAAAGGAAAGTGGGTTTGCCTTCATATTTGACCCAGAACAACTCAGTTCAGCATGGAAATATCATTGCAACAGCTTTTATTTAGCCAGAAATCAAGAGTGTAAGTTTTTATGCGCTTAAAAGCATTTTCAGGCCGAATGAGCAAATATGCTTGTTTCTGCCAATTGCAGCAAAATACTGAAAGGAAAGTGGGTTTGCCTTCATATTTGACCCAGAACAACTCAGTTCAGCATGGAAATATCATTGCAACAGCTTTTATTTAGCCAGAAATCAAGAAATTAAGTTTTTATGCGCTTAAAAGCATTTTCAGGCCAAATGAGCTGATTTCTGCTATTTGCAGCAAAATACTGAAGGGAAAGTGGGTTTGCCTTCATATTTGACCCAGAACAACTCAGTTCAGCATGGAAATATCATTGCAACAGCTTTTATTTAGCCAGAAATCAAGAGTGTAAGTTTTTATGCGCTTAAAAGCATTTTCAGGCCGAATGAGCAAATATGCTTGTTTCTGCTATTTGCAGCAAAATACTGAAACGAAAGTGGGTTTGCCTTCATATTTGACCCAGAACAACTCAGTTCAGCATGGAAATATCATTGCAACAGCTTTTATTTAGCCAGAAATCAAGAGTGTAAGTTTTTATGCGCTTAAAAGCATTTTCAGGCCGAATGAGCAAATATGCTTGTTTCTGCCAATTGCAGCAAAATACTGAAGGGAAAGTGGGTTTGCCTTCATATTTGACCCAGAACAACTCAGTTCAGCATGGAAATATCATTGCAACAGCTTTTATTTAGCCAGAAATCAAGAGTGTAAGTTTTTATGCGCTTAAAAGCATTTTCAGGCCGAATGAGCAAATATGCTTGTTTCTGCCAATTGCAGCAAAATACTGAAAGGAAAGTGGGTTTGCCTTCATATCTGACCCAGAACAACTCAGTTCAGCATGGAAATATCATTGCAACAGCTTTTATTTAGCCAGAAATCAAGAGTGTAAGTTTTTATGCGCTTAAAAGCATTTTCAGGCCAAATGAGCTGATTTCTGCAAAATGCAGCAAAATACTGAAGGGAAAGTGGGTTTGCCTTCAGATTTGACCCAGAACAACTCAGTTCAGCATGGAAATATCATTGCAACAGCTTTTATTTAGCCAGAAATCAAGAGTGTAAGTTTTTATGCGCTTAAAAGCATTTTCAGGCCGAATGAGCAAATATGCTTGTTTCTGCCAATTGCAGCAAAATACTGAAAGGAAAGTGGGTTTGCCTTCATATTTGACCCAGAACAACTCAGTTCAGCATGGAAATATCATTGCAACAGCTTTTATTTAGCCAGAAATCAAGAGTGTAAGTTTTTATGCGCTTAAAAGCATTTTCAGGCCAAATGAGCTGATTTCTGCTATTTGCAGCAAAATACTGAAGGGAAAGTGGGTTTGCCTTCATATTTGACCCAGAACAACTCAGTTCAGCATGGAAATATCATTGCAACAGCTTTTATTTAGCCAGAAATCAAGAGTTTAAGTTTTTATGCGCTTAAAAGCATTTTCAGGCCAAATGAGCTGATTTCTGCTATTTGAAGCAAAATACTGAAGGGAAAGTGGGTTTGCCTTCATATTTGACCCAGAACAACTCAGTTCAGCATGGAAATATCATTGCAACAGCTTTTATTTAGCCAGAAATCAAGAGTGTAAGTTTTTATGCGCTTAAAAGCATTTTTAGGCCGAATGAGCAAATATGCTTGTTTCTGCCAATTGCAGCAAAATACTGAAAGGAAAGTGGGTTTGCCTTCATATTTGACCCAGAACAACTCAGTTCAGCATGGAAATATCATTGCAACAGCTTTTATTTAGCCAGAAATCAAGAGTGTAAGTTTTTATGCGCTTAAAAGCATTTTCAGGCCGAATGAGCAAATATGCTTGTTTCTGCCAATTGCAGCAAAATACTGAAAGGAAAGTGGGTTTGCCTTCATATTTGACCCAGAACAACTCAGTTCAGCATGGAAATATCATTGCAACAGCTTTTATTTAGCCAGAAATCAAGAGTGTAAGTTTTTATGCGCTTAAAAGCATTTTCAGGCCGAATGAGCAAATATGCTTGTTTCTGCCAATTGCAGCAAAATACTGAAAGGAAAGTGGGTTTGCCTTCATATTTGACCCAGAACAACTCAGTTCAGCATGGAAATATCATTGCAACAGCTTTTATTTAGCCAGAAATCAAGAGTTTAAGTTTTTATGCGCTTAAAAGCATTTTCAGGCCAAATGAGCTGATTTCTGCTATTTGCAGCAAAATACTGAAGGGAAAGTGGGTTTGCCTTCATATTTGACCCAGAACAACTCAGTTCAGCATGGAAATATCATTGCAACAGCTTTTATTTAGCCAGAAATCAAGAGTGTAAGTTTTTATGCGCTTAAAAGCATTTTCAGGCCGAATGAGCAAATATGCTTGTTTCTGCTATTTGCAGCAAAATACTGAAACGAAAGTGGGTTTGCCTTCATATTTGACCCAGAACAACTCAGTTCAGCATGGAAATATCATTGCAACAGCTTTTATTTAGCCAGAAATCAAGAGTGTAAGTTTTTATGCGCTTAAAAGCATTTTCAGGCCAAATGAGCTGATTTCTGCAAAATGCAGCAAAATACTGAAGGGAAAGTGGGTTTGCCTTCATATTTGACCCAGAACAACTCAGTTCAGCATGGAAATATCATTGCAACAGCTTTTATTTAGCCAGAAATCAAGAGTGTAAGTTTTTATGCGCTTAAAAGCATTTTCAGGCCAAATGAGCTGATTTCTGCTATTTGCAGCAAAATACTGAAGGGAAAGTGGGTTTGCCTTCAGATTTGACCCAGAACAACTCAGTTCAGCATGGAAATATCATTGCAACAGCTTTTATTTAGCCAGAAATCAAGAGTGTAAGTTTTTATGCGCTTAAAAGCATTTTCAGGCCGAATGAGCAAATATGCTTGTTTCTGCCAATTGCAGCAAAATACTGAAAGGAAAGTGGGTTTGCCTTCATATTTGACCCAGAACAACTCAGTTCAGCATGGAAATATCATTGCAACAGCTTTTATTTAGCCAGAAATCAAGAGTGTAAGTTTTTATGCGCTTAAAAGCATTTTCAGGCCGAATGAGCAAATATGCTTGTTTCTGCCAATTGCAGCAAAATACTGAAAGGAAAGTGGGTTTGCCTTCATATTTGACCCAGAACAACTCAGTTCAGCATGGAAATATCATTGCAACAGCTTTTATTTAGCCAGAAATCAAGAGTGTAAGTTTTTATGCGCTTAAAAGCATTTTCAGGCCAAATGAGCTGATTTCTGCTATTTGCAGCAAAATACTGAAGGGAAAGTGGGTTTGCCTTCATATTTGACCCAGAACAACTCAGTTCAGCATGGAAATATCATTGCAACAGCTTTTATTTAGCCAGAAATCAAGAGTGTAAGTTTTTATGCGCTTAAAAGCATTTTCAGGCCGAATGAGCAAATATGCTTGTTTCTGCCAATTGCAGCAAAATACTGAAGGGAAAGTGGGTTTGCCTTCATATTTGACCCAGAACAACTCAGTTCAGCATGGAAATATCATTGCAACAGCTTTTATTTAGCCAGAAATCAAGAGTGTAAGTTTTTATGCGCTTAAAAGCATTTTCAGGCCGAATGAGCAAATATGCTTGTTTCTGCCAATTGCAGCAAAATACTGAAAGGAAAGTGGGTTTGCCTTCATATTTGACCCAGAACAACTCAGTTCAGCATGGAAATATCATTGCAACAGCTTTTATTTAGCCAGAAATCAAGAGTGTAAGTTTTTATGCGCTTAAAAGCATTTTCAGGCCGAATGAGCAAATATGCTTGTTTCTGCCAATTACAGCAAAATACTGAAAGGAAAGTGGGTTTGCCTTCATATTTGACCCAGAGCAACTCAGTTCAGCATGGAAATATCATTGCAACAGCTTTTATTTAGCCAGAAATCAAGAGTGTAAGTTTTTATGCGCTTAAAAGCATTTTCAGGCCGAATGAGCAAATATGCTTGTTTCTGCCAATTGCAGCAAAATACTGAAGGGAAAGTGGGTTTGCCTTCATATTTGACCCAGAACAACTTAGTTCAGCATGGAAATATCATTGCAACAGCTTTTATTTAGCCAGAAATCAAGAGTGTAAGTTTTTATGCGCTTAAAAGCATTTTCAGGCCGAATGAGCAAATATGCTTGTTTCTGCGAATGGCAGCAAAATACTGAAAGGAAAGTGGGTTTGCCTTCATATCTGACCCAGAACAACTCAGTTCAGCATGGAAATATCATTGCAACAGCTTTTATTTAGCCAGAAATCAAGAGTGTAAGTTTTTATGCGCTTAAAAGCATTTTCAGGCCGAATGAGCAAATATGCTTGTTTCTGCGAATGGCAGCAAAATACTGAAAGGAAAGTGGGTTTGCCTTCATATTTGACCTAGAACAACTCAGTTCAGCATGGAAATATCATTGCAACAGCTTTTATTTAGCCAGAAATCAAGAGTGTAAGTTATTATGCGCTTAAAAGCATTTTCAGGCCGAATGAGCAAATATGCTTGTTTCTGCCAATTGCAGCAAAATACTGAAAGGAAAGTGGGTTTGCCTTCATATTTGACCCAGAACAACTCAGTTCAGCATGGAAATATCATTGCAACAGCTTTTTTTTAGCCAGAAATCAAGAGTGTAAGTTTTTATGCGCTTAAAAGCATTTTCAGGCCAAATGAGCTGATTTCTGCTATTTGCAGCAAAATACTGAAGGGAAAGTGGGTTTGCCTTCATATTTGACCCAGAACAACTCAGTTCAGCATGGAAATATCATTGCAACAGCTTTTATTTAGCCAGAAATCTAGAGTGTAAGTTTTTATGCGCTTAAAAGCATTTTCAGGCCTAATTAGCAAATATGCTTGTTTCTGCCAATTGCAGGAAAATTCTGAAAGGAAAGTGGGTTTGCCTTCATATTTGACCCAAAACAACTCAGTTCAGCATGGAAATATCATTGCAACAGCTTTTATTTAGCCAGAAATCAAGAGTGTAAGTTTTTATGCGCTTAAAAGCATTTTCAGGCCGAATGAGCAAATATGCTTGTTTCTGCGAATGGCAGCAAAATACTGAAAGGAAAGTGGGTTTGCCTTCATATTTGACCTAGAACAACTCAGTTCAGCATGGAAATATCATTGCAACAGCTTTTATTTAGCCAGAAATCAAGAGTGTAAGTTATTATGCGCTTAAAAGCATTTTCAGGCCAAATGAGCTGATTTCTGCTATTTGCAGCAAAATACTGAAGGGAAAATGGGTTTGCCTTCATATTTGACCCAGAACAACTCAGTTCAGCATGGAAATATCATTGCAACAGCTTTTATTTAGCCAGAAATCAAGAGTGTAAGTTTTTATGCGCTTAAAAGCATTTTCAGGCCAAATGAGCTGATTTCTGCAAAATGCAGCAAAATACTGAAAGGAAAGTGGGTTTGCCTTCATATTTGACCCAGAACAACTCAGTTCACCATGGAAATATCATTGCAACAGCTTTTATTTAGCCAGAAATCAAGAGTGTATGTTTTTATGCGCTTAAAAGCATTTTCAGGCCGAATGAGCAAATATGCTTGTTTCTGCCAATTGCAGCAAAATACTGAAAGGAAAGTGGGTTTGCCTTCATATTTGACCCAGAACAACTCAGTTCAGCATGGAAATATCATTGCAACAGCTTTTATTTAGCCAGAAATCAAGAGTGTAAGTTTTTATGCGCTTAAAAGCATTTTCAGGCCGAATGAGCAAATATGCTTGTTTCTGCCAATTGCAGCAAAATACTGAAAGGAAAGTGGGTTTGCCTTCATATTTGACCCAGAACAACTCAGTTCAGCATGGAAATATCATTGCAACAGCTTTTATTTAGCCAGAAATCAAGAGTGTAAGTTTTTATGCGCTTAAAAGCATTTTCAGGCCGAATGAGCAAATATGCTTGTTTCTGCCAATTGCAGCAAAATACTGAAAGGAAAGTGGGTTTGCCTTCATATTTGACCCAGAACAACTCAGTTCAGCATGGAAATATCATTGCAACAGCTTTTATTTAGCCAGAAATCAAGAGTGTAAGTTTTTATGCGCTTAAAAGCATTTTCAGGCCAAATGAGCTGATTTCTGCTATTTGCAGCAAAATACTGAAGGGAAAGTGGGTTTGCCTTCATATTTGACCCAGAACAACTCAGTTCAGCATGGAAATATCATTGCAACAGCTTTTATTTAGCCAGAAATCAAGAGTGTAAGTTTTTATGCGCTTAAAAGCATTTTCAGGCCAAATGAGCTGATTTCTGCTATTTGCAGCAAAATACTGAAGGGAAAGTGGGTTTGCCTTCATATTTGACCCAGAACAACTCAGTTCAGCATGGAAATATCATTGCAACAGCTTTTATTTAGCCAGAAATCAAGAGTGTAAGTTTTTATGCGCTTAAAAGCATTTTCAGGCCAAATGAGCTGATTTCTGCTATTTGCAGCAAAATACTGAAGGGAAAGTGGGTTTGCCTTCATATTTGACCCAGAACAACTCAGTTCAGCATGGAAATATCATTGCAACAGCTTTTATTTAGCCAGAAATCAAGAGTGTAAGTTTTTATGCGCTTAAAAGCATTTTCAGGCCGAATGAGCAAATATGCTTGTTTCTGCCAATTGCAGCAAAATACTGAAAGGAAAGTGGGTTTGCCTTCATATTTGACCCAGAACAACTCAGTTCAGCATGGAAATATCATTGCAACAGATTTTATTTAGCCAGAAATCAAGAGTGTAAGTTTTTATGCGCTTAAAAGCATTTTCAGGCCGAATGAGCAAATATGCTTGTTTCTGCCAATTGCAGCAAAATACTGAAAGGAAAGTGGGTTTGCCTTCATATTTGACCCAGAACAACTCAGTTCAGCATGGAAATATCATTGCAACAGCTTTTATTTAGCCAGAAATCAAGAGTGTAAGTTTTTATGCGCTTAAAAGCATTTTCAGGCCAAATGAGCTGATTTCTGCTATTTGCAGCAAAATACTGAAGGGAAAGTGGGTTTGCCTTCATATTTGACCCAGAACAACTCAGTTCAGCATGGAAATATCATTGCAACAGCTTTTATTTAGCCAGAAATCAAGAGTGTAAGTTTTTATGCGCTTAAAAGCATTTTCAGGCCGAATGAGCAAATATGCTTGTTTCTGCCAATTGCAGCAAAATACTGAAAGGAAAGTGGGTTTGCCTTCATATTTGACCCAGAACAACTCAGTTCAGCATGGAAATATCATTGGAACAGCTTTTATTTAGCCAGAAATCAAGAGTGTAAGTTTTTATGCGCTTAAAAGCATTTTCAGGCCAAATGAGCTGATTTCTGCTATTTGCAGCAAAATACTGAAGGGAGAGTGGGTTTGCCTTCATATTTGACCCAGAACAACTCAATTCAGTATGGAAATATCATTGCAACAGCTTTTATTTAGCCAGAAATCAAGAGTGTAAGTTTTTATGCGCTTAAAAGCATTTTCAGGCCGAATGAGCAAATATGCTTGTTTCTGCCAATTGCAGCAAAATACTGAAAGGAAAGTGGGTTTGCCTTCATATCTGACCCAGAACAACTCAGTTCAGCATGGAAATATCATTGCAACAGCTTTTATTTAGCCAGAAATCAAGAGTGTAAGTTTTTATGCGCTTAAAAGCATTTTCAGGCCGAATGAGCAAATATGCTTGTTTCTGCCAATTGCAGCAAAATACTGAAAGGAAAGTGGGTTTGCCTTCATATTTGACCCAGAACAACTCAGTTCAGCATGGAAATATCATTGCAACAGCTTTTATTTAGCCAGAAATCAAGAGTGTAAGTTTTTATGCGCTTAAAAGCATTTTCAGGCCGAATGAGCAAATATGCTTGTTTCTGCCAATTGCAGCAAAATACTGAAAGGAAAGTGGGTTTGCCTTCATATCTGACCCAGAACAACTCAGTTCAGCATGGAAATATCATTGCAACAGCTTTTATTTAGCCAGAAATCAAGAGTGTAAGTTTTTATGCGCTTAAAAGCATTTTCAGGCCGAATGAGCAAATATGCTTGTTTCTGCCAATTGCAGCAAAATACTGAAAGGAAAGTGGGTTTGCCTTCATATCTGACCCAGAACAACTCAGTTCAGCATGGAAATATCATTGCAACAGCTTCTATTTAGCCAGAAATCAAGAGTGTAAGTTATTATGCGCTTAAAAGCATTTTCAGGCCAAATGAGCTGATTTCTGCTATTTGCAGCAAAATACTGAAGGGAAAGTGGGTTTGCCTTCATATTTGACCCAGAACAACTCAGTTCAGCATGGAAATATCATTGCAACAGCTTTTTTTTAGCCAGAAATCAAGAGTGTAAGTTTTTATGCGCTTAAAAGCATTTTCAGGCCAAATGAGCTGATTTCTGCTATTTGCAGCAAAATACTGAAGGGAAAGTGGGTTTGCCTTCATATTTGACCCAGAACAACTCAGTTCAGCATGGAAATATCATTGCAACAGCTTTTATTTAGCCAGAAATCAAGAGTGTAAGTTTTTATGCGCTTAAAAGCATTTTCAGGCCGAATGAGCAAATATGCTTGTTTCTGCCAATTGCAGGAAAATACTGAAAGGAAAGTGGGTTTGCCTTCATATTTGACCCAAAACAACTCAGTTCAGCATGGAAATATCATTGCAACAGCTTTTATTTAGCCAGAAATCAAGAGTTTAAGTTTTTATGCGCTTAAAAGCATTTTCAGGCCGAATGAGCAAATATGCTTGTTTCTGCGAATGGCAGCAAAATACTAAAAGGAAAGTGGGTTTGCCTTCATATTTGACCTAGAACAACTCAGTTCAGCATGGAAATATCATTGCAACAGCTTTTATTTAGCCAGAAATCAAGAGTGTAAGTTATTATGCGCTTAAAAGCATTTTCAGGCCAAATGAGCTGATTTCTGCTATTTGCAGCAAAATACTGAAGGGAAAATGGGTTTGCCTTCATATTTGACCCAGAACAACTCAGTTCAGCATGGAAATATCATTGCAACAGCTTTTATTTAGCCAGAAATCAAGAGTGTAAGTTTTTATGCGCTTAAAAGCATTTTCAGGCCGAATGAGCAAATATGCTTGTTTCTGCCAATTGCAGCAAAATACTGAAAGGAAAGTGGGTTTGCCTTCATATTTGACCCAGAACAACTCAGTTCAGCATGGAAATATCATTGCAACAGCTTTTATTTAGCCAGAAATCAAGAGTGTAAGTTTTTATGCGCTTAAAAGCATTTTCAGGCCGAATGAGCAAATATGCTTGTTTCTGCCAATTGCAGCAAAATACTGAAAGGAAAGTGGGTTTGCCTTCATATTTGACCCAGAACAACTCAGTTCAGCATGGAAATATCATTGCAACAGCTTTTATTTAGCCAGAAATCAAGAGTGTAAGTTTTTATGCGCTTAAAAGCATTTTCAGGCCAAATGAGCTGATTTCTGCTATTTGCAGCAAAATACTGAAGGGAAAGTGGGTTTGCCTTCATATTTGACCCAGAACAACTCAGTTCAGCATGGAAATATCATTGCAACAGCTTTTATTTAGCCAGAAATCAAGAGTGTAAGTTTTTATGCGCTTAAAAGCATTTTCAGGCCAAATGAGCTGATTTCTGCTATTTGCAGCAAAATACTGAAGGGAAAGTGGGTTTGCCTTCATATTTGACCCAGAACAACTCAGTTCAGCATGGAAATATCATTGCAACAGCTTTTATTTAGCCAGAAATCAAGAGTGTAAGTTTTTATGCGCTTAAAAGCATTTTCAGGCCAAATGAGCTGATTTCTGCTATTTGCAGCAAAATACTGAAGGGAAAGTGGGTTTGCCTTCATATTTGACCCAGAACAACTCAGTTCAGCATGGAAATATCATTGCAACAGCTTTTATTTAGCCAGAAATCTAGAGTGTAAGTTTTTATGCGCTTAAAAGCATTTTCAGGCCGAATGAGCAAATATGCTTGTTTCTGCCAATTGCAGCAAAATACTGAAAGGAAAGTGGGTTTGCCTTCATATTTGACCCAGAACAACTCAGTTCAGCATGGAAATATCATTGCAACAGCTTTTATTTAGCCAGAAATCAAGAGTGTAAGTTTTTATGCGCTTAAAAGCATTTTCAGGCCAAATGAGCTGATTTCTGCTATTTGCAGCAAAATACTGAAGGGAAAGTGGGTTTGCCTTCATATTTGACCCAGAACAACTCAGTTCAGCATGGAAATATCATTGCAACAGCTTTTATTTAGCCAGAAATCAAGAGTGTAAGTTTTTATGCGCTTAAAAGCATTTTCAGGCCGAATGAGCAAATATGCTTGTTTCTGCCAATTGCAGCAAAATACTGAAAGGAAAGTGGGTTTGCCTTCATATTTGACCCAGAACAACTCAGTTCAGCATGGAAATATCATTGCAACAGCTTTTATTTAGCCAGAAATCAAGAGTGTAAGTTTTTATGCGCTTAAAAGCATTTTCAGGCCAAATGAGCTGATTTCTGCTATTTGCAGCAAAATACTGAAGGGAAAGTGGGTTTGCCTTCATATTTGACCCAGAACAACTCAATTCAGTATGGAAATATCATTGCAACAGCTTTTATTTAGCCAGAAATCAAGAGTGTAAGTTTTTATGCGCTTAAAAGCATTTTCAGGCCGAATGAGCAAATATGCTTGTTTCTGCCAATTGCAGCAAAATACTGAAAGGAAAGTGGGTTTGCCTTCATATCTGACCCAGAACAACTCAGTTCAGCATGGAAATATCATTGCAACAGCTTTTATTTAGCCAGAAATCAAGAGTGTAAGTTTTTATGCGCTTAAAAGCATTTTCAGGCCGAATGAGCAAATATGCTTGTTTCTGCCAATTGCAGCAAAATACTGAAAGGAAAGTGGGTTTGCCTTCATATTTGACCCAGAACAACTCAGTTCAGCATGGAAATATCATTGCAACAGCTTTTATTTAGCCAGAAATCAAGAGTTTAAGTTTTTATGCGCTTAAAAGCATTTTCAGGCCAAATGAGCTGATTTCTGCTATTTGCAGCAAAATACTGAAGGGAAAGTGGGTTTGCCTTCATATTTGACCCAGAACAACTCAGTTCAGCATGGAAATATCATTGCAACAGCTTTTATTTAGCCAGAAATCAAGAGTGTAAGTTTTTATGCGCTTAAAAGCATTTTCAGGCCGAATGAGCAAATATGCTTGTTTCTGCCAATTGCAGCAAAATACTGAAAGGAAAGTGGGTTTGCCTTCATATTTGACCCAGAACAACTCAGTTCAGCATGGAAATATCATTGCAACAGCTTTTATTTAGCCAGAAATCAAGAGTGTAAGTTTTTATGCGCTTAAAAGCATTTTCAGGCCGAATGAGCAAATATGCTTGTTTCTGCCAATTGCAGCAAAATACTGAAAGGAAAGTGGGTTTGCCTTCATATTTGACCCAGAACAACTCAGTTCAGCATGGAAATATCATTGCAACAGCTTTTATTTAGCCAGAAATCAAGAGTGTAAGTTTTTATGCGCTTAAAAGCATTTTCAGGCCAAATGAGCTGATTTCTGCTATTTGCAGCAAAATACTGAAGGGAAAGTGGGTTTGCCTTCATATTTGACCCAGAACAACTCAGTTCAGCATGGAAATATCATTGCAACAGCTTTTATTTAGCCAGAAATCAAGAGTGTAAGTTTTTATGCGCTTAAAAGCATTTTCAGGCCAAATGAGCTGATTTCTGCTATTTGCAGCAAAATACTGAAGGGAAAGTGGGTTTGCCTTCATATTTGACCCAGAACAACTCAGTTCAGCATGGAAATATCATTGCAACAGCTTTTATTTAGCCAGAAATCAAGAGTGTAAGTTTTTATGCGCTTAAAAGCATTTTCAGGCCAAATGAGCTGATTTCTGCTATTTGCAGCAAAATACTGAAGGGAAAGTGGGTTTGCCTTCATATTTGACCCAGAACAACTCAGTTCAGCATGGAAATATCATTGCAACAGCTTTTATTTAGCCAGAAATCAAGAGTGTAAGTTTTTATGCGCTTAAAAGCATTTTCAGGCCGAATGAGCAAATATGCTTGTTTCTGCCAATTGCAGCAAAATACTGAAAGGAAAGTGGGTTTGCCTTCATATTTGACCCAGAACAACTCAGTTCAGCATGGAAATATCATTGCAACAGATTTTATTTAGCCAGAAATCAAGAGTGTAAGTTTTTATGCGCTTAAAAGCATTTTCAGGCCGAATGAGCAAATATGCTTGTTTCTGCCAATTGCAGCAAAATACTGAAAGGAAAGTGGGTTTGCCTTCATGTTTGACCCAGAACAACTCAGTTCAGCATGGAAATATCATTGCAACAGCTTTTATTTAGCCAGAAATCAAGAGTGTAAGTTTTTATGCGCTTCAAAGCATTTTCAGGCCAAATGAGCTGATTTCTGCAAAATGCAGCAAAATACTGAAGGGAAAGTGGGTTTGCCTTCATATTTGAACCAGAACAACTCAGTTCAGCATGGAAATATCATTGCAACAGCTTTTATTTAGCCAGAAATCAAGAGTGTAAGTTTTTATGCGCTTAAAAGCATTTTCAGGCCAAATGAGCTGATTTCTGCTATTTGCAGCAAAATACTGAAGGGAAAGTGGGTTTGCCTTCATATTTGACCCAGAACAACTCAGTTCAGCATGGAAATATCATTGCAACAGCTTTTATTTAGCCAGAAATCAAGAGTGTAAGTTTTTATGCGCTTAAAAGCATTTTCAGGCCAAATGAGCTGATTTCTGCTATTTGCAGCAAAATACTGAAGGGAAAGTGGGTTTGACTTCAGATTTGACCCAGAACAACTCAGTTCAGCATGGAAATATCATTGCAACAGCTTTTATTTAGCCAGAAATCAAGAGTGTAAGTTTTTATGCGCTTAAAAGCATTTTCAGGCCGAATGAGCAAATATGCTTGTTTCTGCCAATTTCAGCAAAATACTGAAAGGAAAGTGGGTTTGCCTTCATATTTGACCCAGAACAACTCAGTTCAGCATGGAAATATCATTGCAACAGCTTTTATTTAGCCAGAAATCAAGAGTGTAAGTTTTTATGCGCTTAAAAGCATTTTCAGGCCGAATGAGCAAATATGCTTGTTTCTGCCAATTGCAGCAAAATACTGAAAGGAAAGTGGGTTTGCCTTCATATTTGACCCAGAACAACTCAGTTCAGCATGGAAATATCATTGCAACAGCTTTTATTTAGCCAGAAATCAAGAGTGTAAGTTTTTATGCGCTTAAAAGCATTTTCAGGCCAAATGAGCTGATTTCTGCTATTTGCAGCAAAATACTGAAGGGAAAGTGGGTTTGCCTTCATATTTGACCCAGAACAACTCAGTTCAGCATGGAAATATCATTGCAACAGCTTTTATTTAGCCAGAAATCTAGAGTGTAAGTTTTTATGCGCTTAAAAGCATTTTCAGGCCGAATGAGCAAATATGCTTGTTTCTGCCAATTGCAGCAAAATACTGAAAGGAAAGTGGGTTTGCCTTCATATTTGACCCAGAACAACTCAGTTCAGCATGGAAATATCATTGCAACAGCTTTTATTTAGCCAGAAATCAAGAGTGTAAGTTTTTATGCGCTTAAAAGCATTTTCAGGCCGAATGAGCAAATATGCTTGTTTCTGCCAATTGCAGCAAAATACTGAAAGGAAAGTGGGTTTGCCTTCATATTTGACCCAGAACAACTCAGTTCAGCATGGAAATATCATTGGAACAGCTTTTATTTAGCCAGAAATCAAGAGTGTAAGTTTTTATGCGCTTAAAAGCATTTTCAGGCCAAATGAGCTGATTTCTGCTATTTGCAGCAAAATACTGAAGGGAAAGTGGGTTTGCCTTCATATTTGACCCAGAACAACTCAATTCAGTATGGAAATATCATTGCAACAGCTTTTATTTAGCCAGAAATCAAGAGTGTAAGTTTTTATGCGCTTAAAAGCATTTTCAGGCCAAATGAGCTGATTTCTGCAAAATGCAGCAAAATACTGAAGGGAAAGTGGGTTTGCCTTCATTTTTGACCCAGAACAACTCAGTTCAGCATGGAAATATCATTGCAACAGCTTTTATTTAGCCAGAAATCAAGAGTGTAAGTTTTTATGCGCTTAAAAGCATTTTCAGTCCAAATGAGCAAATATGCTTGTTTCTGCCAATTGCAGCAAAATACTGAAAGGAAAGTGGGTTTGCCTTCATATTTGACCCAGAACAACTCAGTTCAGCATGGAAATATCATTGCAACAGCTTTTATTTAGCCAGAAATCAAGAGTGTAAGTTTTTATGCGCTTAAAAGCATTTTCAGGCCGAATGAGCAAATATGCTTGTTTCTGCCAATTGCAGCAAAATACTGAAAGGAAAGTCGGTTTGCCTTCATATTTGACCCAGAACAACTCAGTTCAGCATGGAAATATCATTGCAACAGCTTTTATTTAGCCAGAAATCAAGAGTGTAAGTTTTTATGCGCTTAAAAGCATTTTCAGGCCGAATGAGCAAATATGCTTGTTTCTGCCAATTGCAGCAAAATACTGAAAGGAAAGTGGGTTTGCCTTCATATCTGACCCAGAACAACTCAGTTCAGCATGGAAATATCATTGCAACAGCTTTTATTTAGCCAGAAATCAAGAGTGTAAGTTTTTATGCGCTTAAAAGCATTTTCAGGCCGAATGAGCAAATATGCTTGTTTCTGCCAATTGCAGCAAAATACTGAAAGGAAAGTGGGTTTGCCTTCATATTTGACCCAGAACAACTCAGTTCAGCATGGAAATATCATTGCAACAGCTTTTATTTAGCCAGAAATCAAGAGTGTAAGTTTTTATGCGCTTAAAAGCATTTTCAGGCCGAATGAGCAAATATGCTTGTTTCTGCCAATTGCAGCAAAATACTGAAAGGAAAGTGGGTTTGCCTTCATATTTGACCCAGAACAACTCAGTTCAGCATGGAAATATCATTGCAACAGCTTTTATTTAGCCAGAAATCAAGAGTGTAAGTTTTTATGCGCTTAAAAGCATTTTCAGGCCAAATGAGCTGATTTCTGCTATTTGCAGCAAAATACTGAAGGGAAAGTGGGTTTGCCTTCATATTTGACCCAGAACAACTCAGTTCAGCATGGAAATATCATTGCAACAGCTTTTATTTAGCCAGAAATCAAGAGTGTAAGTTTTTATGCGCTTAAAAGCATTTTCAGGCCAAATGAGCTGATTTCTGCTATTTGCAGCAAAATACTGAAGGGAAAGTGGGTTTGCCTTCATATTTGACCCAGAACAACTCAGTTCAGCATGGAAATATCATTGCAACAGCTTTTATTTAGCCAGAAATCAAGAGTGTAAGTTTTTATGCGCTTAAAAGCATTTTCAGGCCAAATGAGCTGATTTCTGCTATTTGCAGCAAAATACTGAAGGGAAAGTGGGTTTGCCTTCATATTTGACCCAGAACAACTCAGTTCAGCATGGAAATATCATTGCAACAGCTTTTATTTAGCCAGAAATCTAGAGTGTAAGTTTTTATGCGCTTAAAAGCATTTTCAGGCCGAATGAGCAAATATGCTTGTTTCTGCCAATTGCAGCAAAATACTGAAAGGAAAGTGGGTTTGCCTTCATATTTGACCCAGAACAACTCAGTTCAGCATGGAAATATCATTGCAACAGCTTTTATTTAGCCAGAAATCAAGAGTGTAAGTTTTTATGCGCTTAAAAGCATTTTCAGGCCAAATGAGCTGATTTCTGCTATTTGCAGCAAAATACTGAAGGGAAAGTGGGTTTGCCTTCATATTTGACCCAGAACAACTCAGTTCAGCATGGAAATATCATTGCAACAGCTTTTATTTAGCCAGAAATCAAGAGTGTAAGTTTTTATGCGCTTAAAAGCATTTTCAGGCCGAATGAGCAAATATGCTTGTTTCTGCCAATTGCAGCAAAATACTGAAAGGAAAGTGGGTTTGCCTTCATATTTGACCCAGAACAACTCAGTTCAGCATGGAAATATCATTGCAACAGCTTTTATTTAGCCAGAAATCAAGAGTTTAAGTTTTTATGCGCTTAAAAGCATTTTCAGGCCAAATGAGCGGATTTCTGCTATTTGCAGCAAAATACTAAAGGGAAAGTGGGTTTGCCTTCATATTTGACCCAGAACAACTCAGTTCAGCATGGAAATATCATTGGAACAGCTTTTATTTAGCCAGAAATCAAGAGTGTAAGTTTTTATGCGCTTAAAAGCATTTTCAGGCCAAATGAGCTGATTTCTGCTATTTGCAGCAAAATACTGAAGGGAAAGTGGGTTTGCCTTCATATTTGACCCAGAACAACTCAATTCAGTATGGAAATATCATTGCAACAGCTTTTATTTAGCCAGAAATCAAGAGTGTAAGTTTTTATGCGCTTAAAAGCATTTTCAGGCCGAATGAGCAAATATGCTTGTTTCTGCCAATTGCAGCAAAATACTGAAAGGAAAGTGGGTTTGCCTTCATATCTGACCCAGAACAACTCAGTTCAGCATGGAAATATCATTGCAACAGCTTTTATTTAGCCAGAAATCAAGAGTGTAAGTTTTTATGCGCTTAAAAGCATTTTCAGGCCAAATGAGCTGATTTCTGCAAAATGCAGCAAAATACTGAAGGGAAAGTGGGTTTGCCTTCATATTTGACCCAGAACAACTCAGTTCAGCATGGAAATATCATTGCAACAGCTTTTATTTAGCCAGAAATCAAGAGTGTAAGTTTTTATGCGCTTAAAAGCATTTTCAGGCCGAATGAGCAAATATGCTTGTTTCTGCCAATTGCAGCAAAATACTGAAAGGAAAGTGGGTTTGCCTTCATATTTGACCCAGAACAACTCAGTTCAGCATGGAAATATCATTGCAACAGCTTTTATTTAGCCAGAAATCAAGAGTTTAAGTTTTTATGCGCTTAAAAGCATTTTCAGGCCAAATGAGCTGATTTCTGCTATTTGCAGCAAAATACTGAAGGGAAAGTGGGTTTGCCTTCATATTTGACCCAGAACAACTCAGTTCAGCATGGAAATATCATTGCAACAGCTTTTATTTAGCCAGAAATCAAGAGTGTAAGTTTTTATGCGCTTAAAAGCATTTTCAGGCCGAATGAGCAAATATGCTTGTTTCTGCCAATTGCAGCAAAATACTGAAAGGAAAGTGGGTTTGCCTTCATATTTGACCCAGAACAACTCAGTTCAGCATGGAAATATCATTGCAACAGCTTTTATTTAGCCAGAAATCAAGAGTGTAAGTTTTTATGCGCTTAAAAGCATTTTCAGGCCGAATGAGCAAATATGCTTGTTTCTGCCAATTGCAGCAAAATACTGAAAGGAAAGTGGGTTTGCCTTCATATTTGACCCAGAACAACTCAGGTCAGCATGGAAATATCATTACAACAGCTTTTATTTAGCCAGAAATCAAGAGTGTAAGTTTTTATGCGCTTAAAAGTATTTTCAGGCCAAATGAGCTGATTTCTGCTATTTGCAGCAAAATACTGAAGGGAAAGTGGGTTTGCCTTCATATTTGACCCAGAACAACTCAGTTCAGCATGGAAATATCATTGCAACAGCTTTTATTTAGCCAGAAATCAAGAGTGTAAGTTTTTATGCGCTTAAAAGCATTTTCAGGCCAAATGAGCTGATTTCTGCCAATTGCAGCAAAATACTGAAGGGAAAGTGGGTTTGCCTTCATATTTGACCCAGAACAACTCAGTTCAGCATGGAAATATCATTGCAACAGCTTTTATTTAGCCAGAAATCAAGAGTGTAAGTTTTTATGCGCTTAAAAGCATTTTCAGGCCAAATGAGCTGATTTCTGCTATTTGCAGCAAAATACTGAAGGGAAAGTGGGTTTGACTTCAGATTTGACCCAGAACAACTCAGTTCAGCATGGAAATATCATTGCAACAGCTTTTATTTAGCCAGAAATCAAGAGTGTAAGTTTTTATGCGCTTAAAAGCATTTTCAGGCCGAATGAGCAAATATGCTTGTTTCTGCCAATTTCAGCAAAATACTGAAAGGAAAGTGGGTTTGCCTTCATATTTGACCCAGAACAACTCAGTTCAGCATGGAAATATCATTGCAACAGCTTTTATTTAGCCAGAAATCAAGAGTGTAAGTTTTTATGCGCTTAAAAGCATTTTCAGGCCGAATGAGCAAATATGCTTGTTTCTGCCAATTGCAGCAAAATACTGAAAGGAAAGTGGGTTTGCCTTCATATTTGACCCAGAACAACTCAGTTCAGCATGGAAATATCATTGCAACAGCTTTTATTTAGCCAGAAATCAAGAGTGTAAGTTTTTATGCGCTTAAAAGCATTTTCAGGCCAAATGAGCTGATTTCTGCTATTTGCAGCAAAATACTGAAGGGAAAGTGGGTTTGCCTTCATATTTGACCCAGAACAACTCAGTTCAGCATGGAAATATCATTGCAACAGCTTTTATTTAGCCAGAAATCTAGAGTGTAAGTTTTTATGCGCTTAAAAGCATTTTCAGGCCGAATGAGCAAATATGCTTGTTTCTGCCAATTGCAGCAAAATACTGAAAGGAAAGTGGGTTTGCCTTCATATTTGACCCAGAACAACTCAGTTCAGCATGGAAATATCATTGCAACAGCTTTTATTTAGCCAGAAATCAAGAGTGTAAGTTTTTATGCGCTTAAAAGCATTTTCAGGCCGAATGAGCAAATATGCTTGTTTCTGCCAATTGCAGCAAAATACTGAAAGGAAAGTGGGTTTGCCTTCATATTTGACCCAGAACAACTCAGTTCAGCATGGAAATATCATTGGAACAGCTTTTATTTAGCCAGAAATCAAGAGTGTAAGTTTTTATGCGCTTAAAAGCATTTTCAGGCCAAATGAGCTGATTTCTGCTATTTGCAGCAAAATACTGAAGGGAAAGTGGGTTTGCCTTCATATTTGACCCAGAACAACTCAATTCAGTATGGAAATATCATTGCAACAGCTTTTATTTAGCCAGAAATCAAGAGTGTAAGTTTTTATGCGCTTAAAAGCATTTTCAGGCCAAATGAGCTGATTTCTGCAAAATGCAGCAAAATACTGAAGGGAAAGTGGGTTTGCCTTCATATTTGACCCAGAACAACTCAGTTCAGCATGGAAATATCATTGCAACAGCTTTATTTAGCCAGAAATCAAGAGTGTAAGTTTTTATGCGCTTAAAAGCATTTTCAGGCCGAATGAGCAAATATGCTTGTTTCTGCCAATTGCAGCAAAATACTGAAAGGAAAGTGGGTTTGCCTTCATATTTGACCGAGAACAACTCAGGTCAGCATGGAAATATCATTGCAACAGCTTTTATTTAGCCAGAAATCAAGAGTTTAAGTTTTTATGCGCTTAAAAGCATTTTCAGGCCAAATGAGCTGATTTCTGCTATTTGCAGCAAAATACTGAAGGGAAAGTGGGTTTGCCTTCATATTTGACCCAGAACAACTCAGTTCAGCATGGAAATATCATTGCAACAGCTTTTATTTAGCCAGAAATCAAGAGTGTAAGTTTTTATGCGCTTAAAAGCATTTTCAGGCCGAATGAGCAAATATGCTTGTTTCTGCCAATTGCAGCAAAATACTGAAAGGAAAGTGGGTTTGCCTTCATATTTGACCCAGAACAACTCAGTTCAGCATGTAAATATCATTGGAACAGCTTTTATTTAGCCAGAAATCAAGAGTGTAAGTTTTTATGCGCTTAAAAGCATTTTCAGGCCAAATGAGCTGATTTCTGCTATTTGCAGCAAAATACTGAAGGGAAAGTGGGTTTGCCTTCATATTTGACCCAGAACAACTCAGTTCAGCATGGAAATATCATTGCAACAGCTTTTATTTAGCCAGAAATCAAGAGTGTAAGTTTTTATGCGCTTAAAAGCATTTTCAGGCCGAATGAGCAAATATGCTTGTTTCTGCCAATTGCAGCAAAATACTGAAAGGAAAGTGGGTTTGCCTTCATATTTGACCCAGAACAACTCAGGTCAGCATGGAAATATCATTACAACAGCTTTTATTTAGCCAGAAATCAAGAGTGTAAGTTTTTATGCGCTTAAAAGCATTTTCAGGCCGAATGAGCAAATATGCTTGTTTCTGCCAATTGCAGCAAAATACTGAAAGGAAAGTGGGTTTGCCTTCATATTTGAGCCAGAACAACTCAGTTCAGCATGGAAATATCATTGCAACAGCTTTTATTTAGCCAGAAATCAAGAGTGTAAGTTTTTATGCGCTTAAAAGCATTTTCAGGCCAAATGAGCTGATTTCTGCTATTTGCAGCAAAATACTGAAGGGAAAGTGGGTTTGCCTTCATATTTGACCCAGAACAACTCAGTTCAGCATGGAAATATCATTGCAACAGCTTTTATTTAGCCAGAAATCAAGAGTGTAAGTTTTTATGCGCTTAAAAGCATTTTCAGGCCAAATGAGCTGATTTCTGCCAATTGCAGCAAAATACTGAAGGGAAAGTGGGTTTGCCTTCATATTTGACCCAGAACAACTCAGTTCAGCATGGAAATATCATTGCAACAGCTTTTATTTAGCCAGAAATCAAGAGTGTAAGTTTTTATGCGCTTAAAAGCATTTTCAGGCCGAATGAGCAAATATGCTTGTTTCTGCCAATTCCAGCAAAATACTGAAAGGAAAGTGGGTTTGCCTTCATATTTGACCCAGAACAACTCAGTTCAGCATGGAAATATCATTGCAACAGCTTTTATTTAGCCAGAAATCAAGAGTGTAAGTTTTTATGCGCTTAAAAGCATTTTCAGGCCGAATGAGCAAATATGCTTGTTTCTGCCAATTGCAGCAAAATACTGAAAGGAAAGTGGGTTTGCCTTCATATTTGACCCAGAACAACTCAGTTCAGCATGGAAATATCATTGCAACAGCTTTTATTTAGCCAGAAATCAAGAGTTTAAGTTTTTATGCGCTTAAAAGCATTTTCAGGCCAAATGAGCTGATTTCTGCTATTTGCAGCAAAATACTGAAGGGAAAGTGGGTTTGCCTTCATATTTGACCCAGAACAACTCAGTTCAGCATGGAAATATCATTGCAACAGCTTTTATTTAGCCAGAAATCAAGAGTGTAAGTTTTTATGCGCTTAAAAGCATTTTCAGGCCGAATGAGCAAATATGCTTGTTTCTGCCAATTGCAGCAAAATACTGAAAGGAAAGTGGGTTTGCCTTCATATTTGACCCAGAACAACTCAGTTCAGCATGTAAATATCATTGGAACAGCTTTTATTTAGCCAGAAATCAAGAGTGTAAGTTTTTATGCGCTTAAAAGCATTTTCAGGCCAAATGAGCTGATTTCTGCTATTTGCAGCAAAATACTGAAGGGAAAGTGGGTTTGCCTTCATATTTGACCCAGAACAACTCAGTTCAGCATGGAAATATCATTGCAACAGCTTTTATTTAGCCAGAAATCAAGAGTGTAAGTTTTTATGCGCTTAAAAGCATTTTCAGGCCGAATGAGCAAATATGCTTGTTTCTGCCAATTGCAGCAAAATACTGAAAGGAAAGTGGGTTTGCCTTCATATTTGACCCAGAACAACTCAGGTCAGCATGGAAATATCATTACAACAGCTTTTATTTAGCCAGAAATCAAGAGTGTAAGTTTTTATGCGCTTAAAAGCATTTTCAGGCCGAATGAGCAAATATGCTTGTTTCTGCCAATTGCAGCAAAATACTGAAAGGAAAGTGGGTTTGCCTTCATATTTGAGCCAGAACAACTCAGTTCAGCATGGAAATATCATTGCAACAGCTTTTATTTAGCCAGAAATCAAGAGTGTAAGTTTTTATGCGCTTAAAAGCATTTTCAGGCCAAATGAGCTGATTTCTGCTATTTGCAGCAAAATACTGAAGGGAAAGTGGGTTTGCCTTCATATTTGACCCAGAACAACTCAGTTCAGCATGGAAATATCATTGCAACAGCTTTTATTTAGCCAGAAATCAAGAGTGTAAGTTTTTATGCGCTTAAAAGCATTTTCAGGCCAAATGAGCTGATTTCTGCCAATTGCAGCAAAATACTGAAGGGAAAGTGGGTTTGCCTTCATATTTGACCCAGAACAACTCAGTTCAGCATGGAAATATCATTGCAACAGCTTTTATTTAGCCAGAAATCAAGAGTGTAAGTTTTTATGCGCTTAAAAGCATTTTCAGGCCGAATGAGCAAATATGCTTGTTTCTGCCAATTGCAGCAAAATACTGAAAGGAAAGTGGGTTTGCCTTCATATTTGACCCAGAACAACTCAGGTCAGCATGGAAATATCATTGCAACAGCTTTTATTTAGCCAGAAATCAAGAGTGTAAGTTTTTATGCGCTTAAAAGTATTTTCAGGCCAAATGAGCTGATTTCTGCTATTTGCAGCAAAATACTGAAGGGAAAGTGGGTTTGCCTTCATATTAGACCCAGAACAACTCAGTTCAGCATGGAAATATCATTGCAACAGCTTTTATTTAGCCAGAAATCAAGAGTGTAAGTTTTTATGCGCTTAAAAGCATTTTCAGGCCAAATGAGCTGATTTCTGCTATTTGCAGCAAAATACTGAAGGGAAAGTGGGTTTGCCTTCATATTTGACCCAGAACAACTCAGTTCAGCATGGAAATATCATTGCAACAGCTTTTATTTAGCCAGAAATCAAGAGTGTAAGTTTTTATGCGCTTAAAAGCATTTTCAGGCCGAATGAGCAAATATGCTTGTTTCTGCCAATTGCAGCAAAATACTGAAAGGAAAGTGGGTTTGCCTTCATATTTGACCCAGAACAACTCAGTTCAGCATGGAAATATCATTGCAACAGCTTTTATTTAGCCAGAAATCAAGAGTGTAAGTTTTTATGCGCTTAAAAGCATTTTCAGGCCAAATGAGCTGATTTCTGCTATTTGCAGCAAAATACTGAAGGGAAAGTGGGTTTGCCTTCATATTTGACCCAGAACAACTCAGTTCAGCATGGAAATATCATTGCAACAGCTTTTATTTAGCCAGAAATCAAGAGTGTAAGTTTTTATGCGCTTAAAAGCATTTTCAGGCCAAATGAGCTGATTTCTGCTATTTGCAGCAAAATACTGAAGGGAAAGTGGGTTTGCCTTCATATTTGACCCAGAACAACTCAGTTCAGCATGGAAATATCATTGCAACAGCTTTTATTTAGCCAGAAATCAAGAGTGTAAGTTTTTATGCGCTTAAAAGCATTTTCAGGCCGAATGAGCAAATATGCTTGTTTCTGCCAATTGCAGCAAAATACTGAAAGGAAAGTGGGTTTGCCTTCATATTTGACCCAGAACAACTCAGTTCAGCATGGAAATATCATTGCAACAGCTTTTATTTAGCCAGAAATCAAGAGTGTAAGTTTTTATGCGCTTAAAAGCATTTTCAGGCCAAATGAGCTGATTTCTGCTATTTGCAGCAAAATACTGAAGGGAAAGTGGGTTTGCCTTCATATTTGACCCAGAACAACTCAGTTCAGCATGGAAATATCATTGCAACAGCTTTTATTTAGCCAGAAATCAAGAGTGTAAGTTTTTATGCGCTTAAAAGCATTTTCAGGCCGAATGAGCAAATATGCTTGTTTCTGCCAATTGCAGCAAAATACTGAAGGGAAAGTGGGTTTGCCTTCATATTTGACCCAGAACAACTCAGTTCAGCATGGAAATATCATTGCAACAGCTTTTATTTAGCCAGAAATCAAGAGTGTAAGTTTTTATGCGCTTAAAAGCATTTTCAGGCCGAATGAGCAAATATGCTTGTTTCTGCCAATTGCAGCAAAATACTGAAGGGAAAGTGGGTTTGCCTTCATATTTGACCCAGAACAACTCAGTTCAGCATGGAAATATCATTGCAACAGCTTTTATTTAGCCAGAAATCAAGAGTGTAAGTTTTTATGCGCTTAAAAGCATTTTCAGGCCGAATGAGCAAATATGCTTGTTTCTGCCAATTGCAGCAAAATTCTGAAAGGAAAGTGGGTTTGCCTTCATATTTGACCCAGAGCAACTCAGTTCAGCATGGAAATATCATTGCAACAGCTTTTATTTAGCCAGAAATCAAGAGTGTAAGTTTTTATGCGCTTAAAAGCATTTTCAAGCCGAATGACCAAATATGCTTGTTTCTGCCAATTGCAGCAAAATACTGAAAGGAAAGTGGGTTTGCCTTCATATTTGACCCAGAACAACTCAGTTCAGCATGTAAATATCATTGGAACAGCTTTTATTTAGCCAGAAATCAAGAGTGTAAGTTTTTATGCGCTTAAAAGCATTTTCAGGCCAAATGAAATGATTTCTGCTATTTGCAGCAAAATACTGAAGGGAAAGTGGGTTTGCCTTCATATTTGACCCAGAACAACTCAGTTCAGCATGGAAATATCATTGCAACAGCTTTTATTTAGCCAGAAATCAAGAGTGTAAGTTTTTATGCGCTTAAAAGCATTTTCAGGCCGAATGAGCAAATATGCTTGTTTCTGCCAATTGCAGCAAAATACTGAAAGGAAAGTGGGTTTGCCTTCATATTTGACCCAAAACAACTCAGTTCAGCATGGAAATATCATTGCAACAGCTTTTATTTAGCCAGAAATCAAGAGTGTAAGTTTTTATGCGCTTAAAAGCATTTTCAGGCCAAATGAGCTGATTTCTGCTATTTGCAGCAAAATACTGAAGGGAAAGTGGGTTTGCCTTCAGATTTGACCCAGAACAACTCAGTTCAGCATGGAAATATCATTGCAACAGCTTTTATTTAGCCAGAAATCAAGAGTGTAAGTTTTTATGCGCTTAAAAGCATTTTCAGGCCGAATGAGCAAATATGCTTGTTTCTGCCAATTGCAGCAAAATACTGAAGGGAAAGTGGGTTTGCCTTCATATTTGACCCAGAACAACTCAGTTCAGCATGGAAATATCATTGCAACAGCTTTTATTTAGCCAGAAATCAAGAGTGTAAGTTTTTATGCGCTTAAAAGCATTTTCAGGCCGAATGAGCAAATATGCTTGTTTCTGCCAATTGCAGCAAAATACTGAAGGGAAAGTGGGTTTGCCTTCATATTTGACCCAGAACAACTCAGTTCAGCATGGAAATATCATTGCAACAGCTTTTATTTAGCCAGAAATCACGAGTGTAAGTTTTTATGCGCTTAAAAGCATTTTCAGGCCGAATGAGCAAATATGCTTGTTTCTGCCAATTGCAGCAAAATACTGAAAGGAAAGTGGGTTTGCCTTCATATTTGACCCAGAACAACTCAGTTCAGCATGGAAATATCATTGCAACAGCTTTTATTTAGCCAGAAATCAAGAGTGTAAGTTTTTATGCGCTTAAAAGCATTTTCAGGCCGAATGAGCAAATATGCTTGTTTCTGCCAATTGCAGCAAAATACTGAAAGGAAAGTGGGTTTGCCTTCATATTTGACCCAGAACAACTCAGTTCAGCATGGAAATATCATTGCAACAGCTTTTATTTAGCCAGAAATCAAGAGTGTAAGTTTTTATGCGCTTAAAAGCATTTTCAGGCCGAATGAGCAAATATGCTTGTTTCTGCCAATTGCAGCAAAATACTGAAAGGAAAGTGGGTTTGCCTTCATATTTGAGCCAGAACAACTCAGTTCAGCATGGAAATATCATTGCAACAGCTTTTATTTAGCCAGAAATCAAGAGTGTAAGTTTTTATGCGCTTAAAAGCATTTTCAGGCCGAATGAGCAAATATGCTTGTTTCTGCCAATTGCAGCAAAATACTGAAGGGAAAGTGGGTTTGCCTTTATATTTGACCCAGAACAACTCAGTTCAGCATGGAAATATCATTGCAACAGCTTTTATTTAGCCAGAAATCAAGAGTGTAAGTTTTTATGCGCTTAAAAGCATTTTCAGGCCGAATGAGCAAATATGCTTGTTTCTGCCAATTGCAGCAAAATACTGAAAGGAAAGTGGGTTTGCCTTCATATTTGACCGAGAACAACTCAGGTCAGCATGGAAATATCATTGCAACAGCTTTTATTTAGCCAGAAATCAAGAGTGTAAGTTTTTATGCGCTTAAAAGTATTTTCAGGCCAAATGAGCTGATTTCTGCTATTTGCAGCAAAATACTGAAGGGAAAGTGGGTTTGCCTTCATATTTGACCCAGAACAACTTAGTTTAGCATGTAAATATCATTGCAACAGCTTTTATTTAGCCAGAAATCAAGAGTGTATGTTTTTATGCGCTTAAAAGCATTTTCAGGCCGAATGAGCAAATATGCTTGTTTCTGCCAATTGCAGCAAAATACTGAAAGGAAAGTGGGTTTGCCTTCATATTTGACCCAGAACAACTCAGTTCAGCATGGAAATATCATTGCAACAGCTTTTATTTAGCCAGAAATCAAGAGTGTAAGTTTTTATGCGCTTAAAAGCATTTTCAGGCCGAATGAGCAAATATGCTTGTTTCTGCCAATTGCAGCAAAATACTGAAAGGAAAGTGGGTTTGCCTTCATATTTGACCCAGAACAACTCAGTTCAGCATGGAAATATCATTGCAACAGCTTTTATTTAGCCAGAAATCAAGAGTGTAAGTTTTTATGCGCTTAAAAGCATTTTCAGGCCGAATGAGCAAATATGCTTGTTTCTGCCAATTGCAGCAAAATACTGAAAGGAAAGTGGGTTTGCCTTCATATTTGACCCAGAACAACTCAGTTCAGCATGGAAATATCATTGCAACAGCTTTTATTTAGCCAGAAATCAAGAGTGTAAGTTTTTATGCGCTTAAAAGCATTTTCAGGCCGAATGAGCAAATATGCTTGTTTCTGCCAATTGCAGCAAAATACTGAAAGGAAAGTGGGTTTGCCTTCATATTTGAGCCAGAACAACTCAGTTCAGCATGGAAATATCATTGCAACAGCTTTTATTTAGCCAGAAATCAAGAGTGTAAGTTTTTATGCGCTTAAAAGCATTTTCAGGCCGAATGAGCAAATATGCTTGTTTCTGCCAATTGCAGCAAAATACTGAAGGGAAAGTGGGTTTGCCTTTATATTTGACCCAGAACAACTCAGTTCAGCATGGAAATATCATTGCAACAGCTTTTATTTAGCCAGAAATCAAGAGTGTAAGTTTTTATGCGCTTAAAAGCATTTTCAGGCCGAATGAGCAAATATGCTTGTTTCTGCCAATTGCAGCAAAATACTGAAAGGAAAGTGGGTTTGCCTTCATATTTGACCGAGAACAACTCAGGTCAGCATGGAAATATCATTGCAACAGCTTTTATTTAGCCAGAAATCAAGAGTGTAAGTTTTTATGCGCTTAAAAGTATTTTCAGGCCAAATGAGCTGATTTCTGCTATTTGCAGCAAAATACTGAAGGGAAAGTGGGTTTGCCTTCATATTTGACCCAGAACAACTTAGTTTAGCATGTAAATATCATTGCAACAGCTTTTATTTAGCCAGAAATCAAGAGTGTATGTTTTTATGCGCTTAAAAGCATTTTCAGGCCGAATGAGCAAATATGCTTGTTTCTGCCAATTGCAGCAAAATACTGAAAGGAAAGTGGGTTTGCCTTCATATTTGACCCAGAACAACTCAGTTCAGCATGGAAATATCATTGCAACAGCTTTTATTTAGCCAGAAATCAAGAGTGTAAGTTTTTATGCGCTTAAAAGCATTTTCAGGCCGAATGAGCAAATATGCTTGTTTCTGCCAATTGCAGCAAAATACTGAAAGGAAAGTGGGTTTGCCTTCATATTTGACCCAGAACAACTCAGTTCAGCATGGAAATATCATTGCAACAGCTTTTATTTAGCCAGAAATCAAGAGTGTAAGTTTTTATGCGCTTAAAAGCATTTTCAGGCCGAATGAGCAAATATGCTTGTTTCTGCCAATTGCAGCAAAATACTGAAAGGAAAGTGGGTTTGCCTTCATATTTGACCCAGAACAACTCAGTTCAGCATGGAAATATCATTGCAACAGCTTTTATTTAGCCAGAAATCAAGAGTGTAAGTTTTTATGCGCTTAAAAGCATTTTCAGGCCAAATGAGCTGATTTCTGCTATTTGCAGCAAAATACTGAGGGGAAAGTGGGTTTGCCTTCATATTTGACCCAGAACAACTCAGTTCAGCATGGAAATATCATTGCAACAGCTTTTATTTAGCCAGAAATCAAGAGTGTAAGTTTTTATGCGCTTAAAAGCATTTTCAGGCCAAATGAGCTGATTTCTGCTATTTGCAGCAAAATACTGAAGGGAAAGTGGGTTTGCCTTCATATTTGACCCAGAACAACTCAGTTCAGCATGGAAATATCATTGCAACAGCTTTTATTTAGCCAGAAATCAAGAGTGTAAGTTTTTATGCGCTTAAAAGCATTTTCAGGCCAAATGAGCTGATTTCTGCTATTTGCAGCAAAATACTGAAGGGAAAGTGGGTTTGCCTTCAGATTTGACACAGAACAACTCAGTTCAGCATGGAAATATCATTGCAACAGCTTTTATTTAGCCAGAAATCAAGAGTGTAAGTTTTTATGCGCTTAAAAGCATTTTCAGGCCGAATGAGCAAATATGCTTGTTTCTGCCAATTGCAGCAAAATACTGAAAGGAAAGTGGGTTTGCCTTCATATTTGACCCAGAACAACTCAGTTCAGCATGGAAATATCATTGCAACAGCTTTTATTTAGCCAGAAATCAAGAGTGTAAGTTTTTATGCGCTAAAAAGCATTTTCAGGCCGAATGAGCAAATATGCCTGTTTCTGCCAATTGCAGCAAAATACTGAAAGGAAAGTGGGTTTGCCTTCATATTTGACCCAGAACAACTCAGTTCAGCATGGAAATATCATTGCAAAAGCTTTTATTTAGCCAGAAATCAAGAGTGTAAGTTTTTATGCGCTTAAAAGCATTTTCAGGCCAAATGAGCTGATTTCTGCTATTTGCAGCAAAATACTGAAGGGAAAGTGGGTTTGCCTTCATATTTGACCCAGAACAACTCAGTTCAGCATGGAAATATCATTGCAACAGCTTTTATTTAGCCAGAAATCAAGAGTGTAAGTTTTTATGCGCTTAAAAGCATTTTCAGGCCAAATGAGCTGATTTCTGCTATTTGCAGCAAAATACTGAAGGGAAAGTGGGTTTGCCTTCATATTTGACCCAGAACAACTCAATTCAGTATGGAAATATCATTGCAACAGGTTTTATTTAGCCAGAAATCAAGAGTGTAAGTTTTTATGCGCTTAAAAGCATTTTCAGGCCGAATGAGCAAATATGCTTGTTTCTGCCAATTGCAGCAAAATACTGAAAGGAAAGTGGGTTTGCCTTCATATTTGACCCAGAACAACTCAGTTCAGCATGGAAATATCATTGCAACAGCTTTTATTTAGCCAGAAATCAAGAGTGTAAGTTTTTATGCGCTTAAAAGCATTTTCAGGCCGAATGAGCAAATATGCTTGTTTCTGCCAATTGCAGCAAAATACTGAAGGGAAAGTGGGTTTGCCTTCATATTTGACCCAGAACAACTCAGTTCAGCATGGAAATATCATTGCAACAGCTTTTATTTAGCCAGAAATCAAGAGTGTAAGTTTTTATGCGCTTAAAAGCATTTTCAGGCCGAATGAGCAAATATGCTTGTTTCTGCCAATTGCAGCAAAATACTGAAAGGAAAGTGGGTTTGCCTTCATATTTGACCCAGAACAACTCAGGTCAGCATGGAAATATCATTGCAACAGCTTTTATTTAGCCAGAAATCAAGAGTGTAAGTTTTTATGCGCTTAAAAGTATTTTCAGGCCAAATGAGCTGATTTCTGCTATTTGCAGCAAAATACTGAAGGGAAAGTGGGTTTGCCTTCATATTTGACCCAGAACAACTCAGTTCAGCATGGAAATATCATTGCAACAGCTTTTATTTAGCCAGAAATCAAGAGTGTAAGTTTTTATGCGCTTAAAAGCATTTTCAGGCCAAATGAGCTGATTTCTGCCAATTGCAGCAAAATACTGAAGGGAAAGTGGGTTTGCCTTCATATTTGACCCAGAACAACTCAGTTCAGCATGGAAATATCATTGCAACAGCTTTTATTTAGCCAGAAATCAAGAGTGTAAGTTTTTATGCGCTTAAAAGCATTTTCAGGCCGAATGAGCAAATATGCTTGTTTCTGCCAATTGCAGCAAAATACTGAAAGGAAAGTGGGTTTGCCTTCATATTTGACCCAGAACAACTCAGTTCAGCATGGAAATATCATTGCAACAGCTTTTATTTAGCCAGAAATCAAGAGTGTAAGTTTTTATTCGCTTAAAAGCATTTTCAGGCCAAATGAGCTGATTTCTGCTATTTGCAGCAAAATACTGAAGGGAAAGTTGGTTTGCCTTCATATTTGACCCAGAACAACTCAGTTCAGCATGGAAATATCATTGCAACAGCTTTTATTTAGCCAGAAATCAAGAGTGTAAGTATTTATGCGCTTAAAAGCATTTTCAGGCCGAATGAGCAAATATGCTTGTTTCTGCCAATTGCAGCAAAATACTGAAAGGAAAGTGGGTTTGCCTTCATATTTGACCCAGAACAACTCAGTTCAGCATGGAAATATCATTGCAACAGCTTTTATTTAGCCAGAAATCAAGAGTGTAAGTCTTTATGCGCTTAAAAGCATTTTCAGGCCGAATGAGCAAATATGCTTGTTTCTGCCAATTGCAGCAAAATACTGAAAGGAAAGTGGGTTTGCCTTCATATTTGACCCAGAACAACTCAGTTCAGCATGGAAATATCATTGCAACAGCTTTTATTTAGCCAGAAATCAAGAGTTTAAGTTTTTATGCGCTTAAAAGCATTTTCAGGCCAAATGAGCTGATTTCTGCTATTTGCAGCAAAATACTGAAGGGAAAGTGGGTTTGCCTTCATATTTGACCCAGAACCACTCAGTTCAGCATGGAAATATCATTGCAACAGCTTTTATTTAGCCAGAAATCAAGAGTGTAAGTTTTTATGCGCTTAAAAGCATTTTCAGGCCGAATGAGCAAATATGCTTGTTTCTGCCAATTGCAGCAAAATACTGAAAGGAAAGTGGGTTTGCCTTCATATTTGACCCAGAACAACTCAGTTCAGCATGGAAATATCATTGCAACAGCTTTTATTTAGCCAGAAATCAAGAGTGTAAGTTTTTATGCGCTTAAAAGCATTTTCAGGCCGAATGAGCAAATATGCTTGTTTCTGCTATTTGCAGAAAAATACTGAAGGGAAAGTGGGTTTGCCTTCATATTTGACCCAGAACAACTCAGTTCAGCATAGAAATATCATTGCAACAGCTTTTATTTAGCCAGAAATCAAGAGTGTAAGTTTTTATGCGCTTAAAAGCATTTTCAGGCCGAATGAGCAAATATGCTTGTTTCTGCCAATTGCAGCAAAATACTGAAAGGAAAGTGGGTTTGCCTTCATATTTGACCCAGAACAACTCAGTTCAGCATGGAAATATCATTGCAACAGCTTTTATTTAGCCAGAAATCAAGAGTGTAAGTTTTTATGCGCTTAAAAGCATTTTCAGGCCAAATTAGCTGATTTCTGCTATTTGCAGCAAAATACTGAAGGGAAAGTGGGTTTGCCTTCATATTTGACCCAGAACAACTCAGTTCAGCATGGAAATATCATCTCAACAGCTTTTATTTAGCCAGAAATCAAGAGTGTAAGTTTTTATGCGCTTAAAAGCATTTTCAGGCCGAATGAGCAAATATGCTTGTTTCTGCCAATTGCAGCAAAATACTGAAAGGAAAGTGGGTTTGCCTTCATATTTGACCCAGAACAACTCAGTTCAGCATGGAAATATCATTGCAACAGCTTTTATTTAGCCAGAAATCAAGAGTGTAAGTTTTTATGCGCTTAAAAGCATTTTCAGGCCGAATGAGCAAATATGCTTGTTTCTGCCAATTGCAGCAAAATACTGAAAGGAAAGTGGGTTTGCCTTCATATTTGACCCAGAACAACTCAGTTCAGCATGGAAATATCATTGCAACAGCTTTTATTTAGCCAGAAATCAAGAGTGTAAGTTTTTATGCGCTTAAAAGCATTTTCAGGCCAAATGAGCTGATTTCTGCTATTTGCAGCAAAATACTGAGGGGAAAGTGGGTTTGCCTTCATATTTGACCCAGAACAACTCAGTTCAGCATGGAAATATCATTGCAACAGCTTTTATTTAGCCAGAAATCAAGAGTGTAAGTTTTTATGCGCTTAAAAGCATTTTCAGGCCAAATGAGCTGATTTCTGCTATTTGCAGCAAAATACTGAAGGGAAAGTGGGTTTGCCTTCATATTTGACCCAGAACAACTCAGTTCAGCATGGAAATATCATTGCAACAGCTTTTATTTAGCCAGAAATCAAGAGTGTAAGTTTTTATGCGCTTAAAAGCATTTTCAGGCCAAATGAGCTGATTTCTGCTATTTGCAGCAAAATACTGAAGGGAAAGTGGGTTTGCCTTCAGATTTGACACAGAACAACTCAGTTCAGCATGGAAATATCATTGCAACAGCTTTTATTTAGCCAGAAATCAAGAGTGTAAGTTTTTATGCGCTTAAAAGCATTTTCAGGCCGAATGAGCAAATATGCTTGTTTCTGCCAATTGCAGCAAAATACTGAAAGGAAAGTGGGTTTGCCTTCATATTTGACCCAGAACAACTCAGTTCAGCATGGAAATATCATTGCAACAGCTTTTATTTAGCCAGAAATCAAGAGTGTAAGTTTTTATGCGCTAAAAAGCATTTTCAGGCCGAATGAGCAAATATGCCTGTTTCTGCCAATTGCAGCAAAATACTGAAAGGAAAGTGGGTTTGCCTTCATATTTGACCCAGAACAACTCAGTTCAGCATGGAAATATCATTGCAAAAGCTTTTATTTAGCCAGAAATCAAGAGTGTAAGTTTTTATGCGCTTAAAAGCATTTTCAGGCCAAATGAGCTGATTTCTGCTATTTGCAGCAAAATACTGAAGGGAAAGTGGGTTTGCCTTCATATTTGACCCAGAACAACTCAGTTCAGCATGGAAATATCATTGCAACAGCTTTTATTTAGCCAGAAATCAAGAGTGTAAGTTTTTATGCGCTTAAAAGCATTTTCAGGCCAAATGAGCTGATTTCTGCTATTTGCAGCAAAATACTGAAGGGAAAGTGGGTTTGCCTTCATATTTGACCCAGAACAACTCAATTCAGTATGGAAATATCATTGCAACAGGTTTTATTTAGCCAGAAATCAAGAGTGTAAGTTTTTATGCGCTTAAAAGCATTTTCAGGCCGAATGAGCAAATATGCTTGTTTCTGCCAATTGCAGCAAAATACTGAAAGGAAAGTGGGTTTGCCTTCATATTTGACCCAGAACAACTCAGTTCAGCATGGAAATATCATTGCAACAGCTTTTATTTAGCCAGAAATCAAGAGTGTAAGTTTTTATGCGCTTAAAAGCATTTTCAGGCCGAATGAGCAAATATGCTTGTTTCTGCCAATTGCAGCAAAATACTGAAGGGAAAGTGGGTTTGCCTTCATATTTGACCCAGAACAACTCAGTTCAGCATGGAAATATCATTGCAACAGCTTTTATTTAGCCAGAAATCAAGAGTGTAAGTTTTTATGCGCTTAAAAGCATTTTCAGGCCGAATGAGCAAATATGCTTGTTTCTGCCAATTGCAGCAAAATACTGAAAGGAAAGTGGGTTTGCCTTCATATTTGACCCAGAACAACTCAGGTCAGCATGGAAATATCATTGCAACAGCTTTTATTTAGCCAGAAATCAAGAGTGTAAGTTTTTATGCGCTTAAAAGTATTTTCAGGCCAAATGAGCTGATTTCTGCTATTTGCAGCAAAATACTGAAGGGAAAGTGGGTTTGCCTTCATATTTGACCCAGAACAACTCAGTTCAGCATGGAAATATCATTGCAACAGCTTTTATTTAGCCAGAAATCAAGAGTGTAAGTTTTTATGCGCTTAAAAGCATTTTCAGGCCAAATGAGCTGATTTCTGCCAATTGCAGCAAAATACTGAAGGGAAAGTGGGTTTGCCTTCATATTTGACCCAGAACAACTCAGTTCAGCATGGAAATATCATTGCAACAGCTTTTATTTAGCCAGAAATCAAGAGTGTAAGTTTTTATGCGCTTAAAAGCATTTTCAGGCCGAATGAGCAAATATGCTTGTTTCTGCCAATTGCAGCAAAATACTGAAAGGAAAGTGGGTTTGCCTTCATATTTGACCCAGAACAACTCAGTTCAGCATGGAAATATCATTGCAACAGCTTTTATTTAGCCAGAAATCAAGAGTGTAAGTTTTTATTCGCTTAAAAGCATTTTCAGGCCAAATGAGCTGATTTCTGCTATTTGCAGCAAAATACTGAAGGGAAAGTTGGTTTGCCTTCATATTTGACCCAGAACAACTCAGTTCAGCATGGAAATATCATTGCAACAGCTTTTATTTAGCCAGAAATCAAGAGTGTAAGTATTTATGCGCTTAAAAGCATTTTCAGGCCGAATGAGCAAATATGCTTGTTTCTGCCAATTGCAGCAAAATACTGAAAGGAAAGTGGGTTTGCCTTCATATTTGACCCAGAACAACTCAGTTCAGCATGGAAATATCATTGCAACAGCTTTTATTTAGCCAGAAATCAAGAGTGTAAGTCTTTATGCGCTTAAAAGCATTTTCAGGCCGAATGAGCAAATATGCTTGTTTCTGCCAATTGCAGCAAAATACTGAAAGGAAAGTGGGTTTGCCTTCATATTTGACCCAGAACAACTCAGTTCAGCATGGAAATATCATTGCAACAGCTTTTATTTAGCCAGAAATCAAGAGTTTAAGTTTTTATGCGCTTAAAAGCATTTTCAGGCCAAATGAGCTGATTTCTGCTATTTGCAGCAAAATACTGAAGGGAAAGTGGGTTTGCCTTCATATTTGACCCAGAACCACTCAGTTCAGCATGGAAATATCATTGCAACAGCTTTTATTTAGCCAGAAATCAAGAGTGTAAGTTTTTATGCGCTTAAAAGCATTTTCAGGCCGAATGAGCAAATATGCTTGTTTCTGCCAATTGCAGCAAAATACTGAAAGGAAAGTGGGTTTGCCTTCATATTTGACCCAGAACAACTCAGTTCAGCATGGAAATATCATTGCAACAGCTTTTATTTAGCCAGAAATCAAGAGTGTAAGTTTTTATGCGCTTAAAAGCATTTTCAGGCCGAATGAGCAAATATGCTTGTTTCTGCTATTTGCAGAAAAATACTGAAGGGAAAGTGGGTTTGCCTTCATATTTGACCCAGAACAACTCAGTTCAGCATAGAAATATCATTGCAACAGCTTTTATTTAGCCAGAAATCAAGAGTGTAAGTTTTTATGCGCTTAAAAGCATTTTCAGGCCGAATGAGCAAATATGCTTGTTTCTGCCAATTGCAGCAAAATACTGAAAGGAAAGTGGGTTTGCCTTCATATTTGACCCAGAACAACTCAGTTCAGCATGGAAATATCATTGCAACAGCTTTTATTTAGCCAGAAATCAAGAGTGTAAGTTTTTATGCGCTTAAAAGCATTTTCAGGCCAAATTAGCTGATTTCTGCTATTTGCAGCAAAATACTGAAGGGAAAGTGGGTTTGCCTTCATATTTGACCCAGAACAACTCAGTTCAGCATGGAAATATCATCTCAACAGCTTTTATTTAGCCAGAAATCAAGAGTGTAAGTTTTTATGCGCTTAAAAGCATTTTCAGGCCGAATGAGCAAATATGCTTGTTTCTGCCAATTGCAGCAAAATACTGAAAGGAAAGTGGGTTTGCCTTCATATTTGACCCAGAACAACTCAGTTCAGCATGGAAATATCATTGCAACAGCTTTTATTTAGCCAGAAATCAAGAGTGTAAGTTTTTATGCGCTTAAAAGCATTTTCAGGCCGAATGAGCAAATATGCTTGTTTCTGCCAATTGCAGCAAAATACTGAAAGGAAAGTGGGTTTGCCTTCATATTTGACCCAGAACAACTCAGTTCAGCATGGAAATATCATTGCAACAGCTTTTATTTAGCCAGAAATCAAGAGTGTAAGTTTTTATGCGCTTAAAAGCATTTTCAGGCCGAATGAGCAAATATGCTTGTTTCTGCGAATGGCAGCAAAATACTGAAAGGAAAGTGGGTTTGCCTTCATATTTGACCCAGAACAACTCAGTTCAGCATGGAAATATCATTGCAACAGCTTTTATTTAGCCAGAAATCAAGAGTGTAAGTTTTTATGCGCTTAAAAGCATTTTCAGGCCAAATGAGCTGATTTCTGCTATTTGCAGCAAAATACTGAAGGGAAAGTGGGTTTGCCTTCATATTTGACCCAGAACAACTCAGTTCAGCATGGAAATATCATTGCAACAGCTTTTATTTAGCCAGAAATCAAGAGTGTAAGTTTTTATGCGCTTAAAAGCATTTTCAGGCCGAATGAGCAAATATGCTTGTTTCTGCCAATTGCAGCAAAATACTGAAAGGAAAGTGGGTTTGCCTTCATATTTGAGCCAGAACAACTCAGTTCAGCATGGAAATATCATTGCAACAGCTTTTATTTAGCCAGAAATCAAGAGTGTAAGTTTTTATGCGCTTAAAAGCATTTTCAGGCCACATGAGCTGATTTCTGCTATTTGCATCAAATTACTGAAGGGAAAGTGGGTTTGCCTTCATATTTGACCCAGAACAACTCAGTTCAGCATGGAAATATCATTGCAACAGCTTTTATTTAGCCAGAAATCAAGAGTGTAAGTTTTTATGCGCTTAAAAGCATTTTCAGGCCAAATGAGCTGATTTCTGCTATTTGCAGCAAAATACTGAAGGGAAAGTGGGTTTGCCTTCATATTTGACCCAGAACAACTCAGTTCAGCATGGAAATATCATTGCAACAGCTTTTATTTAGCCAGAAATCAAGAGTGTAAGTTTTTATGCGCTTAAAAGCATTTTCAGGCCGAATGAGCAAATATGCTTGTTTCTGCCAATTGCAGCAAAATACTGAAAGGAAAGTGGGTTTGCCTTCATATTTGACCCAGAACAACTCAGTTCAGCATGGAAATATCATTGCAACAGCTTTTATTTAGCCAGAAATCAAGAGTGTAAGTTTTTATGCGCTTAAAAGCATTTTCAGGCCGAATGAGCAAATATGCTTGTTTCTGCCAATTGCAGCAAAATACTGAAAGGAAAGTGGGTTTGCCTTCATATCTGACCCAGAACAACTCAGTTCAGCATGGAAATATCATTGCAACAGCTTTTATTTAGCCAGAAATCAAGAGTGTAAGTTTTTATGCGCTTAAAAGCATTTTCAGGCCGAATGAGCAAATATGCTTGTTTCTGCCAATTGCAGCAAAATACTGAAAGGAAAGTGGGTTTGCCTTCATATTTGACCCAGAACAACTCAGTTCAGCATGGAAATATCATTGCAACAGCTTTTATTTAGCCAGAAATCAAGAGTGTAAGTTTTTATGCGCTTAAAAGCATTTTCAGGCCGAATGAGCAAATATGCTTGTTTCTGCGAATGGCAGCAAAATACTGAAAGGAAAGTGGGTTTGCCTTAATATTTGACCCAGAACAACTCAGTTCAGCATGGAAATATCATTGCAACAGCTTTTATTTAGCCAGAAATCAAGAGTGTAAGTTTTTATGCGCTTAAAAGCATTTTCAGGCCGAATGAGCAAATATGCTTGTTTCTGCCAATTGCAGCAAAATACTGAAAGGAAAGTGGGTTTGCCTTCATATTTGAGCCAGAACAACTCAGTTCAGCATGGAAATATCATTGCAACAGCTTTTATTTAGCCAGAAATCAAGAGTGTAAGTTTTTATGCGCTTAAAAGCATTTTCAGGCCACATGAGCTGATTTCTGCTATTTGCATCAAATTACTGAAGGGAAAGTGGGTTTGCCTTCATATTTGACCCAGAACAACTCAGTTCAGCATGGAAATATCATTTTAACAGCTTTTATTTAGCCAGAAATCAAGAGTGTAAGTTTTTATGCGCTTAAAAGCATTTTCAGGCCAAATGAGCTGATTTCTGCTATTTGCAGCAAAATACTGAAGGGAAAGTGGGTTTGCCTTCATATTTGACCCAGAACAACTCAGTTCAGCATGGAAATATCATTGCAACAGCTTTTATTTAGCCAGAAATCAAGAGTGTAAGTTTTTATGCGCTTAAAAGCATTTTCAGGCCGAATGAGCAAATATGCTTGTTTCTGCCAATATGAAATCAAGAGTGTAAGTTTTTATGCGCTTAAAAGCATTTTCAGGCCAAATGAGCTGATTTCTGCTATTTGCAGCAAAATACTGAAGGGAAAGTGGGTTTGCCTTCATATTTGACCCAGAACAACTCAGTTCAGTATGGAAATATCATTGCAACAGCTTTTATTTAGCCAGAAATCAAGAGTGTAAGTTTTTATGCGCTTAAAAGCATTTTCAGGCCGAATGAGCAAATATGCTTGTTTCTGCCAATTCCAGCAAAATACTGAAAGGAAAGTGGGTTTGCCTTCATATTTGACCCAGAACAACTCAGTTCAGCATGGAAATATCATTGCAACAGCTTTTATTTAGCCAGAAATCAAGAGTGTAAGTTTTTATGCGCTTAAAAGCATTTTCAGGCCAAATGAGCTGATTTCTGCTATTTGCAGCAAAATACTGAAGGGAAAGTGGGTTTGCCTTCATATTTGACCCAGAACAACTCAGTTCAGCATGGAAATATCATTGCAACAGCTTTTATTTAGCCAGAAATCAAGAGTGTAAGTTTTTATGCGCTTAAAAGCATTTTCAGGCCGAATGAGCAAATATGCTTGTTTCTGCCAATATGAAATCAAGAGTGTAAGTTTTTATGCGCTTAAAAGCATTTTCAGGCCGAATGAGCAAATATGCTTGTTTCTGCCAATTCCAGCAAAATACTGAAAGGAAAGTGGGTTTGCCTTCATATTTGACGCAGAACAACTCAGTTCAGCATGGAAATATCATTGCAACAGCTTTTATTTAGCCAGAAATCAAGAGTGTAAGTTTTTATGCGCTTAAAAGCATTTTCAGGCCAAATGAGCTGATTTCTGCTATTTGCAGCAAAATACTGAAGGGAAAGTGGGTTTGCCTTCATATTTGACCCAGAACAACTCAGTTCAGCATGGAAATATCATTGCAACAGCTTTTATTTAGCCAGAAATCAAGAGTGTAAGTTTTTATGCGCTTAAAAGCATTTTCAGGCCAAATGAGCTGATTTCTGCTATTTGCAGCAAAATACTGAAAGGAAAGTGGGTTTGCCTTCATATTTGACCCAGAACAACTCAGTTCAGCATGGAAATATCATTGCAACAGCTTTTATTTAGCCAGAAATCAAGAGTGTAAGTTTTTATGCGCTTAAAAGCATTTTCAGGCCGAATGAGCAAATATGCTTGTTTCTGCGAATGGCAGCAAAATACTGAAAGGAAAGTGGGTTTGCCTTCATATTTGAGCCAGAACAACTCAGTTCAGCATGGAAATATCATTGCAACAGCTTTTATTTAGCCAGAAATCAAGAGTGTAAGTTTTTATGCGCTTAAAAGCATTTTCAGGCCAAATGAGCTGATTTCTGCTATTTGCAGCAAAATACTGAAGGGAAAGTGGGTTTGCCTTCATATTTGACCCAGAACAACTCAGTTCAGCATGGAAATATCATTGCAACAGCTTTTATTTAGCCAGAAATCAAGAGTGTAAGTTTTTATGCGCTTAAAAGCATTTTCAGGCCACATGAGCTGATTTCTGCTATTTGCATCAAATTACTGAAGGGAAAGTGGGTTTGCCTTCATATTTGACCCAGAACAACTCAGTTCAGCATGGAAATATCATTGCAACAGCTTTTATTTAGCCAGAAATCAAGAGTGTAAGTTTTTATGCGCTTAAAAGCATTTTCAGGCCGAATGAGCAAATATGCTTGTTTCTGCCAATATGAAATCAAGAGTGTAAGTTTTTATGCACTTAAAAGCATTTTCAGGCCGAATGAGCAAATATGCTTGTTTCTGCCAATTCCAGCAAAATACTGAAAGGAAAGTGGGTTTGCCTTCATATTTGACCCAGAACAACTCAGTTCAGCATGGAAATATCATTGCAACAGCTTTTATTTAGCCAGAAATCAAGAGTGTAAGTTTTTATGCGCTTAAAAGCATTTTCAGGCCAAATGAGCTGATTTCTGCTATTTGCAGCAAAATACTGAAGGGAAAGTGGGTTTGCCTTCATATTTGACCCAGAACAACTCAGTTCAGCATGGAAATATCATTGCAACAGCTTTTATTTAGCCAGAAATGAAGAGTGTAAGTTTTTATGCGCTTAAAAGCATTTTCAGGCCAAATGAGCTGATTTCTGCTATTTGCAGCAAAATACTGAAGGGAAAGTGGGTTTGCCTTCATATTTGACCCAGAACAACTCAGTTCAGCATGGAAATATCATTGCAACAGCTTTTATTTAGCCAGAAATCAAGAGTGTAAGTTTTTATGCGCTTAAAAGCAATTTCAGGCCAAATGAGTTGATTTCTGCTATTTGCAGCAAAATACTGAAGGGAAAGTGGGTTTGCCTTCATATTTGACCCAGAACAACTCAGTTCAGCATGGAAATATCATTGCAACAGCTTTTATTTAGCCAGAAATCAAGAGTGTAAGTTTTTATGCGCTTAAAAGCATTTTCAGGCCGAATGAGCAAATATGCTTGTTTCTGCCAATTGCAGCAAAATACTGAAAGGAAAGTGGGTTTGCCTTCATATTTGACCCAGAACAACTCAGTTCAGCATGGAAATATCATTGCAACAGCTTTTATTTAGCCAGAAATCAAGAGTGTAAGTTTTTATGCGATTAAAAGCAATTTCAGGCCAAATGAGTTGATTTCTGCTATTTGCAGCAAAATACTGAAGGGAAAGTGGGTTTGCCTTCATATTTGACCCAGAACAACTCAGTTCAGCATGGAAATATCATTGCAACAGCTTTTATTTAGCCAGAAATCAAGAGTGTAAGTTTTTATGCGCTTAAAAGCATTTTCAGGCCGAATGAGCAAATATGCTTGTTTCTGCCAATTGCAGCAAAATACTGAAAGGAAAGTGGGTTTGCCTTCATATTTGACCTAGAACAACTCAGTTCAGCATGTAAATATCATTGCAACAGCTTTTATTTAGCCAGAAATCAAGAGTGTAAGTTTTTATGCGCTTAAAAGCATTTTCAGGCCGAATGAGCTGATTTCTGCTATTTGCAGCAAAATACTGAAGGGAAAGTGGGTTTGCCTTCATATTTGACCCAGAACAACTCAGTTCAGCATGGAAATATCATCTCAACAGCTTTTATTTAGCCAGAAATCAAGAGTGTAAGTTTTTATGCGCTTAAAAGCATTTTCAGGCCGAATGAGCAAATATGCTTGTTTCTGCCAATTGCAGCAAAATACTGAAAGGAAAGTGGGTTTGCCTTCATATCTGACCCAGAACAACTCAGTTCAGCATGGAAATATCATCTCAACAGCTTTTATTTAGCCAGAAATCAAGAGTGTAAGTTTTTATGCGCTTAAAAGCATTTTCAGGCCGAATGAGCAAATATGCTTGTTTCTGCCAATTGCAGCAAAATACTGAAAGGAAAGTGGGTTTGCCTTCATATCTGACCCAGAACAACTCAGTTCAGCATGGAAATATCATCTCAACAGCTTTTATTTAGCCAGAAATCAAGAGTGTAAGTTTCTATGCGCTTAAAAGCATTTTCAGCCCGAATGAGCAAATATGCTTGTTTCTGCCAATTGCAGCAAAATACTGAAAGGAAAGTGGGTTTGCCTTCATATTTGACCCAGAACAACTCAGTTCAGCATGGAAATATCATTGCAACAGCTTTTATTTAGCCAGAAATCAAGAGTGTAAGTTTTTATGCGTTTAAAAGCATTTTCAGGCCGAATGAGCAAATATGCTTGTTTCTGCCAATTGCAGCAAAATACTGAAAGGAAAGTGGGTTTGCCTTCATATCTGACCCAGAACAACTCAGTTCAGCATGGAAATATCATTGCAACAGCTTTTATTTAGCCAGAAATCAAGAGTGTAAGTTTTTATGCGCTTAAAAGCATTTTCAGGCCGAATGAGCAAATATGCTTGTTTCTGCCAATTGCAGCAAAATACTGAAAGGAAAGTGGGTTTGCCTTCATATCTGACCCAGAACAACTCAGTTCAGCATGGAAATATCATTGCAACAGCTTTTATTTAGCCAGAAATCAAGAGTGTAAGTTTTTATGCGCTTAAAAGCATTTTCAGGCCACATGAGCTGATTTCTGCTATTTGCATCAAATTACTGAAGGGAAAGTGGGTTTGCCTTCATATTTGACCCAGAACAACTCAGTTCAGCATGGAAATATCATTGCAACAGCTTTTATTTAGCCAGAAATCAAGAGTGTAAGTTTTTATGCGCTTAAAAGCATTTTCAGGCCAAATGAGCTGATTTCTGCTATTTGCAGCAAAATACTGAAGGGAAAGTGGGTTTGCCTTCATATTTGACCCAGAACAACTCAGTTCAGCATGGAAATATCATTGCAACAGCTTTTATTTAGCCAGAAATCAAGAGTGTAAGTTTTTATGCGCTTAAAAGCATTTTCAGGCCGAATGAGCAAATATGCTTGTTTCTGCCAATATGAAATCAAGAGTGTAAGTTTTTATGCGCTTAAAAGCATTTTCAGGCCAAATGAGCTGATTTCTGCTATTTGCAGCAAAATACTGAAGGGAAAGTGGGTTTGCCTTTTGACTTCATATTTGACCCAGAACAACTCAGTTCAGCATGGAAATATCATTGCAACAGCTTTTATTTAGCCAGAAATCAAGAGTGTAAGTTTTTATGCGCTTAAAAGCATTTTCAGGCCGAATGAGCAAATATGCTTGTTTCTGCCAATTGCAGCAAAATACTGAAAGGAAAGTGGGTTTGCCTTCATATTTGACCCAGAACAACTCAGTTCAGCATGGAAATATCATTGCAACAGCTTTTATTTAGCCAGAAATCAAGAGTGTAAGTCTTTATGCGCTTAAAAGCATTTTCAGGCCGAATGAGCAAATATGCTTGTTTCTGCCAATTGCAGCAAAATACTGAAAGGAAAGTGGGTTTGCCTTCATATTTGACCCAGAACAACTCAGTTCAGCATGGAAATATCATTGCAACAGCTTTTATTTAGCCAAAAATCAAGAATGTAAGTTTTTATGCGCTTAAAAGCATTTTCAGGCCGAATGAGCAAATATGCTTGTTTCTGCGAATGGCAGCAAAATACTGAAAGGAAAGTGGGTTTGCCTTCATATTTGACCCAGAACAACTCAGTTCAGCATGGAAATATCATTGCAACAGCTTTTATTTAGCCAGAAATCAAGAGTGTAAGTCTTTATGCGCTTAAAAGCATTTTCAGGCCGAATGAGCAAATATGCTTGTTTCTGCCAATTGCAGCAAAATACTGAAAGGAAAGTGGGTTTGCCTTCATATTTGACCCAGAACAACTCAGTTCAGCATGGAAATATCATTGGAACAGCTTTTATTTAGCCAGAAATCAAGAGTGTAAGTTTTTATGCGCTTAAAAGCATTTTCAGGCCAAATGAGCTGATGTCTGCTATTTGCAGCAAAATACTGAAGGGAAAGTGGGTTTGCCTTCATATTTGACCCAGAACAACTCAGTTCAGCATGGAAATATCATTGCAACAGCTTTTATTTAGCCAGAAATCAAGAGTGTAAGTTTTTATGCGCTTAAAAGCATTTTCAGGCCGAATGAGCAAATATGCTTGTTTCTGCCAATATGAAATCAAGAGTGTAAGTTTTTATGCGCTTAAAAGCATTTTCAGGCCGAATGAGCAAATATGCTTGTTTCTGCCAATTCCAGCAAAATACTGAAAGGAAAGTGGGTTTGCCTTCATATTTGACCCAGAACAACTCAGTTCAGCATGGAAATATCATTGCAACAGCTTTTATTTAGCCAGAAATCAAGAGTGTAAGTTTTTATGCGCTTAAAAGCATTTTCAGGCCAAATGAGCTGATTTCTGCTATTTGCAGCAAAATACTGAAAGGAAAGTGGGTTTGCCTTCATATTTGACCCAGAACAACTCAGTTCAGCATGGAAATATCATTGCAACAGCTTTTATTTAGCCAGAAATCAAGAGTGTAAGTTTTTATGCGCTTAAAAGCATTTTCAGGCCGAATGAGCAAATATGCTTGTTTCTGCGAATGGCAGCAAAATACTGAAAGGAAAGTGGGTTTGCCTTCATATTTGACCCAGAACAACTCAGTTCAGCATGGAAATATCATTGCAACAGCTTTTATTTAGCCAGAAATCAAGAGTGTAAGTTTTTATGCGCTTAAAAGCATTTTCAGGCCGAATGAGCAAATATGCTTGTTTCTGCCAATTGCAGCAAAATACTGAAAGGAAAGTGGGTTTGCCTTCATATTTGAGCCAGAACAACTCAGTTCAGCATGGAAATATCATTGCAACAGCTTTTATTTAGCCAGAAATCAAGAGTGTAAGTTTTTATGCGCTTAAAAGCATTTTCAGGCCACATGAGCTGATTTCTGCTATTTGCATCAAATTACTAAAGGGAAAGTGGGTTTGCCTTCATATTTGACCCAGAACAACTCAGTTCAGCATGGAAATATCATTGCAACAGCTTTTATTTAGCCAGAAATCAAGAGTGTAAGTTTTTATGCGCTTAAAAGCATTTTCAGGCCAAATGAGCTGATTTCTGCTATTTGCAGCAAAATACTGAAGGGAAAGTGGGTTTGCCTTCATATTTGACCCAGAACAACTCAGTTCAGCATGGAAATATCATTGCAACAGCTTTTATTTAGCCAGAAATCAAGAGTGTAAGTTTTTATGCGCTTAAAAGCATTTTCAGGCCACATGAGCTGATTTCTGCTATTTGCATCAAATTACTGAAGGGAAAGTGGGTTTGCCTTCATATTTGACCCAGAACAACTCAGTTCAGCATGGAAATATCATTGCAACAGCTTTTATTTAGCCAGAAATCAAGAGTGTAAGTTTTTATGCGCTTAAAAGCATTTTCAGGCCGAATGAGCAAATATGCTTGTTTCTGCCAATATGAAATCAAGAGTGTAAGTTTTTATGCGCTTAAAAGCATTTTCAGGCCGAATGAGCAAATATGCTTGTTTCTGCCAATTCCAGCAAAATACTGAAAGGAAAGTGGGTTTGCCTTCATATTTGACCCAGAACAACTCAGTTCAGCATGGAAATATCATTGCAACAGCTTTTATTTAGCCAGAAATCAAGAGTGTAAGTTTTTATGCGCTTAAAAGCATTTTCAGGCCAAATGAGCTGATTTCTGCTATTTGCAGCAAAATACTGAAGGGAAAGTGGGTTTGCCTTCATATTTGACCCAGAACAACTCAGTTCAGCATGGAAATATCATTGCAACAGCTTTTATTTAGCCAGAAATCAAGAGTGTAAGTTTTTATGCGCTTAAAAGCATTTTCAGGCCAAATGAGCTGATTTCTGCTATTTGCAGCAAAATACTGAAGGGAAAGTGGGTTTGCCTTCATATTTGACCCAGAACAACTCAGTTCAGCATGGAAATATCATTGCAACAGCTTTTATTTAGCCAGAAATCAAGAGTGTAAGTTTTTATGCGCTTAAAAGCAATTTCAGGCCAAATGAGTTGATTTCTGCTATTTGCAGCAAAATACTGAAGGGAAAGTGGGTTTGCCTTCATATTTGACCCAGAACAACTCAGTTCAGCATGGAAATATCATTGCAACAGCTTTTATTTAGCCAGAAATCAAGAGTGTAAGTTTTTATGCGATTAAAAGCAATTTCAGGCCGAATGAGTTGATTTCTGCTATTTGCAGCAAAATACTGAAGGGAAAGTGGGTTTGCCTTCATATTTGACCCAGAACAACTCAGTTCAGCATGGAAATATCATTGCAACAGCTTTTATTTAGCCAGAAATCAAGAGTGTAAGTTTTTATGCGCTTAAAAGCATTTTCAGGCCGAATGAGCAAATATGCTTGTTTCTGCCAATTGCAGCAAAATACTGAAAGGAAAGTGGGTTTGCCTTCATATTTGACCTAGAACAACTCAGTTCAGCATGTAAATATCATTGCAACAGCTTTTATTTAGCCAGAAATCAAGAGTGTAAGTTTTTATGCGCTTAAAAGCATTTTCAGGCCGAATGAGCTGATTTCTGCTATTTGCAGCAAAATACTGAAGGGAAAGTGGGTTTGCCTTCATATTTGACCCAGAACAACTCAGTTCAGCATGGAAATATCATCTCAACAGCTTTTATTTAGCCAGAAATCAAGAGTGTAAGTTTTTATGCGCTTAAAAGCATTTTCAGGCCGAATGAGCAAATATGCTTGTTTCTGCCAATTGCAGCAAAATACTGAAAGGAAAGTGGGTTTGCCTTCATATCTGACCCAGAACAACTCAGTTCAGCATGGAAATATCATCTCAACAGCTTTTATTTAGCCAGAAATCAAGAGTGTAAGTTTTTATGCGCTTAAAAGCATTTTCAGGCCGAATGAGCAAATATGCTTGTTTCTGCCAATTGCAGCAAAATACTGAAAGGAAAGTGGGTTTGCCTTCATATCTGACCCAGAACAACTCAGTTCAGCATGGAAATATCATCTCAACAGCTTTTATTTAGCCAGAAATCAAGAGTGTAAGTTTCTATGCGCTTAAAAGCATTTTCAGGCCGAATGAGCAAATATGCTTGTTTCTGCCAATTGCAGCAAAATACTGAAAGGAAAGTGGGTTTGCCTTCATATCTGACCCAGAACAACTCAGTTCAGCATGGAAATATCATTGCAACAGCTTTTATTTAGCCAGAAATCAAGAGTGTAAGTTTTTATGCGCTTAAAAGCATTTTCAGGCCACATGAGCTGATTTCTGCTATTTGCATCAAATTACTGAAGGGAAAGTGGGTTTGCCTTCATATTTGACCCAGAACAACTCAGTTCAGCATGGAAATATCATTGCAACAGCTTTTATTTAGCCAGAAATCAAGAGTGTAAGTTTTTATGCGCTTAAAAGCATTTTCAGGCCAAATGAGCTGATTTCTGCTATTTGCAGCAAAATACTGAAGGGAAAGTGGGTTTGCCTTCATATTTGACCCAGAACAACTCAGTTCAGCATGGAAATATCATTGCAACAGCTTTTATTTAGCCAGAAATCAAGAGTGTAAGTTTTTATGCGCTTAAAAGCATTTTCAGGCCGAATGAGCAAATATGCTTGTTTCTGCCAATATGAAATCAAGAGTGTAAGTTTTTATGCGCTTAAAAGCATTTTCAGGCCAAATGAGCTGATTTCTGCTATTTGCAGCAAAATACTGAAGGGAAAGTGGGTTTGCCTTCATATTTGACCCAGAACAACTCAGTTCAGTATGGAAATATCATTGCAACAGCTTTTATTTAGCCAGAAATCAAGAGTGTAAGTTTTTATGCGCTTAAAAGCATTTTCAGGCCAAATGAGCTGATTTCTGCTATTTGCAGCAAAATACTGAAGGGAAAGTGGGTTTGCCTTCATATTTGACCCAGAACAACTCAGTTCAGCATGGAAATATCATTGCAACAGCTTTTATTTAGCCAGAAATCAAGAGTGTAAGTTTTTATGCGCTTAAAAGCATTTTCAGGCCGAATGAGCAAATATGCTTGTTTCTGCCAATTGCAGCAAAATACTGAAAGGAAAGTGGGTTTGCCTTCATATTTGACCCAGAACAACTCAGTTCAGCATGGAAATATCATTGCAACAGCTTTTATTTAGCCAGAAATCAAGAGTGTAAGTCTTTATGCGCTTAAAAGCATTTTCAGGCCGAATGAGCAAATATGCTTGTTTCTGCCAATTGCAGCAAAATACTGAAAGGAAAGTGGGTTTGCCTTCATATTTGACCCAGAACAACTCAGTTCAGCATGGAAATATCATTGCAACAGCTTTTATTTAGCCAAAAATCAAGAATGTAAGTTTTTATGCGCTTAAAAGCATTTTCAGGCCGAATGAGCAAATATGCTTGTTTCTGCGAATGGCAGCAAAATACTGAAAGGAAAGTGGGTTTGCCTTCATATTTGACCCAGAACAACTCAGTTCAGCATGGAAATATCATTGCAACAGCTTTTATTTAGCCAGAAATCAAGAGTGTAAGTCTTTATGCGCTTAAAAGCATTTTCAGGCCGAATGAGCAAATATGCTTGTTTCTGCCAATTGCAGCAAAATACTGAAAGGAAAGTGGGTTTGCCTTCATATTTGACCCAGAACAACTCAGTTCAGCATGGAAATATCATTGGAACAGCTTTTATTTAGCCAGAAATCAAGAGTGTAAGTTTTTATGCGCTTAAAAGCATTTTCAGGCCAAATGAGCTGATGTCTGCTATTTGCAGCAAAATACTGAAGGGAAAGTGGGTTTGCCTTCATATTTGACCCAGAACAACTCAGTTCAGCATGGAAATATCATTGCAACAGCTTTTATTTAGCCAGAAATCAAGAGTGTAAGTTTTTATGCGCTTAAAAGCATTTTCAGGCCGAATGAGCAAATATGCTTGTTTCTGCCAATATGAAATCAAGAGTGTAAGTTTTTATGCGCTTAAAAGCATTTTCAGGCCAAATGAGCTGATTTCTGCTATTTGCAGCAAAATACTGAAGGGAAAGTGGGTTTGCCTTCATATTTGACCCAGAACAACTCAGTTCAGTATGGAAATATCATTGCAACAGCTTTTATTTAGCCAGAAATCAAGAGTGTAAGTTTTTATGCGCTTAAAAGCATTTTTTAGGCCGTATGAGCAAATATGCTTGTTTCTGCCAATTCCAGCAAAATACTGAAAGGAAAGTGGGTTTGCCTTCATATTTGACCCAGAACAACTCAGTTCAGCATGGAAATATCATTGCAACAGCTTTTATTTAGCCAGAAATCAAGAGTGTAAGTTTTTATGCGCTTAAAAGCATTTTCAGGCCAAATGAGCTGATTTCTGCTATTTGCAGCAAAATACTGAAGGGAAAGTGGGTTTGCCTTCATATTTGACCCAGAACAACTCAGTTCAGCATGGAAATATCATTGCAACAGCTTTTATTTAGCCAGAAATCAAGAGTGTAAGTTTTTATGCGCTTAAAAGCATTTTCAGGCCACATGAGCTGATTTCTGCTATTTGCATCAAATTACTGAAGGGAAAGTGGGTTTGCCTTCATATTTGACCCAGAAAAACTCAGTTCAGCATGGAAATATCATTGCAACAGCTTTTATTTAGCCAGAAATCAAGAGTGTAAGTTTTTATGCGCTTAAAAGCATTTTCAGGCCGAATGAGCAAATATGCTTGTTTCTGCCAATATGAAATCAAGAGTGTAAGTTTTTATGCGCTTAAAAGCATTTTCAGGCCGAATGAGCAAATATGCTTGTTTCTGCCAATTCCAGCAAAATACTGAAAGGAAAGTGGGTTTGCCTTCATATTTGACCCAGAACAACTCAGTTCAGCATGGAAATATCATTGCAACAGCTTTTATTTAGCCAGAAATCAAGAGTGTAAGTTTTTATGCGCTTAAAAGCATTTTCAGGCCAAATGAGCTGATTTCTGCTATTTGCAGCAAAATACTGAAGGGAAAGTGGGTTTGCCTTCATATTTGACCCAGAACAACTCAGTTCAGCATGGAAATATCATTGCAACAGCTTTTATTTAGCCAGAAATCAAGAGTGTAAGTTTTTATGCGCTTAAAAGCATTTTCAGGCCAAATGAGCTGATTTCTGCTATTTGCAGCAAAATACTGAAGGGAAAGTGGGTTTGCCTTCATATTTGACCCAGAACAACTCAGTTCAGCATGGAAATATCATTGCAACAGCTTTTATTTAGCCAGAAATCAAGAGTGTAAGTTTTTATGCGCTTAAAAGCAATTTCAGGCCAAATGAGTTGATTTCTGCTATTTGCAGCAAAATACTGAAGGGAAAGTGGGTTTGCCTTCATATTTGACCCAGAACAACTCAGTTCAGCATGGAAATATCATTGCAACAGCTTTTATTTAGCCAGAAATCAAGAGTGTAAGTTTTTATGCGCTTAAAAGCATTTTCAGGCCGAATGAGCAAATATGCTTGTTTCTGCCAATTGCAGCAAAATACTGAAAGGAAAGTGGGTTTGCCTTCATATTTGACCCAGAACAACTCAGTTCAGCATGGAAATATCATTGCAACAGCTTTTATTTAGCCAGAAATCAAGAGTGTAAGTTTTTATGCGCTTAAAAGCAATTTCTGGCCAAATGAGTTGATTTCTGCTATTTGCAGCAAAATACTGAAGGGAAAGTGGGTTTGCCTTCATATTTGACCCAGAACAACTCAGTTCAGCATGGAAATATCATTGCAACAGCTTTTATTTAGCCAGAAATCAAGAGTGTAAATTTTTATGCGCTTAAAAGCATTTTCAGGCCGAATGAGCAAATATGCTTGTTTCTGCCAATTGCAGCAAAATACTGAAAGGAAAGTGGGTTTGCCTTCATATTTGACCTAGAACAACTCAGTTCAGCATGTAAATATCATTGCAACAGCTTTTATTTAGCCAGAAATCAAGAGTGTAAGTTTTTATGCGCTTAAAAGCATTTTCAGGCCGAATGAGCTGATTTCTGCTATTTGCAGCAAAATACTGAAGGGAAAGTGGGTTTGCCTTCATATTTGACCCAGAACAACTCAGTTCAGCATGGAAATATCATCTCAACAGCTTTTATTTAGCCAGAAATCAAGAGTGTAAGTTTTTATGCGCTTAAAAGCATTTTCAGGCCGAATGAGCAAATATGCTTGTTTCTGCCAATTGCAGCAAAATACTGAAAGGAAAGTGGGTTTGCCTTCATATTTGACCCAGAACAACTCAGTTCAGCATGGAAATATCATTGCAACAGCTTTTATTTAGCCAGAAATCAAGAGTGTAAGGTTTTATGCGCTTAAAAGCATTTTCAGGCCGAATGAGCAAATATGCTTGTTTCTGCCAATTGCAGCAAAATACTGAAAGGAAAGTGGGTTTGCCTTCATATCTGACCCAGAACAACTCAGTTCAGCATGGAAATATCATCTCAACAGCTTTTATTTAGCCAGAAATCAAGAGTGTAAGTTTTTATGCGCTTAAAAGCATTTTCAGGCCGAATGAGCAAATATGCTTGTTTCTGCCAATTGCAGCAAAATACTGAAAGGAAAGTGGGTTTGCCTTCATATCTGACCCAGAACAACTCAGTTCAGCATGGAAATATCATCTCAACAGCTTTTATTTAGCCAGAAATCAAGAGTGTAAGTTTTTATGCGCTTAAAAGCATTTTCAGGCCGAATGAGCAAATATGCTTGTTTCTGCCAATTGCAGCAAAATACTGAAAGGAAAGTGGGTTTGCCTTCATATTTGACCCAGAACAACTCAGTTCAGCATGGAAATATCATTGCAACAGCTTTTATTTAGCCAGAAATCAAGAGTGTAAGTTTTTATGCGCTTAAAAGCATTTTCAGGCCGAATGAGCAAATATGCTTGTTTCTGCCAATTGCAGCAAAGTACTGAAAGGAAAGTGGGTTTGCCTTCATATCTGACCCAGAACAACTCAGTTCAGCATGGAAATATCATTGCAACAGCTTTTATTTAGCCAGAAATCAAGAGTGTAAGTTTTTATGCGCTTAAAAGCATTTTCAGGCCGAATGAGCAAATATGCTTGTTTCTGCCAATTGCAGCAAAATACTGAAAGGAAAGTGGGTTTGCCTTCATATTTGACCCAGAACAACTCAGTTCAGCATGGAAATATCATTGCAACAGCTTTTATTTAGCCAGAAATCAAGAGTGTAAGTTTTTATGCGCTTAAAAGCATTTTCAGGCCGAATGAGCAAATATGCTTGTTTCTGCGAATGGCAGCAAAATACTGAAAGGAAAGTGGGTTTGCCTTCATATTTGACCCAGAACAACTCAGTTCAGCATGGAAATATCATTGCAACAGCTTTTATTTAGCCAGAAATCAAGAGTGTAAGTTTTTATGCGCTTAAAAGCATTTTCAGGCCGAATGAGCAAATATGCTTGTTTCTGCCAATTGCAGCAAAATACTGAAAGGAAAGTGGGTTTGCCTTCATATTTGAGCCAGAACAACTCAGTTCAGCATGGAAATATCATTGCAACAGCTTTTATTTAGCCAGAAATCAAGAGTGTAAGTTTTTATGCGCTTAAAAGCATTTTCAGGCCACATGAGCTGATTTCTGCTATTTGCATCAAATTACTGAAGGGAAAGTGGGTTTGCCTTCATATTTGACCCAGAACAACTCAGTTCAGCATGGAAATATCATTGCAACAGCTTTTATTTAGCCAGAAATCAAGAGTGTAAGTTTTTATGCGCTTAAAAGCATTTTCAGGCCAAATGAGCTGATTTCTGCTATTTGCAGCAAAATACTGAAGGGAAAGTGGGTTTGCCTTCATATTTGACCCAGAACAACTCAGTTCAGCATGGAAATATCATTGCAACAGCTTTTATTTAGCCAGAAATCAAGAGTGTAAGTTTTTATGCGCTTAAAAGCATTTTCAGGCCGAATGAGCAAATATGCTTGTTTCTGCCAATATGAAATCAAGAGTGTAAGTTTTTATGCGCTTAAAAGCATTTTCAGGCCGAATGAGCAAATATGCTTGTTTCTGCGAATGGCAGCAAAATACTGAAAGGAAAATGGGTTTGCCTTCATATTTGACCCAGAACAACTCAGTTCAGCATGGAAATATCATTGCAACAGCTTTTATTTAGCCAGAAATCAAGAGTGTAAGTTTTTATGCGCTTAAAAGCATTTTCAGGCCAAATGAGCTGATTTCTGCTATTTGCAGCAAAATACTGAAGGGAAAGTGGGTTTGCCTTCATATTTGACCCAGAACAACTCAGTTCAGCATGGAAATATCATTGCAACAGCTTTTATTTAGCCAGAAATCAAGAGTGTAAGTTTTTATGCGCTTAAAAGCATTTTCAGGCCAAATGAGCTGATTTCTGCTATTTGCAGCAAAATACTGAAGGGAAAGTGGGTTTGCCTTCATATTTGACCCAGAACAACTCAGTTCAGCATGGAAATATCATTGCAACAGCTTTTATTTAGCCAGAAATCAAGAGTGTAAGTTTTTATGCGCTTAAAAGCAATTTCAGGCCAAATGAGTTGATTTCTGCTATTTGCAGCAAAATACTGAAGGGAAAGTGGGTTTGCCTTCATATTTGACCCAGAACAACTCAGTTCAGCATGGAAATATCATTGCAACAGCTTTTATTTAGCCAGAAATCAAGAGTGTAAATTTTTATGCGCTTAAAATCATTTTCAGGCCGAATGAGCAAATATGCTTGTTTCTGCCAATTGCAGCAAAATACTGAAAGGAAAGTGGGTTTGCCTTCATATTTGACCTAGAACAACTCAGTTCAGCATGTAAATATCATTGCAACAGCTTTTATTTAGCCAGAAATCAAGAGTGTAAGTTTTTATGCGCTTACAAGCATTTTCAGGCCGAATGAGCTGATTTCTGCTATTTGCAGCAAAATACTGAAGGGAAAGTGGGTTTGCCTTCATATTTGACCCAGAACAACTCAGTTCAGCATGGAAATATCATCTCAACAGCTTTTATTTAGCCAGAAATCAAGAGTGTAAGTTTTTATGCGCTTAAAAGCATTTTCAGGCCGAATGAGCAAATATGCTTGTTTCTGCCAATTGCAGCAAAATACTGAATGGAAAGTGGGTTTGCCTTCATATTTGACCCAGAACAACTCAGTTCAGCATGGAAATATCATTGCAACAGCTTTTATTTAGCCAGAAATCAAGAGTGTAAGGTTTTATGCGCTTAAAAGCATTTTCAGGCCGAATGAGCAAATATGCTTGTTTCTGCCAATTGCAGCAAAATACTGAAAGGAAAGTGGGTTTGCCTTCATATTTGACCCAAAACAACTCAGTTCAGCATGGAAATATCATTGCAACAGCTTTTATTTAGCCAGAAATCAAGAGTGTAAGTTTTTATGCGCTTAAAAGCATTTTCAGGCCGAATGAGCAAATATGCTTGTTTCTGCGAATGGCAGCAAAATACTGAAAGGAAAGTGGGTTTGCCTTCATATTTGACCTAGAACAACTCAGTTCAGCATGGAAATATCATTGCAACAGCTTTTATTTAGCCAGAAATCAAGAGTGTAAGTTTTTATGCGCTTAAAAGCATTTTCAGGCCGAATGAGCAAATATGCTTGTTTCTGCCAATTGCAGCAAAATACTGAAAGGAAAGTGGGTTTGCCTTCATATTTGACCCAGAACAACTCAGTTCAGCATGGAAATATCATTGCAACAGCTTTTATTTAGCCAGAAATCAAGAGTGTAAGTTTTTATGCGCTTAAAAGCATTTTCAGGCCGAATGAGCAAATATGCTTGTTTCTGCGAATGGCAGCAAAATACTGAAAGGAAAGTGGGTTTGCCTTCATATTTGACCCAGAACAACTCAGTTCAGCATGGAAATATCATTGCAACAGCTTTTATTTAGCCAGAAATCAAGAGTGTAAGTTTTTATGCGCTTAAAAGCATTTTCAGGCCAAATGAGCTGATTTCTGCTATTTGCAGCAAAATACTGAAGGGAAAGTGGGTTTGCCTTCATATTTGACCCAGAACAACTCAGTTCAGCATGGAAATATCATTGCAACAGCTTTTATTTAGCCAGAAATCAAGAGTGTAAGTTTTTATGCGCTTAAAAGCATTTTCAGGCCGAATGAGCAAATATGCTTGTTTCTGCCAATTGCAGCAAAATACTGAAAGGAAAGTGGGTTTGCCTTCATATTTGAGCCAGAACAACTCAGTTCAGCATGGAAATATCATTGCAACAGCTTTTATTTAGCCAGAAATCAAGAGTGTAAGTTTTTATGCGCTTAAAAGCATTTTCAGGCCGAATGAGCAAATATGCTTGTTTCTGCCAATTGCAGCAAAATACTGAAAGGAAAGTGGGTTTGCCTTCATATCTGACCCAGAACAACTCAGTTCAGCATGGAAATATCATCTCAACAGCTTTTATTTAGCCAGAAATCAAGAGTGTAAGTTTTTATGCGCTTAAAAGCATTTTCAGGCCACATGAGCTGATTTCTGCTATTTGCATCAAATTACTGAAGGGAAAGTGGGTTTGCCTTCATATTTGACCCAGAACAACTCAGTTCAGCATGGAAATATCATTGCAACAGCTTTTATTTAGCCAGAAATCAAGAGTGTAAGTTTTTATGCGCTTAAAAGCATTTTCAGGCCAAATGAGCTGATTTCTGCTATTTGCAGCAAAATACTGAAGGGAAAGTGGGTTTGCCTTCATATTTGACCCAGAACAACTCAGTTCAGCATGGAAATATCATTGCAACAGCTTTTATTTAGCCAGAAATCAAGAGTGTAAGTTTTTATGCGCTTAAAAGCATTTTCAGGCCGAATGAGCAAATATGCTTGTTTCTGCGAATGGCAGCAAAATACTGAAAGGAAAATGGGTTTGCCTTCATATTTGACCCAGAACAACTCAGTTCAGCATGGAAATATCATTGCAACAGCTTTTATTTAGCCAGAAATCAAGAGTGTAAGTTTTTATGCGCTTAAAAGCATTTTCAGGCCGAATGAGCAAATATGCTTGTTTCTGCCAATTGCAGCAAAATACTGAAAGGAAAGTGGGTTTGCCTTCATATGTGACCCAGAACAACTCAGTTCAGCATGGAAATATCATTGCAACAGCTTTTATTTAGCCAGAAATCAAGAGTGTAAGTTTTTATGCGCTTAAAAGCATTTTCAGGCCAAATGAGCTGATTTCTGCTATTTGCAGCAAAATACTGAAGGGAAAGTGGGTTTGCCTTCATATTTGACCCAGAACAACTCAGTTCAGCATGGAAATATCATTGCAACAGCTTTTATTTAGCCAGAAATCAAGAGTGTAAGTTTTTATGCGCTTAAAAGCATTTTCAGGCCAAATGAGCTGATTTCTGCTATTTGCAGCAAAATACTGAAGGGAAAGTGGGTTTGCCTTCATATTTGACCCAGAACAACTCAGTTCAGCATGGAAATATCATTGCAACAGCTTTTATTTAGCCAGAAATCAAGAGTGTAAGGTTTTATGCGCTTAAAAGCATTTTCAGGCCGAATGAGCAAATATGCTTGTTTCTGCCAATTGCAGCAAAATACTGAAAGGAAAGTGGGTTTGCCTTCATATCTGACCCAGAACAACTCAGTTCAGCATGGAAATATCATCTCAACAGCTTTTATTTAGCCAGAAATCAAGAGTGTAAGTTTTTATGCGCTTAAAAGCATTTTCAGGCCGAATGAGCAAATATGCTTGTTTCTGCCAATTGCAGCAAAATACTGAAAGGAAAGTGGGTTTGCCTTCATATCTGACCCAGAACAACTCAGTTCAGCATGGAAATATCATCTCAACAGCTTTTATTTAGCCAGAAATCAAGAGTGTAAGTTTTTATGCGCTTAAAAGCATTTTCAGGCCGAATGAGCAAATATGCTTGTTTCTGCCAATTCCAGCAAAATACTGAAAGGAAAGTGGGTTTGCCTTCATATTTGACCCAGAACAACTCAGTTCAGCATGGAAATATCATTGCAACAGCTTTTATTTAGCCAGAAATCAAGAGTGTAAGTTTTTATGCGCTTAAAAGCATTTTCAGGCCGAATGAGCAAATATGCTTGTTTCTGCCAATTGCAGCAAAATACTGAAAGGAAAGTGGGTTTGCCTTCATATCTGACCCAGAACAACTCAGTTCAGCATGGAAATATCATTGCAACAGCTTTTATTTAGCCAGAAATCAAGAGTGTAAGTTTTTATGCGCTTAAAAGCATTTTCAGGCCGAATGAGCAAATATGCTTGTTTCTGCCAATTGCAGCAAAATACTGAAAGGAAAGTGGGTTTGCCTTCATATTTGACCCAGAACAAGTCAGTTCAGCATGGAAATATCATTGCAACAGCTTTTATTTAGCCAGAAATCAAGAGTGTAAGTTTTTATGCGCTTAAAAGCATTTTCAGGCCGAATGAGCAAATATGCTTGTTTCTGCGAATGGCAGCAAAATACTGAAAGGAAAGTGGGTTTGCCTTCATATTTGACCCAGAACAACTCAGTTCAGCATGGAAATATCATTGCAACAGCTTTTATTTAGCCAGAAATCAAGAGTGTAAGTTTTTATGCGCTTAAAAGCATTTTCAGGCCAAATGAGCTGATTTCTGCTATTTGCAGCAAAATACTGAAGGGAAAGTGGGTTTGCCTTCATATTTGACCCAGAACAACTCAGTTCAGCATGGAAATATCATTGCAACAGCTTTTATTTAGCCAGAAATCAAGAGTGTAAGTTTTTATGCGCTTAAAAGCATTTTCAGGCCGAATGAGCAAATATGCTTGTTTCTGCCAATTGCAGCAAAATACTGAAAGGAAAGTGGGTTTGCCTTCATATTTGAGCCAGAACAACTCAGTTCAGCATGGAAATATCATTGCAACAGCTTTTATTTAGCCAGAAATCAAGAGTGTAAGTTTTTATGCGCTTAAAAGCATTTTCAGGCCACATGAGCTGATTTCTGCTATTTGCATCAAATTACTGAAGGGAAAGTGGGTTTGCCTTCATATTTGACCCAGAACAACTCAGTTCAGCATGGAAATATCATTGCAACAGCTTTTATTTAGCCAGAAATCAAGAGTGTAAGTTTTTATGCGCTTAAAAGCATTTTCAGGCCAAATGAGCTGATTTCTGCTATTTGCAGCAAAATACTGAAGGGAAAGTGGGTTTGCCTTCATATTTGACCCAGAACAACTCAGTTCAGCATGGAAATATCATTGCAACAGCTTTTATTTAGCCAGAAATCAAGAGTGTAAGTTTTTATGCGCTTAAAAGCATTTTCAGGCCGAATGAGCAAATATGCTTGTTTCTGCCAATTGCAGCAAAATACTGAATGGAAAGTGGGTTTGCCTTCATATTTGACCCAAAACAACTCAGTTCAGCATGGAAATATCATTGCAACAGCTTTTATTTAGCCAGAAATCAAGAGTGTAAGGTTTTATGCGCTTAAAAGCATTTTCAGGCCGAATGAGCAAATATGCTTGTTTCTGCCAATTGCAGCAAAATACTGAAAGGAAAGTGGGTTTGCCTTCATATTTGACCCAAAACAACTCAGTTCAGCATGGAAATATCATTGCAACAGCTTTTATTTAGCCAGAAATCAAGAGTGTAAGTTTTTATGCGCTTAAAAGCATTTTCAGGCCGAATGAGCAAATATGCTTGTTTCTGCGAATGGCAGCAAAATACTGAAAGGAAAGTGGGTTTGCCTTCATATTTGACCTAGAACAACTCAGTTCAGCATGGAAATATCATTGCAACAGCTTTTATTTAGCCAGAAATCAAGAGTGTAAGTTTTTATGCGCTTAAAAGCATTTTCAGGCCGAATGAGCAAATATGCTTGTTTCTGCCAATTGCAGCAAAATACTGAAAGGAAAGTGGGTTTGCCTTCATATTTGACCCAGAACAACTCAGTTCAGCATGGAAATATCATTGCAACAGCTTTTATTTAGCCAGAAATCAAGAGTGTAAGTTTTTATGCGCTTAAAAGCATTTTCAGGCCGAATGAGCAAATATGCTTGTTTCTGCGAATGGCAGCAAAATACTGAAAGGAAAGTGGGTTTGCCTTCATATTTGACCCAGAACAACTCAGTTCAGCATGGAAATATCATTGCAACAGCTTTTATTTAGCCAGAAATCAAGAGTGTAAGTTTTTATGCGCTTAAAAGCATTTTCAGGCCACATGAGCTGATTTCTGCTATTTGCATCAAATTACTGAAGGGAAAGTGGGTTTGCCTTCATATTTGACCCAGAACAACTCAGTTCAGCATGGAAATATCATTGCAACAGCTTTTATTTAGCCAGAAATCAAGAGTGTAAGTTTTTATGCGCTTAAAAGCATTTTCAGGCCAAATGAGCTGATTTCTGCTATTTGCAGCAAAATACTGAAGGGAAAGTGGGTTTGCCTTCATATTTGACCCAGAACAACTCAGTTCAGCATGGAAATATCATTGCAACAGCTTTTATTTAGCCAGAAATCAAGAGTGTAAGTTTTTATGCGCTTAAAAGCATTTTCAGGCCAAATGAGCTGATTTCTGCTATTTGCAGCAAAATACTGAAGGGAAAGTGGGTTTGCCTTCATATTTGACCCAGAACAACTCAGTTCAGCATGGAAATATCATTGCAACAGCTTTTATTTAGCCAGAAATCAAGAGTGTAAGTTTTTATGCGCTTAAAAGCATTTTCAGGCCGAATGAGCAAATATGCTTGTTTCTGCCAATATGAAATCAAGAGTGTAAGTTTTTATGCGCTTAAAAGCATTTTCAGGCCAAATGAGCTGATTTCTGCTATTTGCAGCAAAATACTGAAGGGAAAGTGGGTTTGCCTTCATATTTGACCCAGAACAACTCAGTTCAGTATGGAAATATCATTGCAACAGCTTTTATTTAGCCAGAAATCAAGAGTGTAAGTTTTTATGCGCTTAAAAGCATTTTCAGGCCAAATGAGCTGATTTCTGCTATTTGCAGCAAAATACTGAAGGGAAAGTGGGTTTGCCTTCATATTTGACCCAGAACAACTCAGTTCAGCATGGAAATATCATTGCAACAGCTTTTATTTAGCCAGAAATCAAGAGTGTAAGTTTTTATGCGCTTAAAAGCATTTTCAGGCCGAATGAGCAAATATGCTTGTTTCTGCCAATTGCAGCAAAATACTGAAAGGAAAGTGGGTTTGCCTTCATATTTGACCCAGAACAACTCAGTTCAGCATGGAAATATCATTGCAACAGCTTTTATTTAGCCAGAAATCAAGAGTGTAAGTCTTTATGCGCTTAAAAGCATTTTCAGGCCGAATGAGCAAATATGCTGATTTCTGCCAATTGCAGCAAAATACTGAAAGGAAAGTGGGTTTGCCTTCATATTTGACCCAGAACAACTCAGTTCAGCATGGAAATATCATTGCAACAGCTTTTATTTAGCCAGAAATCAAGAATGTAAGTTTTTATGCGCTTAAAAGCATTTTCAGGCCGAATGAGCAAATATGCTTGTTTCTGCGAATGGCAGCAAAATACTGAAAGGAAAGTGGGTTTGCCTTCATATTTGACCCAGAACAACTCAGTTCAGCATGGAAATATCATTGCAACAGCTTTTATTTAGCCAGAAATCAAGAGTGTAAGTCTTTATGCGCTTAAAAGCATTTTCAGGCCGAATGAGCAAATATGCTTGTTTCTGCCAATTGCAGCAAAATACTGAAAGGAAAGTGGGTTTGCCTTCATATTTGACCCAGAACAACTCAGTTCAGCATGGAAATATCATTGGAACAGCTTTTATTTAGCCAGAAATCAAGAGTGTAAGTTTTTATGCGCTTAAAAGCATTTTCAGGCCAAATGAGCTGATTTCTGCTATTTGCAGCAAAATACTGAAGGGAAAGTGGGTTTGCCTTCATATTTGACCCAGAACAACTCAGTTCAGCATGGAAATATCATTGCAACAGCTTTTATTTAGCCAGAAATCAAGAGTGTAAGTTTTTATGCGCTTAAAAGCATTTTCAGGCCGAATGAGCAAATATGCTTGTTTCTGCCAATATGAAATCAAGAGTGTAAGTTTTTATGCGCTTAAAAGCATTTTCAGGCCAAATGAGCTGATTTCTGCTATTTGCAGCAAAATACTGAAGGGAAAGTGGGTTTGCCTTCATATTTGACCCAGAACAACTCAGTTCAGTATGGAAATATCATTGCAACAGCTTTTATTTAGCCAGAAATCAAGAGTGTAAGTTTTTATGCGCTTAAAAGCATTTTCAGGCCGAATGAGCAAATATGCTTGTTTCTGCCAATTCCAGCAAAATACTGAAAGGAAAGTGGGTTTGCCTTCATATTTGACCCAGAACAACTCAGTTCAGCATGGAAATATCATTGTAACAGCTTTTATTTAGCCAGAAATCAAGAGTGTAAGTTTTTATGCGCTTAAAAGCATTTTCAGGCCAAATGAGCTGATTTCTGCTATTTGCAGCAAAATACTGAAGGGAAAGTGGGTTTGCCTTCATATTTGACCCAGAACAACTCAGTTCAGCATGGAAATATCATTGCAACAGCTTTTATTTAGCCAGAAATCAAGAGTGTAAGTTTTTATGCGCTTAAAAGCATTTTCAGGCCACATGAGCTGATTTCTGCTATTTGCATCAAATTACTGAAGGGAAAGTGGGTTTGCCTTCATATTTGACCCAGAACAACTCAGTTCAGCATGGAAATATCATTGCAACAGCTTTTATTTAGCCAGAAATCAAGAGTGTAAGTTTTTATGCGCTTAAAAGCATTTTCAGGCCGAATGAGCAAATATGCTTGTTTCTGCCAATATGAAATCAAGAGTGTAAGTTTTTATGCGCTTAAAAGCATTTTCAGGCCGAATGAGCAAATATGCTTGTTTCTGCCAATTCCAGCAAAATACTGAAAGGAAAGTGGGTTTGCCTTCATATTTGACCCAGAACAACTCAGTTCAGCATGGAAATATCATTGCAACAGCTTTTATTTAGCCAGAAATCAAGAGTGTAAGTTTTTATGCGCTTAAAAGCATTTTCAGGCCAAATGAGCTGATTTCTGCTATTTGCAGCAAAATACTGAAGGGAAAGTGGGTTTGCCTTCATATTTGACCCAGAACAACTCAGTTCAGCATGGAAATATCATTGCAACAGCTTTTATTTAGCCAGACATCAAGAGTGTAAGTTTTTATGCGCTTAAAAGCATTTTCAGGCCAAATGATCTGATTTCTGCTATTTGCAGCAAAATACTGAAGGGAAAGTGGGTTTGCCTTCATATTTGACCCAGAACAACTCAGTTCAGCATGGAAATATCATTGCAACAGCTTTTATTTAGCCAGAAATCAAGAGTGTAAGTTTTTATGCGCTTAAAAGCAATTTCAGGCCAAATGAGTTGATTTCTGCTATTTGCAGCAAAATACTGAAGGGAAAGTGGGTTTGCCTTCATATTTGACCCAGAACAACTCAGTTCAGCATGGAAATATCATTGCAACAGCTTTTATTTAGCCAGAAATCAAGAGTGTAAGTTTTTATGCGCTTAAAAGCAATTTCAGGCCAAATGAGTTGATTTCTGCTATTTGCAGCAAAATACTGAAGGGAAAGTGGGTTTGCCTTCATATTTGACACAGAACAACTCAGTTCAGCATGGAAATATCATTGCAACAGCTTTTATTTAGCCAGAAATCAAGAGTGTAAATTTTTATGCGCTTAAAAGCATTTTCAGGCCGAATGAGCAAATATGCTTGTTTCTGCCAATTGCAGCAAAATACTGAAAGGAAAGTGGGTTTGCCTTCATATTTGACCCAGAACAACTCAGTTCAGCATGGAAATATCATTGGAACAGCTTCTATTTAGCCAGAAATCAAGAGTGTAAGTTTTTATGCGCTTAAAAGCATTTTCAGGCCAAATGAGCTGATGTCTGCTATTTGCAGCAAAATACTGAAGGGAAAGTGGGTTTGCCTTCATATTTGACCCAGAACAACTCAGTTCAGCATGGAAATATCATTGCAACAGCTTTTATTTAGCCAGAAATCAAGAGTGTAAGTTTTTATGCGCTTAAAAGCATTTTCAGGCCGAATGAGCAAATATGCTTGTTTCTGCCAATATGAAATCAAGAGTGTAAGTTTTTATGCGCTTAAAAGCATTTTCAGGCCGAATGAGCAAATATGCTTGTTTCTGCCAATTCCAGCAAAATACTGAAAGGAAAGTGGGTTTGCCTTCATATTTGACCCAGAACAACTCAGTTCAGCATGGAAATATCATTGCAACAGCTTTTATTTAGCCAGAAATCAAGAGTGTAAGTTTTTATGCGCTTAAAAGCATTTTCAGGCCAAATGAGCTGATTTCTGCTATTTGCAGCAAAATACTGAAGGGAAAGTGGGTTTGCCTTCATATTTGACCCAGAACAACTCAGTTCAGCATGGAAATATCATTGCAACAGCTTTTATTTAGCCAGAAATCAAGAGTGTAAGTTTTTATGCGCTTAAAAGCATTTTCAGGCCAAATGAGCTGATTTCTGCTATTTGCAGCAAAATACTGAAAGGAAAGTGGGTTTGCCTTCATATTTGACCCAGAACAACTCAGTTCAGCATGGAAATATCATTGCAACAGCTTTTATTTAGCCAGAAATCAAGAGTGTAAGTTTTTATGCGCTTAAAAGCATTTTCAGGCCGAATGAGCAAATATGCTTGTTTCTGCGAATGGCAGCAAAATACTGAAAGGAAAGTGGGTTTGCCTTCATATTTGACCCAGAACAACTCAGTTCAGCATGGAAATATCATTGCAACAGCTTTTATTTAGCCAGAAATCAAGAGTGTAAGTTTTTATGCGCTTAAAAGCATTTTCAGGCCGAATGAGCAAATATGCTTGTTTCTGCCAATTGCAGCAAAATACTGAAAGGAAAGTGGGTTTGCCTTCATATTTGAGCCAGAACAACTCAGTTCAGCATGGAAATATCATTGCAACAGCTTTTATTTAGCCAGAAATCAAGAGTGTAAGTTTTTATGCGCTTAAAAGCATTTTCAGGCCACATGAGCTGATTTCTGCTATTTGCATCAAATTACTAAAGGGAAAGTGGGTTTGCCTTCATATTTGACCCAGAACAACTCAGTTCAGCATGGAAATATCATTGCAACAGCTTTTATTTAGCCAGAAATCAAGAGTGTAAGTTTTTATGCGCTTAAAAGCATTTTCAGGCCAAATGAGCTGATTTCTGCTATTTGCAGCAAAATACTGAAGGGAAAGTGGGTTTGCCTTCATATTTGACCCAGAACAACTCAGTTCAGCATGGAAATATCATTGCAACAGCTTTTATTTAGCCAGAAATCAAGAGTGTAAGTTTTTATGCGCTTAAAAGCATTTTCAGGCCACATGAGCTGATTTCTGCTATTTGCATCAAATTACTGAAGGGAAAGTGGGTTTGCCTTCATATTTGACCCAGAACAACTCAGTTCAGCATGGAAATATCATTGCAACAGCTTTTATTTAGCCAGAAATCAAGAGTGTAAGTTTTTATGCGCTTAAAAGCATTTTCAGGCCGAATGAGCAAATATGCTTGTTTCTGCCAATATGAAATCAAGAGTGTAAGTTTTTATGCGCTTAAAAGCATTTTCAGGCCGAATGAGCAAATATGCTTGTTTCTGCCAATTCCAGCAAAATACTGAAAGGAAAGTGGGTTTGCCTTCATATTTGACCCAGAACAACTCAGTTCAGCATGGAAATATCATTGCAACAGCTTTTATTTAGCCAGAAATCAAGAGTGTAAGTTTTTATGCGCTTAAAAGCATTTTCAGGCCAAATGAGCTGATTTCTGCTATTTGCAGCAAAATACTGAAGGGAAAGTGGGTTTGCCTTCATATTTGACCCAGAACAACTCAGTTCAGCATGGAAATATCATTGCAACAGCTTTTATTTAGCCAGAAATCAAGAGTGTAAGTTTTTATGCGCTTAAAAGCATTTTCAGGCCAAATGAGCTGATTTCTGCTATTTGCAGCAAAATACTGAAGGGAAAGTGGGTTTGCCTTCATATTTGACCCAGAACAACTCAGTTCAGCATGGAAATATCATTGCAACAGCTTTTATTTAGCCAGAAATCAAGAGTGTAAGTTTTTATGCGCTTAAAAGCAATTTCAGGCCAAATGAGTTGATTTCTGCTATTTGCAGCAAAATACTGAAGGGAAAGTGGGTTTGCCTTCATATTTGACCCAGAACAACTCAGTTCAGCATGGAAATATCATTGCAACAGCTTTTATTTAGCCAGAAATCAAGAGTGTAAGTTTTTATGCGATTAAAAGCAATTTCAGGCCAAATGAGTTGATTTCTGCTATTTGCAGCAAAATACTGAAGGGAAAGTGGGTTTGCCTTCATATTTGACCCAGAACAACTCAGTTCAGCATGGAAATATCATTGCAACAGCTTTTATTTAGCCAGAAATCAAGAGTGTAAGTTTTTATGCGCTTAAAAGCATTTTCAGGCCGAATGAGCAAATATGCTTGTTTCTGCCAATTGCAGCAAAATACTGAAAGGAAAGTGGGTTTGCCTTCATATTTGACCTAGAACAACTCAGTTCAGCATGTAAATATCATTGCAACAGCTTTTATTTAGCCAGAAATCAAGAGTGTAAGTTTTTATGCGCTTAAAAGCATTTTCAGGCCGAATGAGCTGATTTCTGCTATTTGCAGCAAAATACTGAAGGGAAAGTGGGTTTGCCTTCATATTTGACCCAGAACAACTCAGTTCAGCATGGAAATATCATCTCAACAGCTTTTATTTAGCCAGAAATCAAGAGTGTAAGTTTTTATGCGCTTAAAAGCATTTTCAGGCCGAATGAGCAAATATGCTTGTTTCTGCCAATTGCAGCAAAATACTGAAAGGAAAGTGGGTTTGCCTTCATATCTGACCCAGAACAACTCAGTTCAGCATGGAAATATCATCTCAACAGCTTTTATTTAGCCAGAAATCAAGAGTGTAAGTTTTTATGCGCTTAAAAGCATTTTCAGGCCGAATGAGCAAATATGCTTGTTTCTGCCAATTGCAGCAAAATACTGAAAGGAAAGTGGGTTTGCCTTCATATCTGACCCAGAACAACTCAGTTCAGCATGGAAATATCATCTCAACAGCTTTTATTTAGCCAGAAATCAAGAGTGTAAGTTTCTATGCGCTTAAAAGCATTTTCAGGCCGAATGAGCAAATATGCTTGTTTCTGCCAATTGCAGCAAAATACTGAAAGGAAAGTGGGTTTGCCTTCATATCTGACCCAGAACAACTCAGTTCAGCATGGAAATATCATTGCAACAGCTTTTATTTAGCCAGAAATCAAGAGTGTAAGTTTTTATGCGCTTAAAAGCATTTTCAGGCCGAATGAGCAAATATGCTTGTTTCTGCCAATTGCAGCAAAATACTGAAAGGAAAGTGGGTTTGCCTTCATATCTGACCCAGAACAACTCAGTTCAGCATGGAAATATCATTGCAACAGCTTTTATTTAGCCAGAAATCAAGAGTGTAAGTTTTTATGCGCTTAAAAGCATTTTCAGGCCACATGAGCTGATTTCTGCTATTTGCATCAAATTACTGAAGGGAAAGTGGGTTTGCCTTCATATTTGACCCAGAACAACTCAGTTCAGCATGGAAATATCATTGCAACAGCTTTTATTTAGCCAGAAATCAAGAGTGTAAGTTTTTATGCGCTTAAAAGCATTTTCAGGCCAAATGAGCTGATTTCTGCTATTTGCAGCAAAATACTGAAGGGAAAGTGGGTTTGCCTTCATATTTGACCCAGAACAACTCAGTTCAGCATGGAAATATCATTGCAACAGCTTTTATTTAGCCAGAAATCAAGAGTGTAAGTTTTTATGCGCTTAAAAGCATTTTCAGGCCGAATGAGCAAATATGCTTGTTTCTGCCAATATGAAATCAAGAGTGTAAGTTTTTATGCGCTTAAAAGCATTTTCAGGCCAAATGAGCTGATTTCTGCTATTTGCAGCAAAATACTGAAGGGAAAGTGGGTTTGCCTTCATATTTGACCCAGAACAACTCAGTTCAGTATGGAAATATCATTGCAACAGCTTTTATTTAGCCAGAAATCAAGAGTGTAAGTTTTTATGCGCTTAAAAGCATTTTCAGGCCAAATGAGCTGATTTCTGCTATTTGCAGCAAAATACTGAAGGGAAAGTGGGTTTGCCTTCATATTTGACCCAGAACAAATCAGTTCAGCATGGAAATATCATTGCAACAGCTTTTATTTAGCCAGAAATCAAGAGTGTAAGTTTTTATGCGCTTAAAAGCATTTTCAGGCCGAATGAGCAAATATGCTTGTTTCTGCCAATTGCAGCAAAATACTGAAAGGAAAGTGGGTTTGCCTTCATATTTGACCCAGAACAACTCAGTTCAGCATGGAAATATCATTGCAACAGCTTTTATTTAGCCAGAAATCAAGAGTGTAAGTCTTTATGCGCTTAAAAGCATTTTCAGGCCGAATGAGCAAATATGCTTGTTTCTGCCAATTGCAGCAAAATACTGAAAGGAAAGTGGGTTTGCCTTCATATTTGACCCAGAACAACTCAGTTCAGCATGGAAATATCATTGCAACAGCTTTTATTTAGCCAAAAATCAAGAATGTAAGTTTTTATGCGCTTAAAAGCATTTTCAGGCCGAATGAGCAAATATGCTTGTTTCTGCGAATGGCAGCAAAATACTGAAAGGAAAGTGGGTTTGCCTTCATATTTGACCCAGAACAACTCAGTTCAGCATGGAAATATCATTGCAACAGCTTTTATTTAGCCAGAAATCAAGAGTGTAAGTCTTTATGCGCTTAAAAGCATTTTCAGGCCGAATGAGCAAATATGCTTGTTTCTGCCAATTGCAGCAAAATACTGAAAGGAAAGTGGGTTTGCCTTCATATTTGACCCAGAACAACTCAGTTCAGCATGGAAATATCATTGGAACAGCTTTTATTTAGCCAGAAATCAAGAGTGTAAGTTTTTATGCGCTTAAAAGCATTTTCAGGCCAAATGAGCTGATGTCTGCTATTTGCAGCAAAATACTGAAGGGAAAGTGGGTTTGCCTTCATATTTGACCCAGAACAACTCAGTTCAGCATGGAAATATCATTGCAACAGCTTTTATTTAGCCAGAAATCAAGAGTGTAAGTTTTTATGCGCTTAAAAGCATTTTCAGGCCGAATGAGCAAATATGCTTGTTTCTGCCAATATGAAATCAAGAGTGTAAGTTTTTATGCGCTTAAAAGCATTTTCAGGCCAAATGAGCTGATTTCTGCTATTTGCAGCAAAATACTGAAGGGAAAGTGGGTTTGCCTTCATATTTGACCCAGAACAACTCAGTTCAGTATGGAAATATCATTGCAACAGCTTTTATTTAGCCAGAAATCAAGAGTGTAAGTTTTTATGCGCTTAAAAGCATTTTCAGGCCAAATGAGCTGATTTCTGCTATTTGCAGCAAAATACTGAAGGGAAAGTGGGTTTGCCTTCATATTTGACCCAGAACAACTCAGTTCAGCATGGAAATATCATTGCAACAGCTTTTATTTAGCCAGAAATCAAGAGTGTAAGTTTTTATGCGCTTAAAAGCATTTTCAGGCCACATGAGCTGATTTCTGCTATTTGCATCAAATTACTGAAGGGAAAGTGGGTTTGCCTTCATATTTGACCCAGAAAAACTCAGTTCAGCATGGAAATATCATTGCAACAGCTTTTATTTAGCCAGAAATCAAGAGTGTAAGTTTTTATGCGCTTAAAAGCATTTTCAGGCCGAATGAGCAAATATGCTTGTTTCTGCCAATATGAAATCAAGAGTGTAAGTTTTTATGCGCTTAAAAGCATTTTCAGGCCGAATGAGCAAATATGCTTGTTTCTGCCAATTCCAGCAAAATACTGAAAGGAAAGTGGGTTTGCCTTCATATTTGACCCAGAACAACTCAGTTCAGCATGGAAATATCATTGCAACAGCTTTTATTTAGCCAGAAATCAAGAGTGTAAGTTTTTATGCGCTTAAAAGCATTTTCAGGCCAAATGAGCTGATTTCTGCTATTTGCAGCAAAATACTGAAGGGAAAGTGGGTTTGCCTTCATATTTGACCCAGAACAACTCAGTTCAGCATGGAAATATCATTGCAACAGCTTTTATTTAGCCAGAAATCAAGAGTGTAAGTTTTTATGCGCTTAAAAGCATTTTCAGGCCAAATGAGCTGATTTCTGCTATTTGCAGCAAAATACTGAAGGGAAAGTGGGTTTGCCTTCATATTTGACCCAGAACAACTCAGTTCAGCATGGAAATATCATTGCAACAGCTTTTATTTAGCCAGAAATCAAGAGTGTAAGTTTTTATGCGCTTAAAAGCAATTTCAGGCCAAATGAGTTGATTTCTGCTATTTGCAGCAAAATACTGAAGGGAAAGTGGGTTTGCCTTCATATTTGACCCAGAACAACTCAGTTCAGCATGGAAATATCATTGCAACAGCTTTTATTTAGCCAGAAATCAAGAGTGTAAGTTTTTATGCGCTTAAAAGCATTTTCAGGCCGAATGAGCAAATATGCTTGTTTCTGCCAATTGCAGCAAAATACTGAAAGGAAAGTGGGTTTGCCTTCATATTTGACCCAGAACAACTCAGTTCAGCATGGAAATATCATTGCAACAGCTTTTATTTAGCCAGAAATCAAGAGTGTAAGTTTTTATGCGCTTAAAAGCAATTTCAGGCCAAATGAGTTGATTTCTGCTATTTGCAGCAAAATACTGAAGGGAAAGTGGGTTTGCCTTCATATTTGACCCAGAACAACTCAGTTCAGCATGGAAATATCATTGCAACAGCTTTTATTTAGCCAGAAATCAAGAGTGTAAATTTTTATGCGCTTAAAAGCATTTTCAGGCCGAATGAGCAAATATGCTTGTTTCTGCCAATTGCAGCAAAATACTGAAAGGAAAGTGGGTTTGCCTTCATATTTGACCTAGAACAACTCAGTTCAGCATGTAAATATCATTGCAACAGCTTTTATTTAGCCAGAAATCAAGAGTGTAAGTTTTTATGCGCTTAAAAGCATTTTCAGGCCGAATGAGCTGATTTCTGCTATTTGCAGCAAAATACTGAAGGGAAAGTGGGTTTGCCTTCATATTTGACCCAGAACAACTCAGTTCAGCATGGAAATATCATCTCAACAGCTTTTATTTAGCCAGAAATCAAGAGTGTAAGTTTTTATGCGCTTAAAAGCATTTTCAGGCCGAATGAGCAAATATGCTTGTTTCTGCCAATTGCAGCAAAATACTGAAAGGAAAGTGGGTTTGCCTTCATATTTGACCCAGAACAACTCAGTTCAGCATGGAAATATCATTGCAACAGCTTTTATTTAGCCAGAAATCAAGAGTGTAAGGTTTTATGCGCTTAAAAGCATTTTCAGGCCGAATGAGCAAATATGCTTGTTTCTGCCAATTGCAGCAAAATACTGAAAGGAAAGTGGGTTTGCCTTCATATCTGACCCAGAACAACTCAGTTCAGCATGGAAATATCATCTCAACAGCTTTTATTTAGCCAGAAATCAAGAGTGTAAGTTTTTATGCGCTTAAAAGCATTTTCAGGCCGAATGAGCAAATATGCTTGTTTCTGCCAATTGCAGCAAAATACTGAAAGGAAAGTGGGTTTGCCTTCATATCTGACCCAGAACAACTCAGTTCAGCATGGAAATATCATCTCAACAGCTTTTATTTAGCCAGAAATCAAGAGTGTAAGTTTTTATGCGCTTAAAAGCATTTTCAGGCCGAATGAGCAAATATGCTTGTTTCTGCCAATTGCAGCAAAATACTGAAAGGAAAGTGGGTTTGCCTTCATATTTGACCCAGAACAACTCAGTTCAGCATGGAAATATCATTGCAACAGCTTTTATTTAGCCAGAAATCAAGAGTGTAAGTTTTTATGCGCTTAAAAGCATTTTCAGGCCGAATGAGCAAATATGCTTGTTTCTGCCAATTGCAGCAAAGTACTGAAAGGAAAGTGGGTTTGCCTTCATATCTGACCCAGAACAACTCAGTTCAGCATGGAAATATCATTGCAACAGCTTTTATTTAGCCAGAAATCAAGAGTGTAAGTTTTTATGCGCTTAAAAGCATTTTCAGGCCGAATGAGCAAATATGCTTGTTTCTGCCAATTGCAGCAAAATACTGAAAGGAAAGTGGGTTTGCCTTCATATTTGACCCAGAACAACTCAGTTCAGCATGGAAATATCATTGCAACAGCTTTTATTTAGCCAGAAATCAAGAGTGTAAGTTTTTATGCGCTTAAAAGCATTTTCAGGCCGAATGAGCAAATATGCTTGTTTCTGCGAATGGCAGCAAAATACTGAAAGGAAAGTGGGTTTGCCTTCATATTTGACCCAGAACAACTCAGTTCAGCATGGAAATATCATTGCAACAGCTTTTATTTAGCCAGAAATCAAGAGTGTAAGTTTTTATGCGCTTAAAAGCATTTTCAGGCCGAATGAGCAAATATGCTTGTTTCTGCCAATTGCAGCAAAATACTGAAAGGAAAGTGGGTTTGCCTTCATATTTGAGCCAGAACAACTCAGTTCAGCATGGAAATATCATTGCAACAGCTTTTATTTAGCCAGAAATCAAGAGTGTAAGTTTTTATGCGCTTAAAAGCATTTTCAGGCCACATGAGCTGATTTCTGCTATTTGCATCAAATTACTGAAGGGAAAGTGGGTTTGCCTTCATATTTGACCCAGAACAACTCAGTTCAGCATGGAAATATCATTGCAACAGCTTTTATTTAGCCAGAAATCAAGAGTGTAAGTTTTTATGCGCTTAAAAGCATTTTCAGGCCAAATGAGCTGATTTCTGCTATTTGCAGCAAAATACTGAAGGGAAAGTGGGTTTGCCTTCATATTTGACCCAGAACAACTCAGTTCAGCATGGAAATATCATTGCAACAGCTTTTATTTAGCCAGAAATCAAGAGTGTAAGTTTTTATGCGCTTAAAAGCATTTTCAGGCCGAATGAGCAAATATGCTTGTTTCTGCCAATATGAAATCAAGAGTGTAAGTTTTTATGCGCTTAAAAGCATTTTCAGGCCGAATGAGCAAATATGCTTGTTTCTGCGAATGGCAGCAAAATACTGAAAGGAAAATGGGTTTGCCTTCATATTTGACCCAGAACAACTCAGTTCAGCATGGAAATATCATTGCAACAGCTTTTATTTAGCCAGAAATCAAGAGTGTAAGTTTTTATGCGCTTAAAAGCATTTTCAGGCCAAATGAGCTGATTTCTGCTATTTGCAGCAAAATACTGAAGGGAAAGTGGGTTTGCCTTCATATTTGACCCAGAACAACTCAGTTCAGCATGGAAATATCATTGCAACAGCTTTTATTTAGCCAGAAATCAAGAGTGTAAGTTTTTATGCGCTTAAAAGCATTTTCAGGCCAAATGAGCTGATTTCTGCTATTTGCAGCAAAATACTGAAGGGAAAGTGGGTTTGCCTTCATATTTGACCCAGAACAACTCAGTTCAGCATGGAAATATCATTGCAACAGCTTTTATTTAGCCAGAAATCAAGAGTGTAAGTTTTTATGCGCTTAAAAGCAATTTCAGGCCAAATGAGTTGATTTCTGCTATTTGCAGCAAAATACTGAAGGGAAAGTGGGTTTGCCTTCATATTTGACCCAGAACAACTCAGTTCAGCATGGAAATATCATTGCAACAGCTTTTATTTAGCCAGAAATCAAGAGTGTAAATTTTTATGCGCTTAAAAGCATTTTCAGGCCGAATGAGCAAATATGCTTGTTTCTGCCAATTGCAGCAAAATACTGAAAGGAAAGTGGGTTTGCCTTCATATTTGACCTAGAACAACTCAGTTCAGCATGTAAATATCATTGCAACAGCTTTTATTTAGCCAGAAATCAAGAGTGTAAGTTTTTATGCGCTTACAAGCATTTTCAGGCCGAATGAGCTGATTTCTGCTATTTGCAGCAAAATACTGAAGGGAAAGTGGGTTTGCCTTCATATTTGACCCAGAACAACTCAGTTCAGCATGGAAATATCATCTCAACAGCTTTTATTTAGCCAGAAATCAAGAGTGTAAGTTTTTATGCGCTTAAAAGCATTTTCAGGCCGAATGAGCAAATATGCTTGTTTCTGCCAATTGCAGCAAAATACTGAATGGAAAGTGGGTTTGCCTTCATATTTGACCCAGAACAACTCAGCTCAGCATGGAAATATCATTGCAACAGCTTTTATTTAGCCAGAAATCAAGAGTGTAAGGTTTTATGCGCTTAAAAGCATTTTCAGGCCGAATGAGCAAATATGCTTGTTTCTGCCAATTGCAGCAAAATACTGAAAGGAAAGTGGGTTTGCCTTCATATTTGACCCAAAACAACTCAGTTCAGCATGGAAATATCATTGCAACAGCTTTTATTTAGCCAGAAATCAAGAGTGTAAGTTTTTATGCGCTTAAAAGCATTTTCAGGCCGAATGAGCAAATATGCTTGTTTCTGCGAATGGCAGCAAAATACTGAAAGGAAAGTGGGTTTGCCTTCATATTTGACCTAGAACAACTCAGTTCAGCATGGAAATATCATTGCAACAGCTTTTATTTAGCCAGAAATCAAGAGTGTAAGTTTTTATGCGCTTAAAAGCATTTTCAGGCCGAATGAGCAAATATGCTTGTTTCTGCCAATTGCAGCAAAATACTGAAAGGAAAGTGGGTTTGCCTTCATATTTGACCCAGAACAACTCAGTTCAGCATGGAAATATCATTGCAACAGCTTTTATTTAGCCAGAAATCAAGAGTGTAAGTTTTTATGCGCTTAAAAGCATTTTCAGGCCGAATGAGCAAATATGCTTGTTTCTGCCAATTGCAGCAAATTACTGAAAGGAAAGTGGGTTTGCCTTCATATTTGACCCAGAACAACTCAGTTCAGCATGGAAATATCATTGCAACAGCTTTTATTTAGCCAGAAATCAAGAGTGTAAGTTTTTATGCGCTTAAAAGCATTTTCAGGCCGAATGAGCAAATATGCTTGTTTCTGCGAATGGCAGCAAAATACTGAAAGGAAAGTGGGTTTGCCTTCATATTTGACCCAGAACAACTCAGTTCAGCATGGAAATATCATTGCAACAGCTTTTATTTAGCCAGAAATCAAGAGTGTAAGTTTTTATGCGCTTAAAAGCATTTTCAGGCCAAATGAGCTGATTTCTGCTATTTGCAGCAAAATACTGAAGGGAAAGTGGGTTTGCCTTCATATTTGACCCAGAACAACTCAGTTCAGCATGGAAATATCATTGCAACAGCTTTTATTTAGCCAGAAATCAAGAGTGTAAGTTTTTATGCGCTTAAAAGCATTTTCAGGCCGAATGAGCAAATATGCTTGTTTCTGCCAATTGCAGCAAAATACTGAAAGGAAAGTGGGTTTGCCTTCATATTTGAGCCAGAACAACTCAGTTCAGCATGGAAATATCATTGCAACAGCTTTTATTTAGCCAGAAATCAAGAGTGTAAGTTTTTATGCGCTTAAAAGCATTTTCAGGCCACATGAGCTGATTTCTGCTATTTGCATCAAATTACTGAAGGGAAAGTGGGTTTGCCTTCATATTTGACCCAGAACAACTCAGTTCAGCATGGAAATATCATTGCAACAGCTTTTATTTAGCCAGAAATCAAGAGTGTAAGTTTTTATGCGCTTAAAAGCATTTTCAGGCCAAATGAGCTGATTTCTGCTATTTGCAGCAAAATACTGAAGGGAAAGTGGGTTTGCCTTCATATTTGACCCAGAACAACTCAGTTCAGCATGGAAATATCATTGCAACAGCTTTTATTTAGCCAGAAATCAAGAGTGTAAGTTTTTATGCGCTTAAAAGCATTTTCAGGCCGAATGAGCAAATATGCTTGTTTCTGCGAATGGCAGCAAAATACTGAAAGGAAAATGGGTTTGCCTTCATATTTGACCCAGAACAACTCAGTTCAGCATGGAAATATCATTGCAACAGCTTTTATTTAGCCAGAAATCAAGAGTGTAAGTTTTTATGCGCTTAAAAGCATTTTCAGGCCAAATGAGCTGATTTCTGCTATTTGCAGCAAAATACTGAAGGGAAAGTGGGTTTGCCTTCATATTTGACCCAGAACAACTCAGTTCAGCATGGAAATATCATTGCAACAGCTTTTATTTAGCCAGAAATCAAGAGTGTAAGTTTTTATGCGCTTAAAAGCATTTTCAGGCCAAATGAGCTGATTTCTGCTATTTGCAGCAAAATACTGAAGGGAAAGTGGGTTTGCCTTCATATTTGACCCAGAACAACTCAGTTCAGCATGGAAATATCATTGCAACAGCTTTTATTTAGCCAGAAATCAAGAGTGTAAGTTTTTATGCGCTTAAAAGCAATTTCAGGCCAAATGAGTTGATTTCTGCTATTTGCAGCAAAATACTGAAGGGAAAGTGGGTTTGCCTTCATATTTGACCCAGAACAACTCAGTTCAGCATGGAAATATCATTGCAACAGCTTTTATTTAGCCAGAAATCAAGAGTGTAAATTTTTATGCGCTTAAAAGCATTTTCAGGCCGAATGAGCAAATATGCTTGTTTCTGCCAATTGCAGCAAAATACTGAAAGGAAAGTGGGTTTGCCTTCATATTTGACCTAGAACAACTCAGTTCAGCATGTAAATATCATTGCAACAGCTTTTATTTAGCCAGAAATCAAGAGTGTAAGTTTTTATGCGCTTACAAGCATTTTCAGGCCGAATGAGCTGATTTCTGCTATTTGCAGCAAAATACTGAAGGGAAAGTGGGTTTGCCTTCATATTTGACCCAGAACAACTCAGTTCAGCATGGAAATATCATCTCAACAGCTTTTATTTAGCCAGAAATCAAGAGTGTAAGTTTTTATGCGCTTAAAAGCATTTTCAGGCCGAATGAGCAAATATGCTTGTTTCTGCCAATTGCAGCAAAATACTGAATGGAAAGTTGGTTTGCCTTCATATTTGACCCAGAACAACTCAGTTCAGCATGGAAATATCATTGCAACAGCTTTTATTTAGCCAGAAATCAAGAGTGTAAGGTTTTATGCGCTTAAAAGCATTTTCAGGCCGAATGAGCAAATATGCTTGTTTCTGCCAATTGCAGCAAAATACTGAAAGGAAAGTGGGTTTGCCTTCATATTTGACCCAAAACAACTCAGTTCAGCATGGAAATATCATTGCAACAGCTTTTATTTAGCCAGAAATCAAGAGTGTAAGTTTTTATGCGCTTAAAAGCATTTTCAGGCCGAATGAGCAAATATGCTTGTTTCTGCGAATGGCAGCAAAATACTGAAAGGAAAGTGGGTTTGCCTTCATATTTGACCTAGAACAACTCAGTTCAGCATGGAAATATCATTGCAACAGCTTTTATTTAGCCAGAAATCAAGAGTGTAAGTTTTTATGCGCTTAAAAGCATTTTCAGGCCGAATGAGCAAATATGCTTGTTTCTGCCAATTGCAGCAAAATACTGAAAGGAAAGTGGGTTTGCCTTCATATTTGACCCAGAACAACTCAGTTCAGCATGGAAATATCATTGCAACAGCTTTTATTTAGCCAGAAATCAAGAGTGTAAGTTTTTATGCGCTTAAAAGCATTTTCAGGCCGAATGAGCAAATATGCTTGTTTCTGCCAATTGCAGCAAAATACTGAAAGGAAAGTGGGTTTGCCTTCATATTTGACCCAGAACAACTCAGTTCAGCATGGAAATATCATTGCAACAGCTTTTATTTAGCCAGAAATCAAGAGTGTAAGTTTTTATGCGCTTAAAAGCATTTTCAGGCCAAATGAGCTGATTTCTGCTATTTGCAGCAAAATACTGAAGGGAAAGTGGGTTTGCCTTCATATTTGACCCAGAACAACTCAGTTCAGCATGGAAATATCATTGCAACAGCTTTTATTTAGCCAGAAATCAAGAGTGTAAGTTTTTATGCGCTTAAAAGCATTTTGAGGCCAAATGAGCTGATTTCTGCTATTTGCAGCAAAATACTGAAGGGAAAGTGGGTTTGCCTTCATATTTGACCCAGAACAACTCAGTTCAGCATGGAAATATCATTGCAACAGCTTTTATTTAGCCAGAAATCAAGAGTGTAAGGTTTTATGCGCTTAAAAGCATTTTCAGGCCGAATGAGCAAATATGCTTGTTTCTGCCAATTGCAGCAAAATACTGAAAGGAAAGTGGGTTTGCCTTCATATCTGACCCAGAACAACTCAGTTCAGCATGGAAATATCATCTCAACAGCTTTTATTTAGCCAGAAATCAAGAGTGTAAGTTTTTATGCGCTTAAAAGCATTTTCAGGCCGAATGAGCAAATATGCTTGTTTCTGCCAATTGCAGCAAAATACTGAAAGGAAAGTGGGTTTGCCTTCATATCTGACCCAGAACAACTCAGTTCAGCATGGAAATATCATCTCAACAGCTTTTATTTAGCCAGAAATCAAGAGTGTAAGTTTTTATGCGCTTAAAAGCATTTTCAGGCCGAATGAGCAAATATGCTTGTTTCTGCCAATTGCAGCAAAATACTGAAAGGAAAGTGGGTTTGCCTTCATATCTGACCCAGAACAACTCAGTTCAGCATGGAAATATCATTGCAACAGCTTTTATTTAGCCAGAAATCAAGAGTGTAAGTTTTTATGCGCTTAAAAGCATTTTCAGGCCGAATGAGCAAATATGCTTGTTTCTGCCAATTGCAGCAAAATACTGAAAGGAAAGTGGGTTTGCCTTCATATTTGACCCAGAACAAGTCAGTTCAGCATGGAAATATCATTGCAACAGCTTTTATTTAGCCAGAAATCAAGAGTGTAAGTTTTTATGCGCTTAAAAGCATTTTCAGGCCGAATGAGCAAATATGCTTGTTTCTGCGAATGGCAGCAAAATACTGAAAGGAAAGTGGGTTTGCCTTCATATTTGACCCAGAACAACTCAGTTCAGCATGGAAATATCATTGCAACAGCTTTTATTTAGCCAGAAATCAAGAGTGTAAGTTTTTATGCGCTTAAAAGCAATTTCAGGCCAAATGAGTTGATTTCTGCTATTTGCAGCAAAATACTGAAGGGAAAGTGGGTTTGCCTTCATATTTGACCCAGAACAACTCAGTTCAGCATGGAAATATCATTGCAACAGCTTTTATTTAGCCAGAAATCAAGAGTGTAAGGTTTTATGCGCTTAAAAGCATTTTCAGGCCAATTGAGCTGATTTCTGCTATTTGCAGCAAAATACTGAAGGGAAAGTGGGTTTGCCTTCATATTTGACCCAGAACAACTCAGTTCAGCATGGAAATATCATTGCAACAGCTTTTATTTAGCCAGAAATCAAGAGTGTAAGTTTTTATGCGCTTAAAAGCATTTTCAGGCCGAATGAGCAAATATGCTTGTTTCTGCCAATTGCAGCAAAATACTGAAAGGAAAGTGGGTTTGCCTTCATATTTGAGCCAGAACAACTCAGTTCAGCATGGAAATATCATTGCAACAGCTTTTATTTAGCCAGAAATCAAGAGTGTAAGTTTTTATGCGCTTAAAAGCATTTTCAGGCCACATGAGCTGATTTCTGCTATTTGCATCAAATTACTGAAGGGAAAGTGGGTTTGCCTTCATATTTGACCCAGAACAACTCAGTTCAGCATGGAAATATCATTGCAACAGCTTTTATTTAGCCAGAAATCAAGAGTGTAAGTTTTTATGCGCTTAAAAGCATTTTCAGGCCAAATGAGCTGATTTCTGCTATTTGCAGCAAAATACTGAAGGGAAAGTGGGTTTGCCTTCATATTTGACCCAGAACAACTCAGTTCAGCATGGAAATATCATTGCAACAGCTTTTATTTAGCCAGAAATCAAGAGTGTAAGTTTTTATGCGCTTAAAAGCATTTTCAGGCCGAATGAGCAAATATGCTTGTTTCTGCCAATTGCAGCAAAATACTGAATGGAAAGTGGGTTTGCCTTCATATTTGACCCAGAACAACTCAGTTCAGCATGGAAATATCATTGCAACAGCTTTTATTTAGCCAGAAATCAAGAGTGTAAGTTTTTATGCGCTTAAAAGCATTTTCAGGCCGAATGAGCAAATATGCTTGTTTCTGCCAATTGCAGCAAAATACTGAAAGGAAAGTGGGTTTGCCTTCATATTTGACCCAGAACAACTCAGTTCAGCATGGAAATATCATTGCAACAGCTTTTATTTAGCCAGAAATCAAGAGTGTAAGTCTTTATGCGCTTAAAAGCATTTTCAGGCCGAATGAGCAAATATGCTTGTTTCTGCCAATTGCAGCAAAATACTGAAAGGAAAGTGGGTTTGCCTTCATATTTGACCCAGAACAACTCAGTTCAGCATGGAAATATCATTGCAACAGCTTTTATTTAGCCAGAAATCAAGAATGTAAGTTTTTATGCGCTTAAAAGCATTTTCAGGCCGAATGAGCAAATATGCTTGTTTCTGCGAATGGCAGCAAAATACTGAAAGGAAAGTGGGTTTGCCTTCATATTTGACCCAGAACAACTCAGTTCAGCATGGAAATATCATTGCAACAGCTTTTATTTAGCCAGAAATCAAGAGTGTAAGTCTTTATGCGCTTAAAAGCATTTTCAGGCCGAATGAGCAAATATGCTTGTTTCTGCCAATTGCAGCAAAATACTGAAAGGAAAGTGGGTTTGCCTTCATATTTGACCCAGAACAACTCAGTTCAGCATGGAAATATCATTGGAACAGCTTTTATTTAGCCAGAAATCAAGAGTGTAAGTTTTTATGCGCTTAAAAGCATTTTCAGGCCAAATGAGCTGATTTCTGCTATTTGCAGCAAAATACTGAAGGGAAAGTGGGTTTGCCTTCATATTTGACCCAGAACAACTCAGTTCAGCATGGAAATATCATTGCAACAGCTTTTATTTAGCCAGAAATCAAGAGTGTAAGTTTTTATGCGCTTAAAAGCATTTTCAGGCCGAATGAGCAAATATGCTTGTTTCTGCCAATATGAAATCAAGAGTGTAAGTTTTTATGCGCTTAAAAGCATTTTCAGGCCAAATGAGCTGATTTCTGCTATTTGCAGCAAAATACTGAAGGGAAAGTGGGTTTGCCTTCATATTTGACCCAGAACAACTCAGTTCAGTATGGAAATATCATTGCAACAGCTTTTATTTAGCCAGAAATCAAGAGTGTAAGTTTTTATGCGCTTAAAAGCATTTTCAGGCCGAATGAGCAAATATGCTTGTTTCTGCCAATTCCAGCAAAATACTGAAAGGAAAGTGGGTTTGCCTTCATATTTGACCCAGAACAACTCAGTTCAGCATGGAAATATCATTGTAACAGCTTTTATTTAGCCAGAAATCAAGAGTGTAAGTTTTTATGCGCTTAAAGGCATTTTCAGGCCAAATGAGCTGATTTCTGCTATTTGCAGCAAAATACTGAAGGGAAAGTGGGTTTGCCTTCATATTTGACCCAGAACAACTCAGTTCAGCATGGAAATATCATTGCAACAGCTTTTATTTAGCCAGAAATCAAGAGTGTAAGTTTTTATGCGCTTAAAAGCATTTTCAGGCCACATGAGCTGATTTCTGCTATTTGCATCAAATTACTGAAGGGAAAGTGGGTTTGCCTTCATATTTGACCCAGAACAACTCAGTTCAGCATGGAAATATCATTGCAACACCTTTTATTTAGCCAGAAATCAAGAGTGTAAGTTTTTATGCGCTTAAAAGCATTTTCAGGCCGAATGAGCAAATATGCTTGTTTCTGCCAATATGAAATCAAGAGTGTAAGTTTTTATGCGCTTAAAAGCATTTTCAGGCCGAATGAGCAAATATGCTTGTTTCTGCCAATTCCAGCAAAATACTGAAAGGAAAGTGGGTTTGCCTTCATATTTGACCCAGAACAACTCAGTTCAGCATGAAAATATCATTGCAACAGCTTTTATTTAGCCAGAAATCAAGAGTGTAAGTTTTTATGCGCTTAAAAGCATTTTCAGGCCAAATGAGCTGATTTCTGCTATTTGCAGCAAAATACTGAAGGGAAAGTGGGTTTGCCTTCATATTTGACCCAGAACAACTCAGTTCAGCATGGAAATATCATTGCAACAGCTTTTATTTAGCCAGACATCAAGAGTGTAAGTTTTTATGCGCTTAAAAGCATTTTCAGGCCAAATGATCTGATTTCTGCTATTTGCAGCAAAATACTGAAGGGAAAGTGGGTTTGCCTTCATATTTGACCCAGAACAACTCAGTTCAGCATGGAAATATCATTGCAACAGCTTTTATTTAGCCAGAAATCAAGAGTGTAAGTTTTTATGCGCTTAAAAGCATTTTCAGGCCAAATGAGCTGATTTCTGCTATTTGCAGCAAAATACTGAAGGGAAAGTGGGTTTGCCTTCATATTTGACCCAGAACAACTCAGTTCAGCATGGAAATATCATTGCAACAGCTTTTATTTAGCCAGAAATCAAGAGTGTAAGTTTTTATGCGCTTAAAAGCAATTTCAGGCCAAATGAGTTGATTTCTGCTATTTGCAGCAAAATACTGAAGGGAAAGTGGGTTTGCCTTCATATTTGACCCAGAACAACTCAGTTCAGCATGGAAATATCATTGCAACAGCTTTTATTTAGCCAGAAATCAAGAGTGTAAATTTTTATGCGCTTAAAAGCATTTTCAGGCCGAATGAGCAAATATGCTTGTTTCTGCCAATTGCAGCAAAATACTGAAAGGAAAGTGGGTTTGCCTTCATATTTGACCCAGAACAACTCAGTTCAGCATGGAAATATCATTGCAACAGCTTTTATTTAGCCAGAAATCAAGAGTGTAAGGTTTTATGCGCTTAAAAGCATTTTCAGGCCGAATGAGCAAATATGCTTGTTTCTGCCAATTGCAGCAAAATACTGAAAGGAAAGTGGGTTTGCCTTCATATCTGACCCAGAACAACTCAGTTCAGCATGGAAATATCATCTCAACAGCTTTTATTTAGCCAGAAATCAAGAGTGTAAGTTTTTATGCGCTTAAAAGCATTTTCAGGCCGAATGAGCAAATATGCTTGTTTCTGCCAATTGCAGCAAAATACTGAAAGGAAAGTGGGTTTGCCTTCATATCTGACCCAGAACAACTCAGTTCAGCATGGAAATATCATCTCAACAGCTTTTATTTAGCCAGAAATCAAGAGTGTAAGTTTTTATGCGCTTAAAAGCATTTTCAGGCCGAATGAGCAAATATGCTTGTTTCTGCCAATTGCAGCAAAATACTGAAAGGAAAGTGGGTTTGCCTTCATATTTGACCCAGAACAACTCAGTTCAGCATGGAAATATCATTGCAACAGCTTTTATTTAGCCAGAAATCAAGAGTGTAAGTTTTTATGCGCTTAAAAGCATTTTCAGGCCGAATGAGCAAATATGCTTGTTTCTGCCAATTGCAGCAAAATACTGAAAGGAAAGTGGGTTTGCCTTCATATCTGACCCAGAACAACTCAGTTCAGCATGGAAATATCATTGCAACAGCTTTTATTTAGCCAGAAATCAAGAGTGTAAGTTTTTATGCGCTTAAAAGCATTTTCAGGCCGAATGAGCAAATATGCTTGTTTCTGCCAATTGCAGCAAAATACTGAAAGGAAAGTGGGTTTGCCTTCATATTTGACCCAGAACAACTCAGTTCAGCATGGAAATATCATTGCAACAGCTTTTATTTAGCCAGAAATCAAGAGTGTAAGTTTTTATGCGCTTAAAAGCATTTTCAGGCCGAATGAGCAAATATGCTTGTTTCTGCGAATGGCAGCAAAATACTGAAAGGAAAGTGGGTTTGCCTTCATATTTGACCCAGAACAACTCAGTTCAGCATGGAAATATCATTGCAACAGCTTTTATTTAGCCAGAAATCAAGAGTGTAAGTTTTTATGCGCTTAAAAGCATTTTCAGGCCAAATGAGCTGATTTCTGCTATTTGCAGCAAAATACTGAAGGGAAAGTGGGTTTGCCTTCATATTTGACCCAGAACAACTCAGTTCAGCATGGAAATATCATTGCAACAGCTTTTATTTAGCCAGAAATCAAGAGTGTAAGTTTTTATGCGCTTAAAAGCATTTTCAGGCCGAATGAGCAAATATGCTTGTTTCTGCCAATTGCAGCAAAATACTGAAAGGAAAGTGGGTTTGCCTTCATATTTGAGCCAGAACAACTCAGTTCAGCATGGAAATATCATTGCAACAGCTTTTATTTAGCCAGAAATCAAGAGTGTAAGTTTTTATGCGCTTAAAAGCATTTTCAGGCCACATGAGCTGATTTCTGCTATTTGCATCAAATTACTGAAGGGAAAGTGGGTTTGCCTTCATATTTGACCCAGAACAACTCAGTTCAGCATGGAAATATCATTGCAACAGCTTTTATTTAGCCAGAAATCAAGAGTGTAAGTTTTTATGCGCTTAAAAGCATTTTCAGGCCGAATGAGCAAATATGCTTGTTTCTGCCAATATGAAATCAAGAGTGTAAGTTTTTATGCGCTTAAAAGCATTTTCAGGCCGAATGAGCAAATATGCTTGTTTCTGCGAATGGCAGCAAAATACTGAAAGGAAAATGGGTTTGCCTTCATATTTGACCCAGAACAACTCAGTTCAGCATGGAAATATCATTGCAACAGCTTTTATTTAGCCAGAAATCAAGAGTGTAAGTTTTTATGCGCTTAAAAGCATTTTCAGGCCAAATGAGCTGATTTCTGCTATTTGCAGCAAAATACTGAAGGGAAAGTGGGTTTGCCTTCATATTTGACCCAGAACAACTCAGTTCAGCATGGAAATATCATTGCAACAGCTTTTATTTAGCCAGAAATCAAGAGTGTAAGTTTTTATGCGCTTAAAAGCATTTTCAGGCCAAATGAGCTGATTTCTGCTATTTGCAGCAAAATACTGAAGGGAAAGTGGGTTTGCCTTCATATTTGACCCAGAACAACTCAGTTCAGCATGGAAATATCATTGCAACAGCTTTTATTTAGCCAGAAATCAAGAGTGTAAGTTTTTATGCGCTTAAAAGCAATTTCAGGCCAAATGAGTTGATTTCTGCTATTTGCAGCAAAATACTGAAGGGAAAGTGGGTTTGCCTTCATATTTGACCCAGAACAACTCAGTTCAGCATGGAAATATCATTGCAACAGCTTTTATTTAGCCAGAAATCAAGAGTGTAAATTTTTATGCGCTTAAAAGCATTTTCAGGCCGAATGAGCAAATATGCTTGTTTCTGCCAATTGCAGCAAAATACTGAAAGGAAAGTGGGTTTGCCTTCATATTTGACCTAGAACAACTCAGTTCAGCATGTAAATATCATTGCAACAGCTTTTATTTAGCCAGAAATCAAGAGTGTAAGTTTTTATGCGCTTACAAGCATTTTCAGGCCGAATGAGCTGATTTCTGCTATTTGCAGCAAAATACTGAAGGGAAAGTGGGTTTGCCTTCATATTTGACCCAGAACAACTCAGTTCAGCATGTAAATATCATCTCAACAGCTTTTATTTAGCCAGAAATCAAGAGTGTAAGTTTTTATGCGCTTAAAAGCATTTTCAGGCCGAATGAGCAAATATGCTTGTTTCTGCCAATTGCAGCAAAATACTGAATGGAAAGTGGGTTTGCCTTCATATTTGACCCAGAACAACTCAGTTCAGCATGGAAATATCATTGCAACAGCTTTTATTTAGCCAGAAATCAAGAGTGTAAGTTTTTATGCGCTTAAAAGCATTTTCAGGCCGAATGAGCAAATATGCTTTTTTCTGCCAATTGCAGCAAAATACTGAAAGGAAAGTGGGTTTGCCTTCATATCTGACCCAGAACAACTCAGTTCAGCATGGAAATATCATTGCAACAGCTTTTATTTAGCCAGAAATCAAGAGTGTAAGTTTTTATGCGCTTAAAAGCATTTTCAGGCCGAATGAGCAAATATGCTTGTTTCTGCCAATTGCAGCAAAATACTGAAAGGAAAGTGGGTTTGCCTTCATATTTGACCCAGAACAACTCAGTTCAGCATGGAAATATCATTGCAACAGCTTTTATTTAGCCAGAAATCAAGAGTGTAAGTTTTTATGCGCTTAAAAGCATTTTCAGGCCGAATGAGCAAATATGCTTGTTTCTGGGAATGGCAGCAAAATACTGAAAGGAAAGTGGGTTTGCCTTCATATTTGACCCAGAACAACTCAGTTCAGCATGGAAATATCATTGCAACAGCTTTTATTTAGCCAGAAATCAAGAGTGTAAGTTTTTATGCGCTTAAAAGCATTTTCAGGCCAAATGAGCTGATTTCTGCTATTTGCAGCAAAATACTGAAGGGAAAGTGGGTTTGCCTTCATATTTGACCCAGAACAACTCAGTTCAGCATGGAAATATCATTGCAACAGCTTTTATTTAGCCAGAAATCAAGAGTGTAAGTTTTTATGCGCTTAAAAGCATTTTCAGGCCGAATGAGCAAATATGCTTGTTTCTGCCAATTGCAGCAAAATACTGAAAGGAAAGTGGGTTTGCCTTCATATTTGAGCCAGAACAACTCAGTTCAGCATGGAAATATCATTGCAACAGCTTTTATTTAGCCAGAAATCAAGAGTGTAAGTTTTTATGCGCTTAAAAGCATTTTCAGGCCACATGAGCTGATTTCTGCTATTTGCATCAAATTACTGAAGGGAAAGTGGGTTTGCCTTCATATTTGACCCAGAACAACTCAGTTCAGCATGGAAATATCATTGCAACAGCTTTTATTTAGCCAGAAATCAAGAGTGTAAGTTTTTATGCGCTTAAAAGCATTTTCAGGCCAAATGAGCTGATTTCTGCTATTTGCAGCAAAATACTGAAGGGAAAGTGGGTTTGCCTTCATATTTGACCCAGAACAACTCAGTTCAGCATGGAAATATCATTGCAACAGCTTTTATTTAGCCAGAAATCAAGAGTGTAAGTTTTTATGCGCTTAAAAGCATTTTCAGGCCGAATGAGCAAATATGCTTGTTTCTGCCAATATGAAATCAAGAGTGTAAGTTTTTATGCGCTTAAAAGCATTTTCAGGCCGAATGAGCAAATATGCTTGTTTCTGCGAATGGCAGCAAAATACTGAAAGGAAAATGGGTTTGCCTTCATATTTGACCCAGAACAACTCAGTTCAGCATGGAAATATCATTGCAACAGCTTTTATTTAGCCAGAAATCAAGAGTGTAAGTTTTTATGCGCTTAAAAGCATTTTCAGGCCAAATGAGCTGATTTCTGCTATTTGCAGCAAAATACTGAAGGGAAAGTGGGTTTGCCTTCATATTTGACCCAGAACAACTCAGTTCAGCATGGAAATATCATTGCAACAGCTTTTATTTAGCCAGAAATCAAGAGTGTAAGTTTTTATGCGCTTAAAAGCATTTTCAGGCCAAATGAGCTGATTTCTGCTATTTGCAGCAAAATACTGAAGGGAAAGTGGGTTTGCCTTCATATTTGACCCAGAACAACTCAGTTCAGCATGGAAATATCATTGCAACAGCTTTTATTTAGCCAGAAATCAAGAGTGTAAGTTTTTATGCGCTTAAAAGCAATTTCAGGCCAAATGAGTTGATTTCTGCTATTTGCAGCAAAATACTGAAGGGAAAGTGGGTTTGCCTTCATATTTGACCCAGAACAACTCAGTTCAGCATGGAAATATCATTGCAACAGCTTTTATTTAGCCAGAAATCAAGAGTGTAAATTTTTATGCGCTTAAAAGCATTTTCAGGCCGAATGAGCAAATATGCTTGTTTCTGCCAATTGCAGCAAAATACTGAAAGGAAAGTGGGTTTGCCTTCATATTTGACCTAGAACAACTCAGTTCAGCATGTAAATATCATTGCAACAGCTTTTATTTAGCCAGAAATCAAGAGTGTAAGTTTTTATGCGCTTACAAGCATTTTCAGGCCGAATGAGCTGATTTCTGCTATTTGCAGCAAAATACTGAAGGGAAAGTGGGTTTGCCTTCATATTTGACCCAGAACAACTCAGTTCAGCATGTAAATATCATCTCAACAGCTTTTATTTAGCCAGAAATCAAGAGTGTAAGTTTTTATGCGCTTAAAAGCATTTTCAGGCCGAATGAGCAAATATGCTTGTTTCTGCCAATTGCAGCAAAATACTGAATGGAAAGTGGGTTTGCCTTCATATTTGACCCAGAACAACTCAGTTCAGCATGGAAATATCATTGCAACAGCTTTTATTTAGCCAGAAATCAAGAGTGTAAGTTTTTATGCGCTTAAAAGCATTTTCAGGCCGAATGAGCAAATATGCTTTTTTCTGCCAATTGCAGCAAAATACTGAAAGGAAAGTGGGTTTGCCTTCATATCTGACCCAGAACAACTCAGTTCAGCATGGAAATATCATTGCAACAGCTTTTATTTAGCCAGAAATCAAGAGTGTAAGTTTTTATGCGCTTAAAAGCATTTTCAGGCCGAATGAGCAAATATGCTTGTTTCTGCCAATTGCAGCAAAATACTGAAAGGAAAGTGGGTTTGCCTTCATATTTGACCCAGAACAACTCAGTTCAGCATGGAAATATCATTGCAACAGCTTTTATTTAGCCAGAAATCAAGAGTGTAAGTTTTTATGCGCTTAAAAGCATTTTCAGGCCGAATGAGCAAATATGCTTGTTTCTGGGAATGGCAGCAAAATACTGAAAGGAAAGTGGGTTTGCCTTCATATTTGACCCAGAACAACTCAGTTCAGCATGGAAATATCATTGCAACAGCTTTTATTTAGCCAGAAATCAAGAGTGTAAGTTTTTATGCGCTTAAAAGCATTTTCAGGCCAAATGAGCTGATTTCTGCTATTTGCAGCAAAATACTGAAGGGAAAGTGGGTTTGCCTTCATATTTGACCCAGAACAACTCAGTTCAGCATGGAAATATCATTGCAACAGCTTTTATTTAGCCAGAAATCAAGAGTGTAAGTTTTTATGCGCTTAAAAGCATTTTCAGGCCAAATGAGCTGATTTCTGCTATTTGCAGCAAAATACTGAAGGGAAAGTGGGTTTGCCTTCATATTTGACCCAGAACAACTCAGTTCAGCATGGAAATATCATTGCAACAGCTTTTATTTAGCCAGAAATCAAGAGTGTAAGTTTTTATGCGCTTAAAAGCATTTTCAGGCCGAATGAGCAAATATGCTTGTTTCTGCCAATATGAAATCAAGAGTGTAAGTTTTTATGCGCTTAAAAGCATTTTCAGGCCGAATGAGCAAATATGCTTGTTTCTGCGAATGGCAGCAAAATACTGAAAGGAAAATGGGTTTGCCTTCATATTTGACCCAGAACAACTCAGTTCAGCATGGAAATATCATTGCAACAGCTTTTATTTAGCCAGAAATCAAGAGTGTAAGTTTTTATGCGCTTAAAAGCATTTTCAGGCCAAATGAGCTGATTTCTGCTATTTGCAGCAAAATACTGAAGGGAAAGTGGGTTTGCCTTCATATTTGACCCAGAACAACTCAGTTCAGCATGGAAATATCATTGCAACAGCTTTTATTTAGCCAGAAATCAAGAGTGTAAGTTTTTATGCGCTTAAAAGCATTTTCAGGCCAAATGAGCTGATTTCTGCTATTTGCAGCAAAATACTGAAGGGAAAGTGGGTTTGCCTTCATATTTGACCCAGAACAACTCAGTTCAGCATGGAAATATCATTGCAACAGCTTTTATTTAGCCAGAAATCAAGAGTGTAAGTTTTTATGCGCTTAAAAGCAATTTCAGGCCAAATGAGTTGATTTCTGCTATTTGCAGCAAAATACTGAAGGGAAAGTGGGTTTGCCTTCATATTTGACCCAGAACAACTCAGTTCAGCATGGAAATATCATTGCAACAGCTTTTATTTAGCCAGAAATCAAGAGTGTAAATTTTTATGCGCTTAAAAGCATTTTCAGGCCGAATGAGCAAATATGCTTGTTTCTGCCAATTGCAGCAAAATACTGAAAGGAAAGTGGGTTTGCCTTCATATTTGACCTAGAACAACTCAGTTCAGCATGTAAATATCATTGCAACAGCTTTTATTTAGCCAGAAATCAAGAGTGTAAGTTTTTATGCGCTTACAAGCATTTTCAGGCCGAATGAGCTCATTTCTGCTATTTGCAGCAAAATACTGAAGGGAAAGTGGGTTTGCCTTCATATTTGACCCAGAACAACTCAGTTCAGCATGGAAATATCATCTCAACAGCTTTTATTTAGCCAGAAATCAAGAGTGTAAGTTTTTATGCGCTTAAAAGCATTTTCAGGCCGAATGAGCAAATATGCTTGTTTCTGCCAATTGCAGCAAAATACTGAATGGAAAGTGGGTTTGCCTTCATATTTGACCCAGAACAACTCAGTTCAGCATGGAAATATCATTGCAACAGCTTTTATTTAGCCAGAAATCAAGAGTGTAAGGTTTTATGCGCTTAAAAGCATTTTCAGGCCGAATGAGCAAATATGCTTGTTTCTGCCAATTGCAGCAAAATACTGAAAGGAAAGTGGGTTTGCCTTCATATTTGACCCAAAACAACTCAGTTCAGCATGGAAATATCATTGCAACAGCTTTTATTTAGCCAGAAATCAAGAGTGTAAGTTTTTATGCGCTTAAAAGCATTTTCAGGCCGAATGAGCAAATATGCTTGTTTCTGCGAATGGCAGCAAAATACTGAAAGGAAAGTGGGTTTGCCTTCATATTTGACCTAGAACAACTCAGTTCAGCATGGAAATATCATTGCAACAGCTTTTATTTAGCCAGAAATCAAGAGTGTAAGTTTTTATGCGCTTAAAAGCATTTTCAGGCCGAATGAGCAAATATGCTTGTTTCTGCGAATGGCAGCAAAATACTGAAGGGAAAGTGGGTTTGCCTTCATATTTGACCCAGAACAACTCAGTTCAGCATGGAAATATCATTGCAACAGCTTTTATTTAGCCAGAAATCAAGAGTGTAAGTTTTTATGCGCTTAAAAGCATTTTCAGGCCAAATGAGCTGATTTCTGCTATTTGCAGCAAAATACTGAAGGGAAAGTGGGTTTGCCTTCATATTTGACCCAGAACAACTCAGTTCAGCATGGAAATATCATTGCAACAGCTTTTATTTAGCCAGAAATCAAGAGTGTAAGTTTTTATGCGCTTAAAAGCATTTTCAGGCCAAATGAGCTGATTTCTGCTATTTGCAGCAAAATACTGAAGGGAAAGTGGGTTTGCCTTCATATTTGACCCAGAACAACTCAGTTCAGCATGGAAATATCATTGCAACAGCTTTTATTTAGCCAGAAATCAAGAGTGTAAGGTTTTATGCGCTTAAAAGCATTTTCAGGCCGAATGAGCAAATATGCTTGTTTCTGCCAATTGCAGCAAAATACTGAAAGGAAAGTGGGTTTGCCTTCATATCTGACCCAGAACAACTCAGTTCAGCATGGAAATATCATCTCAACAGCTTTTATTTAGCCAGAAATCAAGAGTGTAAGTTTTTATGCGCTTAAAAGCATTTTCAGGCCGAATGAGCAAATATGCTTGTTTCTGCCAATTGCAGCAAAATACTGAAAGGAAAGTGGGTTTGCCTTCATATCTGACCCAGAACAACTCAGTTCAGCATGGAAATATCATCTCAACAGCTTTTATTTAGCCAGAAATCAAGAGTGTAAGTTTTTATGCGCTTAAAAGCATTTTCAGGCCGAATGAGCAAATATGCTTGTTTCTGCCAATTCCAGCAAAATACTGAAAGGAAAGTGGGTTTGCCTTCATATTTGACCCAGAACAACTCAGTTTAGCATGGAAATATCATTGCAACAGCTTTTATTTAGCCAGAAATCAAGAGTGTAAGTTTTTATGCGCTTAAAAGCATTTTCAGGCCGAATGAGCAAATATGCTTGTTTCTGCCAATTGCAGCAAAATACTGAAAGGAAAGTGGGTTTGCCTTCATATCTGACCCAGAACAACTCAGTTCAGCATGGAAATATCATTGCAACAGCTTTTATTTAGCCAGAAATCAAGAGTGTAAGTTTTTATGCGCTTAAAAGCATTTTCAGGCCGAATGAGCAAATATGCTTGTTTCTGCCAATTGCAGCAAAATACTGAAAGGAAAGTGGGTTTGCCTTCATATTTGACCCAGAACAACTCAGTTCAGCATGGAAATATCATTGCAACAGCTTTTATTTAGCCAGAAATCAAGAGTGTAAGTTTTTATGCGCTTAAAAGCATTTTCAGGCCGAATGAGCAAATATGCTTGTTTCTGCGAATGGCAGCAAAATACTGAAAGGAAAGTGGGTTTGCCTTCATATTTGACCCAGAACAACTCAGTTCAGCATGGAAATATCATTGCAACAGCTTTTATTTAGCCAGAAATCAAGAGTGTAAGTTTTTATGCGCTTAAAAGCATTTTCAGGCCGAATGAGCTGATTTCTGCTATTTGCAGCAAAATACTGAAGGGAAAGTGGGTTTGCCTTCATATTTGACCCAGAACAACTCAGTTCAGCATGGAAATATCATTGCAACAGCTTTTATTTAGCCAGAAATCAAGAGTGTAAGTTTTTATGCGCTTAAAAGCATTTTCAGGCCGAATGAGCAAATATGCTTGTTTCTGCCAATTGCATCAAAATACTGAAAGGAAAGTGGGTTTGCCTTCATATTTGAGCCAGAACAACTCAGTTCAGCATGGAAATATCATTGCAACAGCTTTTATTTAGCCAGAAATCAAGAGTGTAAGTTTTTATGCGCTTAAAAGCATTTTCAGGCCACATGAGCTGATTTCTGCTATTTGCATCAAATTACTGAAGGGAAAGTGGGTTTGCCTTCATATTTGACCCAGAACAACTCAGTTCAGCATGGAAATATCATTGCAACAGCTTTTATTTAGCCAGAAATCAAGAGTGTAAGTTTTTATGCGCTTAAAAGCATTTTCAGGCCAAATGAGCTGATTTCTGCTATTTGCAGCAAAATACTGAAGGGAAAGTGGGTTTGCCTTCATATTTGACCCAGAACAACTCAGTTCAGCATGGAAATATCATTGCAACAGCTTTTATTTAGCCAGAAATCAAGAGTGTAAGTTTTTATGCGCTTAAAAGCATTTTCAGGCCGAATGAGCAAATATGCTTGTTTCTGCCAATATGAAATCAAGAGTGTAAGTTTTTATGCGCTTAAAAGCATTTTCAGGCCGAATGAGCAAATATGCTTGTTTCTGCGAATGGCAGCAAAATACTGAAAGGAAAATGGGTTTGCCTTCATATTTGACCCAGAACAACTCAGTTCAGCATGGAAATATCATTGCAACAGCTTTTATTTAGCCAGAAATCAAGAGTGTAAGTTTTTATGCGCTTAAAAGCATTTTCAGGCCAAATGAGCTGATTTCTGCTATTTGCAGCAAAATACTGAAGGGAAAGTGGGTTTGCCTTCATATTTGACCCAGAACAACTCAGTTCAGCATGGAAATATCATTGCAACAGCTTTTATTTAGCCAGAAATCAAGAGTGTAAGTTTTTATGCGCTTAAAAGCATTTTCAGGCCAAATGAGCTGATTTCTGCTATTTGCAGCAAAATACTGAAGGGAAAGTGGGTTTGCCTTCATATTTGACCCAGAACAACTCAGTTCAGCATGGAAATATCATTGCAACAGCTTTTATTTAGCCAGAAATCAAGAGTGTAAGTTTTTATGCGCTTAAAAGCATTTTCAGGCCAAATGAGTTGATTTCTGCTATTTGCAGCAAAATACTGAAGGGAAAGTGGGTTTGCCTTCATATTTGACCCAGAACAACTCAGTTCAGCATGGAAATATCATTGCAACAGCTTTTATTTAGCCAGAAATCAAGAGTGTAAATTTTTATGCGCTTAAAAGCATTTTCAGGCCGAATGAGCAAATATGCTTGTTTCTGCCAATTGCAGCAAAATACTGAAAGGAAAGTGGGTTTGCCTTCATATTTGACCTAGAACAACTCAGTTCAGCATGTAAATATCATTGCAACAGCTTTTATTTAGCCAGAAATCAAGAGTGTAAGTTTTTATGCGCTTAAAAGCATTTTCAGGCCGAATAAGCTGATTTCTGCTATTTGCAGCAAAATACTGAAAGGAAAGTGGGTTTGCCTTCATATTTGACCTAGAACAACTCAGTTCAGCATGTAAATATCATCTCAACAGCTTTTATTTAGCCAGAAATCAAGAGTGTAAGTTTTTATGCGCTTAAAAGCATTTTCAGGCCGAATGAGCAAATATGCTTGTTTCTGCCAATTGCAGCAAAATACTGAATGGAAAGTGGGTTTGCCTTCATATTTGACCCAGAACAACTCAGTTCAGCATGGAAATATCATTGCAACAGCTTTTATTTAGCCAGAAATCAAGAGTGTAAGGTTTTATGCGCTTAAAAGCATTTTCAGGCCGAATGAGCAAATATGCTTGTTTCTGCCAATTGCAGCAAAATACTGAAAGGAAAGTGGGTTTGCCTTCATATTTGACCCAAAACAACTCAGTTCAGCATGGAAATATCATTGCAACAGCTTTTATTTAGCCAGAAATCAAGAGTGTAAGTTTTTATGCGCTTAAAAGCATTTTCAGGCCGAATGAGCAAATATGCTTGTTTCTGCGAATGGCAGCAAAATACTGAAAGGAAAGTGGGTTTGCCTTCATATTTGACCTAGAACAACTCAGTTCAGCATGGAAATATCATTGCAACAGCTTTTATTTAGCCAGAAATCAAGAGTGTAAGTTTTTATGCGCTTAAAAGCATTTTCAGGCCGAATGAGCAAATATGCTTGTTTCTGCCAATTGCAGCAAAATACTGAAAGGAAAGTGGGTTTGCCTTCATATTTGACCCAGAACAACTCAGTTCAGCATGGAAATATCATTGCAACAGCTTTTATTTAGCCAGAAATCAAGAGTGTAAGTTTTTATGCGCTTAAAAGCATTTTCAGGCCGAATGAGCAAATATGCTTGTTTCTGCGAATGGCAGCAAAATACTGAAAGGAAAGTGGGTTTGCCTTCATATTTGACCCAGAACAACTCAGTTCAGCATGGAAATATCATTGCAACAGCTTTTATTTAGCCAGAAATCAAGAGTGTAAGTTTTTATGCGCTTAAAAGCATTTTCAGGCCAAATGAGCTGATTTCTGCTATTTGCAGCAAAATACTGAAGGGAAAGTGGGTTTGCCTTCATATTTGACCCAGAACAACTCAGTTCAGCATGGAAATATCATTGCAACAGCTTTTATTTAGCCAGAAATCAAGAGTGTAAGTTTTTATGCGCTTAAAAGCATTTTCAGGCCAAATGAGCTGATTTCTGCTATTTGCAGCAAAATACTGAAGGGAAAGTGGGTTTGCCTTCATATTTGACCCAGAACAACTCAGTTCAGCATGGAAATATCATTGCAACAGCTTTTATTTAGCCAGAAATCAAGAGTGTAAGTTTTTATGCGCTTAAAAGCAATTTCAGGCCAAATGAGTTGATTTCTGCTATTTGCAGCAAAATACTGAAGGGAAAGTGGGTTTGCCTTCATATTTGACCCAGAACAACTCAGTTCAGCATGGAAATATCATTGCAACAGCTTTTATTTAGCCAGAAATCAAGAGTGTAAGTTTTTATGCGCTTAAAAGCATTTTCAGGCCGAATGAGCAAATATGCTTGTTTCTGCCAATTGCAGCAAAATACTGAAAGGAAAGTGGGTTTGCCTTCATAGTTGACCCAGAACAACTCAGTTCAGCATGGAAATATCATTGCAACAGCTTTTATTTAGCCAGAAATCAAGAGTGTAAGTTTTTATGCGCTTAAAAGCAATTTCAGGCCAAATGAGTTGATTTCTGCTATTTGCAGCAAAATACTGAAGGGAAAGTGGGTTTGCCTTCATATTTGACCCAGAACAACTCAGTTCAGCATGGAAATATCATTGCAACAGCTTTTATTTAGCCAGAAATCAAGAGTGTAAATTTTTATGCGCTTAAAAGCATTTTCAGGCCGAATGAGCAAATATGCTTGTTTCTGCCAATTGCAGCAAAATACTGAAAGGAAAGTGGGTTTGCCTTCATATTTGACCTAGAACAACTCAGTTCAGCATGTAAATATCATTGCAACAGCTTTTATTTAGCCAGAAATCAAGAGTGTAAGTTTTTATGCGCTTAAAAGCATTTTCAGGCCGAATGAGCTGATTTCTGCTATTTGCAGCAAAATACTGAAGGGAAAGTGGGTTTGCCTTCATATTTGACCCAGAACAACTCAGTTCAGCATGGAAATATCATCTCAACAGCTTTTATTTAGCCAGAAATCAAGAGTGTAAGTTTTTATGCGCTTAAAAGCATTTTCAGGCCGAATGAGCAAATATGCTTGTTTCTGCCAATTGCAGCAAAATACTGAATGGAAAGTGGGTTTGCCTTCATATTTGACCCAGAACAACTCAGTTCAGCATGGAAATATCATTGCAACAGCTTTTATTTAGCCAGAAATCAAGAGTGTAAGGTTTTATGCGCTTAAAAGCATTTTCAGGCCGAATGAGCAAATATGCTTGTTTCTGCCAATTGCAGCAAAATACTGAAAGGAAAGTGGGTTTGCCTTCATATTTGACCCAAAACAACTCAGTTCAGCATGGAAATATCATTGCAACAGCTTTTATTTAGCCAGAAATCAAGAGTGTAAGTTTTTATGCGCTTAAAAGCATTTTCAGGCCGAATGAGCAAATATGCTTGTTTCTGCGAATGGCAGCAAAATACTGAAAGGAAAGTGGGTTTGCCTTCATATTTGACCTAGAACAACTCAGTTCAGCATGGAAATATCATTGCAACAGCTTTTATTTAGCCAGAAATCAAGAGTGTAAGTTTTTATGCGCTTAAAAGCATTTTCAGGCCGAATGAGCAAATATGCTTGTTTCTGCCAATTGCAGCAAAATACTGAAAGGAAAGTGGGTTTGCCTTCATATTTGACCCAGAACAACTCAGTTCAGCATGGAAATATCATTGCAACAGCTTTTATTTAGCCAGAAATCAAGAGTGTAAGTTTTTATGCGCTTAAAAGCATTTTCAGGCCGAATGAGCAAATATGCTTGTTTCTGCGAATGGCAGCAAAATACTGAAAGGAAAGTGGGTTTGCCTTCATATTTGAGCCAGAACAACTCAGTTCAGCATGGAAATATCATTGCAACAGCTTTTATTTAGCCAGAAATCAAGAGTGTAAGTTTTTATGCGCTTAAAAGCATTTTCAGGCCGAATGAGCTGATTTCTGCTATTTGCAGCAAAATACTGAAGGGAAAGTGGGTTTGCCTTCATATTTGACCCAGAACAACTCAGTTCAGCATGGAAATATCATTGCAACAGCTTTTATTTAGCCAGAAATCAAGAGTGTAAGTTTTTATGCGCTTAAAAGCATTTTCAGGCCGAATGAGCAAATATGCTTGTTTCTGCCAATTGCAGCAAAATACTGAAAGGAAAGTGGGTTTGCCTTCATATTTGACCCAGAACAACTCAGTTCAGCATGGAAATATCATTGCAACAGCTTTTATTTAGCCAGAAATCAAGAGTGTAAGTTTTTATGCGCTTAAAAGCATTTTCAGGCCAAATGAGCTGATTTCTGCTATTTGCAGCAAAATACTGAAGGGAAAGTGGGTTTGCCTTCATATTTGACCCAGAACAACTCAGTTCAGCATGGAAATATCATTGCAACAGCTTTTATTTAGCCAGAAATCAAGAGTGTAAGTTTTTATGCGCTTAAAAGCATTTTCAGGCCGAATGAGCAAATATGCTTGTTTCTGCGAATGGCAGCAAAATACTGAAAGGAAAGTGGGTTTGCCTTCATATTTGACCCAGAACAACTCAGTTCAGCATGGAAATATCATTGCAACAGCTTTTATTTAGCCAGAAATCAAGAGTGTAAGTTTTTATGCGCTTAAAAGCATTTTCAGGCCGAATGAGCTGATTTCTGCTATTTGCAGCAAAATACTGAAGGGAAAGTGGGTTTGCCTTCATATTTGACCCAGAACAACTCAGTTCAGCATGGAAATATCATTGCAACAGCTTTTATTTAGCCAGAAATCAAGAGTGTAAGTTTTTATGCGCTTAAAAGCATTTTCAGGCCGAATGAGCAAATATGCTTGTTTCTGCCAATTGCATCAAAATACTGAAAGGAAAGTGGGTTTGCCTTCATATTTGAGCCAGAACAACTCAGTTCAGCATGGAAATATCATTGCAACAGCTTTTATTTAGCCAGAAATCAAGAGTGTAAGTTTTTATGCGCTTAAAAGCATTTTCAGGCCACATGAGCTGATTTCTGCTATTTGCATCAAATTACTGAAGGGAAAGTGGGTTTGCCTTCATATTTGACCCAGAACAACTCAGTTCAGCATGGAAATATCATTGCAACAGCTTTTATTTAGCCAGAAATCAAGAGTGTAAGTTTTTATGCGCTTAAAAGCATTTTCAGGCCAAATGAGCTGATTTCTGCTATTTGCAGCAAAATACTGAAGGGAAAGTGGGTTTGCCTTCATATTTGACCCAGAACAACTCAGTTCAGCATGGAAATATCATTGCAACAGCTTTTATTTAGCCAGAAATCAAGAGTGTAAGTTTGTATGCGCTTAAAAGCATTTTCAGGCCGAATGAGCAAATATGCTTGTTTCTGCCAATATGAAATCAAGAGTGTAAGTTTTTATGCGCTTAAAAGCATTTTCAGGCCAAATGAGCTGATTTCTGCTATTTGCAGCAAAATACTGAAGGGAAAGTGGGTTTGCCTTCATATTTGACCCAGAACAACTCAGTTCAGTATGGAAATATCATTGCAACAGCTTTTATTTAGCCAGAAATCAAGAGTGTAAGTTTTTATGCGCTTAAAAGCATTTTCAGGCCGAATGAGCAAATATGCTTGTTTCTGCCAATTCCAGCAAAATACTGAAAGGAAAGTGGGTTTGCCTTCATATTTGACCCAGAACAACTCAGTTCAGCATGGAAATATCATTGCAACAGCTTTTATTTAGCCAGAAATCAAGAGTGTAAGTTTTTATGCGCTTAAAAGCATTTTCAGGCCAAATGAGCTGATTTCTGCAATTTGCAGCAAAATACTGAAGGGAAAGTGGGTTTGCCTTCATATTTGACCCAGAACAACTCAGTTCAGCATGGAAATATCATTGCAACAGCTTTTATTTAGCCAGAAATCAAGAGTGTAAGTTTTTATGCGCTTAAAAGCATTTTCAGGCCGAATGAGCAAATATGCTTGTTTCTGCCAATTGCAGCAAAATACTGAAAGGAAAGTGGGTTTGCCTTCATATTTGACCCAGAACAACTCAGTTCAGCATGGAAATATCATTGCAACAGCTTTTATTTAGCCAGAAATCAAGAGTGTAAGTTTTTATGCGCTTAAAAGCATTTTCAGGCCACATGAGCTGATTTCTGCTATTTGCATCAAATTACTGAAGGGAAAGTGGGTTTGCCTTCATATTTGACCCAGAACAACTCAGTTCAGCATGGAAATATCATTGCAACAGCTTTTATTTAGCCAGAAATCAAGAGTGTAAGTTTTTATGCGCTTAAAAGCATTTTCAGGCCACATGAGCTGATTTCTGCTATTTGCATCAAATTACTGAAGGGAAAGTGGGTTTGCCTTCATATTTGACCCAGAACAACTCAGTTCAGCATGGAAATATCATTGCAACAGCTTTTATTTAGCCAGAAATCAAGAGTGTAAGTTTTTATGCGCTTAAAAGCAATTTCAGGCCAAATGAGTTGATTTCTGCTATTTGCAGCAAAATACTGAAGGGAAAGTGGGTTTGCCTTCATATTTGACCCAGAACAACTCAGTTCAGCATGGAAATATCATTGCAACAGCTTTTATTTAGCCAGAAATCAAGAGTGTAAGTTTTTATGCGCTTAAAAGCATTTTCAGGCCGAATGAGCAAATATGCTTGTTTCTGCCAATTGCAGCAAAATACTGAAAGGAAAGTGGGTTTGCCTTCATATTTGACCCAGAACAACTCAGTTCAGCATGGAAATATCATTGCAACAGCTTTTATTTAGCCAGAAATCAAGAGTGTAAGTTTTTATGCGCTTAAAAGCAATTTCAGGCCAAATGAGTTGATTTCTGCTATTTGCAGCAAAATACTGAAGGGAAAGTGGGTTTGCCTTCATATTTGACCCAGAACAACTCAGTTCAGCATGGAAATATCATTGCAACAGCTTTTATTTAGCCAGAAATCAAGAGTGTAAGTTTTTATGCGTTTAAAAGCATTTTCAGGCCGAATGAGCAAATATGCTTGTTTCTGCCAATTGCAGCAAAATACTGAAAGGAAAGTGGGTTTGCCTTCATATTTGAGCCAGAACAACTCAGTTCAGCATGGAAATATCATTGCAACAGCTTTTATTTAGCCAGAAATCAAGAGTGTAAGTTTTTATGCGCTTAAAAGCATTTTCAGGCCACATGAGCTGATTTCTATTATTTGCATCAAATTACTGAAGGGAAAGTGGGTTTGCCTTCATATTTGACCCAGAACAACTCAGTTCAGCATGGAAATATCATTGCAACAGCTTTTATTTAGCCAGAAATCAAGAGTGTAAGTTTTTATGCGCTTAAAAGCATTTTCAGGCCGAATGAGCAAATATGCTTGTTTCTGCCAATTGCAGCAAAATACTGAAAGGAAAGTGGGTTTGCCTTCATATTTGACCCAGAACAACTCAGTTCAGCATGGAAATATCATTGCAACAGCTTTTATTTAGCCAGAAATCAAGAGTGTAAGTTTTTATGCGCTTAAAAGCAATTTCAGGCCAAAGGAGTTGATTTCTGCTATTTGCAGCAAAATACTGAAGGGAAAGTGGGTTTGCCTTCATATTTGACCCAGAACAACTCAGTTCAGCATGGAAATATCATTGCAACAGCTTTTATTTAGCCAGAAATCAAGAGTGTAAGTTTTTATGCGCTTAAAAGCATTTTCAGGCCGAATGAGCAAATATGCTTGTTTCTGCCAATTGCAGCAAAATACTGAAAGGAAAGTGGGTTTGCCTTCATATTTGACCCAGAACAACTCAGTTCAGCATGGAAATATCATTGCAACAGCTTTTATTTAGCCAGAAATCAAGAGTGTAAGTTTTTATGCGCTTAAAAGCATTTTCAGGCCGAATGAGCAAATATGCTTGTTTCTGCCAATTGCAGCAAAATACTGAATGGAAAGTGGGTTTGCCTTCATATTTGACCCAGAACAACTCAGTTCAGCATGGAAATATCATTGCAACAGCTTTTATTTAGCCAGAAATCAAGAGTGTAAGGTTTTATGCGCTTAAAAGCATTTTCAGGCCGAATGAGCAAATATGCTTGTTTCTGCCAATTGCAGCAAAATACTGAAAGGAAAGTGGGTTTGCCTTCATATTTGACCCAAAACAACTCAGTTCAGCATGGAAATATCATTGCAACAGCTTTTATTTAGCCAGAAATCAAGAGTGTAAGTTTTTATGCGCTTAAAAGCATTTTCAGGCCGAATGAGCAAATATGCTTGTTTCTGCGAATGGCAGCAAAATACTGAAAGGAAAGTGGGTTTGCCTTCATATTTGACCTAGAACAACTCAGTTCAGCATGGAAATATCATTGCAACAGCTTTTATTTAGCCAGAAATCAAGAGTGTAAGTTTTTATGCGCTTAAAAGCATTTTCAGGCCGAATGAGCAAATATGCTTGTTTCTGCCAATTGCAGCAAAATACTGAAAGGAAAGTGGGTTTGCCTTCATATTTGACCCAGAACAACTCAGTTCAGCATGGAAATATCATTGCAACAGCTTTTATTTAGCCAGAAATCAAGAGTGTAAGTTTTTATGCGCTTAAAAGCATTTTCAGGCCGAATGAGCAAATATGCTTGTTTCTGCGAATGGCAGCAAAATACTGAAAGGAAAGTGGGTTTGCCTTCATATTTGACCCAGAACAACTCAGTTCAGCATGGAAATATCATTGCAACAGCTTTTATTTAGCCAGAAATCAAGAGTGTAAGTTTTTATGCGCTTAAAAGCATTTTCAGGCCGAATGAGCTGATTTCTGCTATTTGCAGCAAAATACTGAAGGGAAAGTGGGTTTGCCTTCATATTTGACCCAGAACAACTCAGTTCAGCATGGAAATATCATTGCAACAGCTTTTATTTAGCCAGAAATCAAGAGTGTAAGTTTTTATGCGCTTAAAAGCATTTTCAGGCCGAATGAGCAAATATGCTTGTTTCTGCCAATTGCAGCAAAATACTGAAAGGAAAGTGGGTTTGCCTTCATATTTGAGCCAGAACTACTCAGTTCAGCATGGAAATATCATTGCAACAGCTTTTATTTAGCCAGAAATCAAGAGTGTAAGTTTTTATGCGCTTAAAAGCATTTTCAGGCCACATGAGCTGATTTCTGCTATTTGCATCAAATTACTGAAGGGAAAGTGGGTTTGCCTTCATATTTGACCCAGAACAACTCAGTTCAGCATGGAAATATCATTGCAACAGCTTTTATTTAGCCAGAAATCAAGAGTGTAAGTTTTTATGCGCTTAAAAGCATTTTCAGGCCAAATGAGCTGATTTCTGCTATTTGCAGCAAAATACTGAAGGGAAAGTGGGTTTGCCTTCATATTTGACCCAGAACAACTCAGTTCAGCATGGAAATATCATTGCAACAGCTTTTATTTAGCCAGAAATCAAGAGTGTAAGTTTTTATGCGCTTAAAAGCATTTTCAGGCCGAATGAGCAAATATGCTTGTTTCTGCGAATGGCAGCAAAATACTGAAAGGAAAGTGGGTTTGCCTTCATATTTGACCCAGAACAACTCAGTTCAGCATGGAAATATCATTGCAACAGCTTTTATTTAGCCAGAAATCAAGAGTGTAAGTTTTTATGCGCTTAAAAGCATTTTCAGGCCGAATGAGCTGATTTCTGCTATTTGCAGCAAAATACTGAAGGGAAAGTGGGTTTGCCTTCATATTTGACCCAGAACAACTCAGTTCAGCATGGAAATATCATTGCAACAGCTTTTATTTAGCCAGAAATCAAGAGTGTAAGTTTTTATGCGCTTAAAAGCATTTTCAGGCCGAATGAGCAAATATGCTTGTTTCTGCCAATTGCATCAAAATACTGAAAGGAAAGTGGGTTTGCCTTCATATTTGAGCCAGAACAACTCAGTTCAGCATGGAAATATCATTGCAACAGCTTTTATTTAGCCAGAAATCAAGAGTGTAAGTTTTTATGCGCTTAAAAGCATTTTCAGGCCACATGAGCTGATTTCTGCTATTTGCATCAAATTACTGAAGGGAAAGTGGGTTTGCCTTCATATTTGACCCAGAACAACTCAGTTCAGCATGGAAATATCATTGCAACAGCTTTTATTTAGCCAGAAATCAAGAGTGTAAGTTTTTATGCGCTTAAAAGCATTTTCAGGCCAAATGAGCTGATTTCTGCTATTTGCAGCAAAATACTGAAGGGAAAGTGGGTTTGCCTTCATATTTGACCCAGAACAACTCAGTTCAGCATGGAAATATCATTGCAACAGCTTTTATTTAGCCAGAAATCAAGAGTGTAAGTTTTTATGCGCTTAAAAGCATTTTCAGGCCGAATGAGCAAATATGCTTGTTTCTGCCAATATGAAATCAAGAGTGTAAGTTTTTATGCGCTTAAAAGCATTTTCAGGCCAAATGAGCTGATTTCTGCTATTTGCAGCAAAATACTGAAGGGAAAGTGGGTTTGCCTTCATATTTGACCCAGAACAACTCAGTTCAGTATGGAAATATCATTGCAACAGCTTTTATTTAGCCAGAAATCAAGAGTGTAAGTTTTTATGCGCTTAAAAGCATTTTCAGGCCGAATGAGCAAATATGCTTGTTTCTGCCAATTCCAGCAAAATACTGAAAGGAAAGTGGGTTTGCCTTCATATTTGACCCAGAACAACTCAGTTCAGCATGGAAATATCATTGCAACAGCTTTTATTTAGCCAGAAATCAAGAGTGTAAGTTTTTATGCGCTTAAAAGCATTTTCAGGCCAAATGAGCTGATTTCTGCAATTTGCAGCAAAATACTGAAGGGAAAGTGGGTTTGCCTTCATATTTGACCCAGAACAACTCAGTTCAGCATGGAAATATCATTGCAACAGCTTTTATTTAGCCAGAAATCAAGAGTGTAAGTTTTTATGCGCTTAAAAGCATTTTCAGGCCGAATGAGCAAATATGCTTGTTTCTGCCAATTGCAGCAAAATACTGAAAGGAAAGTGGGTTTGCCTTCATATTTGACCCAGAACAACTCAGTTCAGCATGGAAATATCATTGCAACAGCTTTTATTTAGCCAGAAATCAAGAGTGTAAGTTTTTATGCGCTTAAAAGCATTTTCAGGCCACATGAGCTGATTTCTGCTATTTGCATCAAATTACTGAAGGGAAAGTGGGTTTGCCTTCATATTTGACCCAGAACAACTCAGTTCAGCATGGAAATATCATTGCAACAGCTTTTATTTAGCCAGAAATCAAGAGTGTAAGTTTTTATGCGCTTAAAAGCATTTTCAGGCCACATGAGCTGATTTCTGCTATTTGCATCAAATTACTGAAGGGAAAGTGGGTTTGCCTTCATATTTGACCCAGAACAACTCAGTTCAGCATGGAAATATCATTGCAACAGCTTTTATTTAGCCAGAAATCAAGAGTGTAAGTTTTTATGCGCTTAAAAGCAATTTCAGGCCAAATGAGTTGATTTCTGCTATTTGCAGCAAAATACTGAAGGGAAAGTGGGTTTGCCTTCATATTTGACCCAGAACAACTCAGTTCAGCATGGAAATATCATTGCAACAGCTTTTATTTAGCCAGAAATCAAGAGTGTAAGTTTTTATGCGCTTAAAAGCATTTTCAGGCCGAATGAGCAAATATGCTTGTTTCTGCCAATTGCAGCAAAATACTGAAAGGAAAGTGGGTTTGCCTTCATATTTGACCCAGAACAACTCAGTTCAGCATGGAAATATCATTGCAACAGCTTTTATTTAGCCAGAAATCAAGAGTGTAAGTTTTTATGCGCTTAAAAGCAATTTCAGGCCAAATGAGTTGATTTCTGCTATTTGCAGCAAAATACTGAAGGGAAAGTGGGTTTGCCTTCATATTTGACCCAGAACAACTCAGTTCAGCATGGAAATATCATTGCAATAGCTTTTATTTAGCCAGAAATCAAGAGTGTAAGTTTTTATGCGTTTAAAAGCATTTTCAGGCCGAATGAGCAAATATGCTTGTTTCTGCCAATTGCAGCAAAATACTGAAAGGAAAGTGGGTTTGCCTTCATATTTGAGCCAGAACAACTCAGTTCAGCATGGAAATATCATTGCAACAGCTTTTATTTAGCCAGAAATCAAGAGTGTAAGTTTTTATGCGCTTAAAAGCATTTTCAGGCCACATGAGCTGATTTCTATTATTTGCATCAAATTACTGAAGGGAAAGTGGGTTTGCCTTCATATTTGACCCAGAACAACTCAGTTCAGCATGGAAATATCATTGCAACAGCTTTTATTTAGCCAGAAATCAAGAGTGTAAGTTTTTATGCGCTTAAAAGCATTTTCAGGCCAAATGAGCTGATTTCTGCTATTTGCAGCAAAATACTGAAGGGAAAGTGGGTTTGCCTTCATATTTGACCCAGAACAACTCAGTTCAGCATGGAAATATCATTGCAACAGCTTTTATTTAGCCAGAAATCAAGAGTGTAAGTTTTTATGCGCTTAAAAGCATTTTCAGGCCGAATGAGCAAATATGCTTGTTTCTGCCAATATGAAATCAAGAGTGTAAGTTTTTATGCGCTTAAAAGCATTTTCAGGCCGAATGAGCAAATATGCTTGTTTCTGCCAATTCCAGCAAAATACTGAAAGGAAAGTGGGTTTGCCTTCATATTTGACCCAGAACAACTCAGTTCAGCATGGAAATATCATTGCAACAGCTTTTATTTAGCCAGAAATCAAGAGTGTAAGTTTTTATGCGCTTAAAAGCATTTTCAGGCCAAATGAGCTGATTTCTGCTATTTGCAGCAAAATACTGAAAGGAAAGTGGGTTTGCCTTCATATTTGACCCAGAACAACTCAGTTCAGCATGGAAATATCATTGCAACAGCTTTTATTTAGCCAGAAATCAAGAGTGTAAGTTTTTATGCGCTTAAAAGCATTTTCAGGCCGAATGAGCAAATATGCTTGTTTCTGCCAATTGCAGCAAAATACTGAAAGGAAAGTGGGTTTGCCTTCATATTTGACCCAGAACAACTCAGTTCAGCATGGAAATATCATTGCAACAGCTTTTATTTAGCCAGAAATCAAGAGTGTAAGTTTTTATGCGCTTAAAAGCATTTTCAGGCCAAATGAGCTGATTTCTGCTATTTGCATCAAATTACTGAAGGGAAAGTGGGTTTGCCTTCATATTTGACCCAGAACAACTCAGTTCAGCATGGAAATATCATTGCAACAGCTTTTATTTAGCCAGAAATCAAGAGTGTAAGTTTTTATGCGCTTAAAAGCATTTTCAGGCCGAATGAGCAAATATGCTTGTTTCTGCCAATTGCAGCAAAATACTGAAAGGAAAGTGGGTTTGCCTTCATATTTGACCCAGAACAACTCAGTTCAGCATGGAAATATCATTGCAACAGCTTTTATTTAGCCAGAAATCAAGAGTGTAAGTTTTTATGCGCTTAAAAGCAATTTCAGGCCAAAGGAGTTGATTTCTGCTATTTGCAGCAAAATACTGAAGGGAAAGTGGGTTTGCCTTCATATTTGACCCAGAACAACTCAGTTCAGCATGGAAATATCATTGCAACAGCTTTTATTTAGCCAGAAATCAAGAGTGTAAGTTTTTATGCGCTTAAAAGCATTTTCAGGCCGAATGAGCAAATATGCTTGTTTCTGCCAATTGCAGCAAAATACTGAAAGGAAAGTGGGTTTGCCTTCATATTTGACCCAGAACAACTCAGTTCAGCATGGAAATATCATTGCAACAGCTTTTATTTAGCCAGAAATCAAGAGTGTAAGTTTTTATGCGCTTAAAAGCATTTTCAGGCCGAATGAGCAAATATGCTTGTTTCTGCCAATTGCAGCAAAATACTGAAAGGAAAGTGGGTTTGCCTTCATATTTGACCCAGAACAACTCAGTTCAGCATGGAAATATCATTGCAACAGCTTTTATTTAGCCAGAAATCAAGAGTGTAAGTTTTTATGCGCTTAAAAGCATTTTCAGGCCAAATGAGCTGATTTCTGCTATTTGCAGCAAAATACTGAAGGGAAAGTGGGTTTGCCTTCATATTTGACCCAGAACAACTCAGTTCAGCATGGAAATATCATTGCAACAGCTTTTATTTAGCCAGAAATCAAGAGTGTAAGTTTTTATGCGCTTAAAAGCATTTTCAGGCCGAATGAGCAAATATGCTTGTTTCTGCCAATTCCAGCAAAATACTGAAAGGAAAGTGGGTTTGCCTTCATATTTGACCCAGAACAACTCAGTTCAGCATGGAAATATCATTGCAACAGCTTTTATTTAGCCAGAAATCAAGAGTGTAAGTTTTTATGCGCTTAAAAGCATTTTCAGGCCAAATGAGCTGATTTCTACTATTTGCAGCAAAATACTGAAGGGAAAGTGGGTTTGCCTTCATATTTGAGCCAGAACAACTCAGTTCAGCATGGAAATATCATTGCAACAGCTTTTATTTAGCCAGAAATCAAGAGTGTAAGTTTTTATGCGCTTAAAAGCATTTTCAGGCCAAATGAGCTGATTTCTGCTATTTGCAGCAAAATACTGAAGGGAAAGTGGGTTTGCCTTCATATTTGACCCAGAACAACTCAGTTCAGCATGGAAATATCATTGCAACAGCTTTTATTTAGCCAGAAATCAAGAGTGTAAGTTTTTATGCGCTTAAAAGCATTTTCAGGCCGAATGAGCAAATATGCTTGTTTCTGCCAATTGCAGCAAAATACTGAAAGGAAAGTGGGTTTGCCTTCATATTTGACCCAGAACAACTCAGTTCAGCATGGAAATATCATTGCAACAGCTTTTATTTAGCCAGAAATCAAGAGTGTAAGTTTTTATGCGCTTAAAAGCAATTTCAGGCCAAATGAGTTGATTTCTGCTATTTGCAGCAAAATACTGAAGGGAAAGTGGGTTTGCCTTCATATTTGACCCAGAACAACTCAGTTCAGCATGGAAATATCATTGCAACAGCTTTTATTTAGCCAGAAATCAAGAGTGTAAGTTTTTATGCGTTTAAAAGCATTTTCAGGCCGAATGAGCAAATATGCTTGTTTCTGCCAATTGCAGCAAAATACTGAAAGGAAAGTGAGTTTGCCTTCATATTTGAGCCAGAACAACTCAGTTCAGCATGGAAATATCATTGCAACAGCTTTTATTTAGCCAGAAATCAAGAGTGTAAGTTTTTATGCGCTTAAAAGCATTTTCAGGCCACATGAGCTGATTTCTATTATTTGCATCAAATTACTGAAGGGAAAGTGGGTTTGCCTTCATATTTGACCCAGAACAACTCAGTTCAGCATGGAAATATCATTGCAACAGCTTTTATTTAGCCAGAAATCAAGAGTGTAAGTTTTTATGCGCTTAAAAGCATTTTCAAGCCAAATGAGCTGATTTCTGCTATTTGCAGCAAAATACTGAAGGGAAAGTGGGTTTGCCTTCATATTTGACCCAGAACAACTCAGTTCAGCATGGAAATATCATTGCAACAGCTTTTATTTAGCCAGAAATCAAGAGTGTAAGTTTTTATGCGCTTAAAAGCATTTTCGGGCCGAATGAGCAAATATGCTTGTTTCTGCCAATATGAAATCAAGAGTGTAAGTTTTTATGCGCTTAAAAGCATTTTCAGGCCGAATGAGCAAATATGCTTGTTTCTGCCAATTCCAGCAAAATACTGAAAGGAAAGTGGGTTTGCCTTCATATTTGACCCAGAACAACTCAGTTCAGCATGGAAATATCATTGCAACAGCTTTTATTTAGCCAGAAATCAAGAGTGTAAGTTTTTATGTGCTTAAAAGCATTTTCAGGCCAAATGAGCTGATTTCTGCTATTTGCAGCAAAATACTGAAGGGAAAGTGGGTTTGCCTTCATATTTGACCCAGAACAACTCAGTTCAGCATGGAAATATCATTGCAACAGCTTTTATTTAGCCAGAAATCAAGAGTGTAAGTTTTTATGCGCTTAAAAGCATTTTCAGGCCGAATGAGCAAATATGCTTGTTTCTGCCAATTCCAGCAAAATACTGAAAGGAAAGTGGGTTTGCCTTCATATTTGACCCAGAACAACTCAGTTCAGCATGGAAATATCATTGCAACAGCTTTTATTTAGCCAGAAATCAAGAGTGTAAGTTTTTATGCGCTTAAAAGCATTTTCAGGCCAAATGAGCTGATTTCTGCTATTTGCAGCAAAATACTGAAGGGAAAGTGGGTTTGCCTTCATATTTGACCCAGAACAACTCAGTTCAGCATGGAAATATCATTGCAACAGCTTTTATTTAGCCAGAAATCAAGAGTGTAAGTTTTTATGCGCTTAAAAGCATTTTCAGGCCGAATGAGCAAATATGCTTGTTTCTGCCAATTGCAGCAAAATACTGAAAGGAAAGTGGGTTTGCCTTCATATTTGACCCAGAACAACTCAGTTCAGCATGGAAATATCATTGCAACAGCTTTTATTTAGCCAGAAATCAAGAGTGTAAGTTTTTATGCGCTTAAAAGCATTTTCAGGCCGAATGAGCAAATATGCTTGTTTCTGCCAATTGCAGCAAAATACTGAAAGGAAAGTGGGTTTGCCTTCATATTTGACCCAGAACAACTCAGTTCAGCATGGAAATATCATTGCAACAGCTTTTATTTAGCCAGAAATCAAGAGTGTAAGTTTTTATGCGCTTAAAAGCAATTTCAGGCCAAATGAGTTGATTTCTGCTATTTGCAGCAAAATACTGAAGGGAAAGTGGGTTTGCCTTCATATTTGACCCAGAACAACTCAGTTCAGCATGGAAATATCATTGCAACAGCTTTTATTTAGCCAGAAATCAAGAGTGTAAGGTTTTATGCGCTTAAAAGCATTTTCAGGCCAATTGAGCTGATTTCTGCTATTTGCAGCAAAATACTGAAAGGAAAGTGGGTTTGCCTTCATATTTGACCCAGAACAACTCAGTTCAGCATGGAAATATCATTGCAACAGCTTTTATTTAGCCAGAAATCAAGAGTGTAAGTTTTTATGCGCTTAAAAGCATTTTCAGGCCGAATGAGCAAATATGCTTGTTTCTGCCAATTGCAGCAAAATACTGAAAGGAAAGTGGGTTTGCCTTCATATTTGACCCAGAACAACTCAGTTCAGCATGGAAATATCATTGCAACAGCTTTTATTTAGCCAGAAATCAAGAGTGTAAGTTTTTATGCGCTTAAAAGCATTTTCAGGCCAAATGAGCTGATTTCTGCTATTTGCAGCAAAATACTGAAGGGAAAGTGGGTTTGCCTTCATATTTGACCCAGAACAACTCAGTTCAGCATGGAAATATCATTGCAACAGCTTTTATTTAGCCAGAAATCAAGAGTGTAAGTTTTTATGCGCTTAAAAGCATTTTCAGGCCGAATGAGCAAATATGCTTGTTTCTGCCAATTCCAGCAAAATACTGAAAGGAAATTGGGTTTGCCTTCATATTTGACCCAGAACAACTCAGTTCAGCATGGAAATATCATTGCAACAGCTTTTATTTAGCCAGAAATCAAGAGTGTAAGTTTTTATGCGCTTAAAAGCATTTTCAGGCCAAATGAGCTGATTTCTACTATTTGCAGCAAAATACTGAAGGGAAAGTGGGTTTGCCTTCATATTTGACCCAGAACAACTCAGTTCAGCATGGAAATATCATTGCAACAGCTTTTATTTGGCCAGAAATCAAGAGTGTAAGTTTTTATGCGCTTAAAAGCATTTTCAGGCCAAATGAGCTGATTTCTGCTATTTGCAGCAAAATACTGAAGGGAAAGTGGGTTTGCCTTCATATTTGACCCAGAACAACTCAGTTCAGCATGGAAATATCATTGCAACAGCTTTTATTTAGCCAGAAATCAAGAGTGTAAGTTTTTATGCGCTTAAAAGCATTTTCAGGCCGAATGAGCAAATATGCTTGTTTCTGCCAATATGAAATCAAGAGTGTAAGTTTTTATGCGCTTAAAAGCATTTTCAGGCCAATTGAGCTGATTTCTGCTATTTGCAGCAAAATACTGAAAGGAAAGTGGGTTTGCCTTCATATTTGACCCAGAACAACTCAGTTCAGCATGGAAATATCATTGCAACAGCTTTTATTTAGCCAGAAATCAAGAGTGTAAGTTTTTATGCGCTTAAAAGCATTTTCAGGCCAAATGAGCTGATTTCTACTATTTGCAGCAAAATACTGAAGGGAAAGTGGGTTTGCCTTCATATTTGACCCAGAACAACTCAGTTCAGCATGGAAATATCATTGCAACAGCTTTTATTTGGCCAGAAATCAAGAGTGTAAGTTTTTATGCGCTTAAAAGCATTTTCAGGCCAAATGAGCTGATTTCTGCTATTTGCAGCAAAATACTGAAGGGAAAGTGGGTTTGCCTTCATATTTGACCCAGAACAACTCAGTTCAGCATGGAAATATCATTGCAACAGCTTTTATTTAGCCAGAAATCAAGAGTGTAAGTTTTTATGCGCTTAAAAGCATTTTCAGGCCGAATGAGCAAATATGCTTGTTTCTGCCAATATGAAATCAAGAGTGTAAGTTTTTATGCGCTTAAAAGCATTTTCAGGCCAAATGAGCCGATTTCTGCTATTTGCAGCAAAACACTGAAGGGAAAGTGGGTTTGCCTTCATATTTGACCCAGAACAACTCAGTTCAGCATGGAAATATCATTGCAACAGCTTTTATTTAGCCAGAAATCAAGAGTGTAAGTTTTTATGCGCTTAAAAGCATTTTCAGGCCGAATGAGCAAATATGCTTGTTTCTGCCAATTCCAGCAAAATACTGAAAGGAAAGTGGGTTTGCCTTCATATTTGACCCAGAACAACTCAGTTCAGCATGGAAATATCATTGCAACAGCTTTTATTTAGCCAGAAATCAAGAGTGTAAGTTTTTATGCGCTTAAAAGCATTTTCAGGCCAAATGAGCTGATTTCTGCTATTTGCAGCAAAATACTGAAGGGAAAGTGGGTTTGCCTTCATATTTGACCCAGAACAACTCAGTTCAGCATGGAAATATCATTGCAACAGCTTTTATTTAGCCAGAAATCAAGAGTGTAAGTTTTTATGCGCTTAAAAGCATTTTCAGGCCGAATGAGCAAATATGCTTGTTTCTGCCAATTGCAGCAAAATACTGAAAGGAAAGTGGGTTTGCCTTCATATTTGAGCCAGAACAACTCAGTTCAGCATTGAAATATCATTGCAACAGCTTTTATTTAGCCAGAAATCAAGAGTGTAAGTTTTTATGCGCTTAAAAGCATTTTCAGGCCAAATGAGCTGATTTCTGCTATTTGCATCAAATTACTGAAGGGAAAGTGGGTTTGCCTTCATATTTGACCCAGAACAACTCAGTTCAGCATGGAAATATCATTGCAACAGCTTTTATTTAGCCAGAAATAAAGAGTGTAAGTTTTTATGCGCTTAAAAGCATTTTCAGGCCAAATGAGCTGATTTCTGCTATTTGCAGCAAAATACTGAAGGGAAAGTGGGTTTGCCTTCATATTTGACCCAGAACAACTCAGTTCAGCATGGAAATATCATTGCAACAGCTTTTATTTAGCCAGAAATCAAGAGTGTAAGTTTTTATGCGCTTAAAAGCATTTTCAGGCCGAATGAGCAAATATGCTTGTTTCTGCCAATTGCAGCAAAATACTGAAAGGAAAGTGGGTTTGCCTTCATATTTGACCCAGAACAACTCAGTTCAGCATGGAAATATCATTGCAACAGCTTTTATTTAGCCAGAAATCAAGAGTGTAAGTTTTTATGCGCTTAAAAGCATTTTCAGGCCAAATGAGCTGATTTCTGCTATTTGCAGCAAAATACTGAAGGGAAAGTGGGTTTGCCTTCATATTTGACCCAGAACAACTCAGTTCAGCATGGAAATATCATTGCAACAGCTTTTATTTAGCCAGAAATCAAGAGTGTAAGTTTTTATGCGCTTAAAAGCATTTTTAGGCCAAATGAGCTGATTTCTGCTATTTGCAGCAAAATACTGAAGGGAAAGTGGGTTTGCCTTCATATTTGACCCAGAACAACTCAGTTCAGCATGGAAATATCATTGCAACAGCTTTTATTTAGCCAGAAATCAAGAGTGTAAGTTTTTATGCGCTTAAAAGCATTTTCAGGCCAAATGAGCTGATTTCTGCTATTTGCAGCAAAATACTGAAGGGAAAGTGGGTTTGCCTTCATATTTGACCCAGAACAACTCAGTTCAGCATGGAAATATCATTGCAACAGCTTTTATTTAGCCAGAAATCAAGAGTGTAAGTTTTTATGCGCTTAAAAGCATTTTCAGGCCGAATGAGCAAATATGCTTGTTTCTGCCAATTGCAGCAAAATACTGAAAGGAAAGTGGGTTTGCCTTCATATTTGACCCAGAACAACTCAGTTCAGCATGGAAATATCATTGCACCAGCTTTTATTTAGCCAGAAATCAAGAGTGTAAGTTTTTATGCGCTTAAAAGCATTTTCAGGCCGAATGAGCAAATATGCTTGTTTCTGCCAATATGAAATCAAGAGTGTAAGTTTTTATGCGCTTAAAAGCATTTTCAGGCCAAATGAGCTGATTTCTGCTATTTGCAGCAAAATACTGAAGGGAAAGTGGGTTTGCCTTCATATTTGACCCAGAACAACTCAGTTCAGCATGGAAATATCATTGCAACAGCTTTTATTTAGCCAGAAATCAAGAGTGTAAGTTTTTATGCGCTTAAAAGCATTTTCAGGCCGAATGAGCAAATATGCTTGTTTCTGCCAATTGCAGCAAAATACTGAAAGGAAAGTGGGTTTGCCTTCATATTTGACCCAGAACAACTCAGTTCAGCATGGAAATATCATTGCAACAGCTTTTATTTAGCCAGAAATCAAGAGTGTAAGTTTTTATGCGCTTAAAAGCATTTTCAGGCCGAATGAGCAAATATGCTTGTTTCTGCCAATTGCAGCAAAATACTGAAAGGAAAGTGGGTTTGCCTTCATGTTTGAGCCAGAACAACTCAGTTCAGCATGGAAATATCATTGCAACAGCTTTAATTTAGCCAGAAATCAAGAGTGTAAGTTTTTATGCGCTTAAAAGCATTTTCAGGCCAAATGAGCTGATTTCTGCTATTTGCATCAAATTACTGAAGGGAAAGTGGGTTTGCCTTCATATTTGACCCAGAACAACTCAGTTCAGCATGGAAATATCATTGCAACAGCTTTTATTTAGCCAGAAATCAAGAGTGTAAGTTTTTATGCGCTTAAAAGCATTTTCAGGCCAAATGAGCCGATTTCTGCTATTTGCAGCAAAACACTGAAGGGAAAGTGGGTTTGCCTTCATATTTGACCCAGAACAACTCAGTTCAGCATGGAAATATCATTGCAACAGCTTTTATTTAGCCAGAAATCAAGAGTGTAAGTTTTTATGCGCTTAAAAGCATTTTCAGGCCGAATGAGCAAATATGCTTGTTTCTGCCAATTGCAGCAAAATACTGAAAGGAAAGTGGGTTTGCCTTCATATTTGACCCAGAACAACTCAGTTCAGCATGGAAATATCATTGCAACAGCTTTTATTTAGCCAGAAATCAAGAGTGTAAGTTTTTATGCGCTTAAAAGCATTTTCAGGCCGAATGAGCAAATATGCTTGTTTCTGCCAATTGCAGCAAAATACTGAAAGGAAAGTGGGTTTGCCTTCATATTTGAGCCAGAACAACTCAGTTCAGCATGGAAATATCATTGCAACAGCTTTTATTTAGCCAGAAATCAAGAGTGTAAGTTTTTATGCGCTTAAAAGCATTTTCAGGCCAAATGAGCTGATTTCTGCTATTTGCATCAAATTACTGAAGGGAAAGTGGGTTTGCCTTCATATTTGACCCAGAACAACTCAGTTCAGCATGGAAATATCATTGCAACAGCTTTTATTTAGCCAGAAATCAAGAGTGTAAGTTTTTATGCGCTTAAAAGCATTTTCAGGCCGAATGAGCAAATATGCTTGTTTCTGCCAATTCCAGCAAAATACTGAAAGGAAAGTGGGTTTGCCTTCATATTTGACCCAGAACAACTCAGTTCAGCATGGAAATATCATTGCAACAGCTTTTATTTAGCCAGAAATCAAGAGTGTAAGTTTTTATGCGCTTAAAAGCAATTTCAGGCCAAATGAGTTGATTTCTGCTATTTGCAGCAAAATACTGAAGGGAAAGTGGGTTTGCCTTCATATTTGACCCAGAACAACTCAGTTCAGCATGGAAATATCATTGGAACAGCTTTTATTTAGCCAGAAATCAAGAGTGTAAGTTTTTATGCGCTTAAAAGCATTTTCAGGCCAAATGAGCTGATTTCTGCTATTTGCAGCAAAATACTGAAGGGAAAGTGGGTTTGCCTTCATATTTGACCCAGAACAACTCAGTTCAGCATGGAAATATCATTGCAACAGCTTTTATTTAGCCAGAAATCAAGAGTGTAAGTTTTTATGCGCTTAAAAGCATTTTCAGGCCAAATGAGCTGATTTCTGCTATTTGCAGCAAAATACTGAAGGGAAAGTGGGTTTGCCTTCATATTTGACCCAGAACAACTCAGTTCAGCATGGAAATATCATTGCAACAGCTTTTATTTAGCCAGAAATCAAGAGTGTAAGTTTTTATGCGCTTAAAAGCATTTTCAGGCCAAATGAGCTGATTTCTGCTATTTGCAGCAAAATACTGAAGGGAAAGTGGGTTTGCCTTCATATTTGACCCAGAACAACTCAGTTCAGCATGGAAATATCATTGCAACAGCTTTTATTTAGCCAGAAATCAAGAGTGTAAGTTTTTATGCGCTTAAAAGCATTTTCAGGCCAAATGAGCTGATTTCTGCTATTTGCAGCAAAATACTGAAGGGAAAGTGGGTTTGCCTTCATATTTGACCCAGAACAACTCAGTTCAGCATGGAAATATCATTGCAACAGCTTTTATTTAGCCAGAAATCAAGAGTGTAAGTTTTTATGCGCTTAAAAGCATTTTCAGGCCGAATGAGCAAATATGCTTGTTTCTGCCAATTGCAGCAAAAAACTGAAAGGAAAGTGGGTTTGCCTTCATATTTGACCCAGAACAACTCAGTTCAGCATGGAAATATCATTGCACCAGCTTTTATTTAGCCAGAAATCAAGAGTGTAAGTTTTTATGCGCTTAAAAGCATTTTCAGGCCAAATGAGCTGATTTCTGCTATTTGCAGCAAAATACTGAAAGGAAAGTGGGTTTGCCTTCATATTTGACCCAGAACAACTCAGTTCAGCATGGAAATATCATTGCAACAGCTTTTATTTAGCCAGAAATCAAGAGTGTAAGTTTTTATGCGCTTAAAAGCATTTTCAGGCCGAATGAGCAAATATGCTTGTTTCTGCCAATATGAAATCAAGAGTGTAAGTTTTTATGCGCTTAAAAGCATTTTCAGGCCAAATGAGCTGATTTCTGCTATTTGCAGCAAAATACTGAAGGGAAAGTGGGTTTGCCTTCATATTTGACCCAGAACAACTCAGTTCAGCATGGAAATATCATTGCAACAGCTTTTATTTAGCCAGAAATCAAGAGTGTAAGTTTTTATGCGCTTAAAAGCATTTTCAGGCCGAATGAGCAAATATGCTTGTTTCTGCCAATATGAAATCAAGAGTGTAAGTTTTTATGCGCTTAAAAGCATTTTCAGGCCAAATGAGCTGATTTCTGCTATTTGCAGCAAAATACTGAAGGGAAAGTGGGTTTGCCTTCATATTTGACCCAGAACAACTCAGTTCAGCATGGAAATATCATTGCAACAGCTTTTATTTAGCCAGAAATCAAGAGTGTAAGTTTTTATGCGCTTAAAAGCATTTTCAGGCCGAATGAGCAAATATGCTTGTTTCTGCCAATTGCAGCAAAATACTGAAAGGAAAGTGGGTTTGCCTTCATATTTGACCCAGAACAACTCAGTTCAGCATGGAAATATCATTGTAACAGCTTTAATTTAGCCAGAAATCAAGAGTGTAAGTTTTTATGCGCTTAAAAGCATTTTCAGGCCAAATGAGCTGATTTCTGCTATTTGCATCAAATTACTGAAGGGAAAGTGGGTTTGCCTTCATATTTGACCCAGAACAACTCAGTTCAGCATGGAAATATCATTGCAACAGCTTTTATTTAGCCAGAAATCAAGAGTGTAAGTTTTTATGCGCTTAAAAGCATTTTCAGGCCAAATGAGCCGATTTCTGCTATTTGCAGCAAAACACTGAAGGGAAAGTGGGTTTGCCTTCATATTTGACCCAGAACAACTCAGTTCAGCATGGAAATATCATTGCAACAGCTTTTATTTAGCCAGAAATCAAGAGTGTAAGTTTTTATGCGCTTAAAAGCATTTTCAGGCCGAATGAGCAAATATGCTTGTTTCTGCCAATTGCAGCAAAATACTGAAAGGAAAGTGGGTTTGCCTTCATATTTGACCCAGAACAACTCAGTTCAGCATGGAAATATCATTGCAACAGCTTTTATTTAGCCAGAAATCAAGAGTGTAAGTTTTTATGCGCTTAAAAGCAATTTCAGGCCAAATGAGCTGATTTCTGCTATTTGCAGCAAAATACTGAAGGGAAAGTGGGTTTGCCTTCATATTTGACCCAGAACAACTCAGTTCAGCATGGAAATATCATTGCAACAGCTTTTATTTAGCCAGAAATCAAGAGTGTAAGTTTTTATGCGCTTAAAAGCATTTTCAGGCCAAATGAGCTGATTTCTGCTATTTGCAGCAAAATACTGAAGGGAAAGTGGGTTTGCCTTCATATTTGACCCAGAACAACTCAGTTCAGCATGGAAATATCATTGCAACAGCTTTTATTTAGCCAGAAATCAAGAGTGTAAGTTTTTATGCGCTTAAAAGCATTTTCAGGCCAAATGAGCTGATTTCTGCTATTTGCAGCAAAATACTGAAGGCAAAGTGGGTTTGCCTTCATATTTGACCCAGAACAACTCAGTTCAGCATGGAAATATCATTGCAACAGCTTTTATTTAGCCAGAAATCAAGAGTGTAAGTTTTTATGCGCTTAAAAGCATTTTCAGGCCAAATGAGCTGATTTCTGCTATTTGCAGCAAAATACTGAAGGGAAAGTGGGTTTGCCTTCATATTTGACCCAGAACAACTCAGTTCAGCATGGAAATATCATTGCAACAGCTTTTATTTAGCCAGAAATCAAGAGTGTAAGTTTTTATGCGCTTAAAAGCATTTTCAGGCCGAATGAGCAAATATGCTTGTTTCTGCAAATTGCAGCAAAATACTGAAGGGAAAGTGGGTTTGCCTTCATATTTGACCCAGAACAACTCAGTTCAGCATGGAAATATCATTGGAACAGCTTTTATTTAGCCAGAAATCAAGAGTGTAAGTTTTTATGCGCTTAAAAGCATTTTCAGGCCAAATGAGCTGATTTCTGCTATTTGCAGCAAAATACTGAAGGGAAAGTGGGTTTGCCTTCATATTTGACCCAGAACAACTCAGTTCAGTATGGAAATATCATTGCAACAGCTTTTATTTAGCCAGAAATCAAGAGTGTAAGTTTTTATGCGCTTAAAAGCATTTTCAGGCCGAATGAGCAAATATGCTTGTTTCTGCCAATTCCAGCAAAATACTGAAAGGAAAGTGGGTTTGCCTTCATATTTGACCCAGAACAACTCAGTTCAGTATGGAAATATCATTGCAACAGCTTTTATTTAGCCAGAAATCAAGAGTGTAAGTTTTTATGCGCTTAAAAGCATTTTCAGGCCGAATGAGCAAATATGCTTGTTTCTGCCAATTGCAGCAAAATACTGAAAGGAAAGTGGGTTTGCCTTCATATTTGACCCAGAACAACTCAGTTCAGCATGGAAATATCATTGCAACAGCTTTTATTTAGCCAGAAATCAAGAGTGTAAGTTTTTATGCGCTTAAAAGCATTTTCAGGCCAAATGAGCTGATTTCTGCTATTTGCAGCAAAATACTGAAGGGAAAGTGGGTTTGCCTTCATATTTGACCCAGAACAACTCAGTTCAGCATGGAAATATCATTGCAACAGCTTTTATTTAGCCAGAAATCAAGAGTGTAAGTTTTTATGCGCTTAAAAGCATTTTCAGGTCGAATGAGCAAATATGCTTGTTTCTGCCAATTGCAGCAAAATACTGAAAGGAAAGTTGGTTTGCCTTCATATTTGACCCAGAACAACTCAGTTCAGCATGGAAATATCATTGCAACAGCTTTTATTTAGCCAGAAATCAAGAGTGTAAGTTTTTATGCGCTTAAAAGAATTTTCAGGCCAAATGAGCTGATTTCTGCTATTTGCAGCAAAATACTGAAGGGAAAGTGGGTTTGCCTTCATATTTGACCCAGAACAACTCAGTTCAGCATGGAAATATCATTGCAACAGCTTTTATTTAGCCAGAAATCAAGAGTGTAAGTTTTTATGCGCTTAAAAGCATTTTCAGGCCAAATGAGCAAAAATGCTTGTTTCTGCCAATTGCAGCAAAATACTGAAAGGAAAGTGGGTTTGCCTTCATATTTGACCCAGAACAACTCAGTTCAGCATGGAAATATCATTGCAACAGCTTTTATTTACCCAGAAATCAAGAGTGTAAGTTTTTATGCGCTTAAAAGCATTTTCAGGCCAAATGAGCTGATTTCTGCTATTTGCAGCAAAATACTGAAGGGAAAGTGGGTTTGCCTTCATATTTGACCCAGAACAACTCAGTTCAGCCTGGAAATATCATTGCAACAGCTTTTATTTAGCCAGAAATCAAGAGTGTAAGTTTTTATGCGCTTAAAAGCATTTTCAGGCCAAATGAGCTGATTTCTTCTATTTGCAGCAAAATACTGAAGGGAAAGTGGGTTTGCCTTCATATTTGACCCAGAACAACTCAGTTCAGAATGGAAATATCATTGCAACAGCTTTTATTTAGCCAGAAATCAAGAGTGTAAGTTTTTATGCGCTTAAAAGCATTTTCAGGCCGAATGAGCAAATATGCTTGTTTCTGCCAATTCCAGCAAAATACTGAAAGGAAAGTGGGTTTGCCTTCATATTTGACCCAGAACAACTCAGTTCAGCATGGAAATATCATTGCAACAGCTTTTATTTAGCCAGAAATCAAGAGTGTAAGTTTTTATGCGCTTAAAAGCATTTTCAGGCCAAATGAGCTGATTTCTGCTATTTGCAGCAAAATACTGAAGGGAAAGTGGGTTTGCCTTCATATTTGACCCAGAACAACTCAGTTCAGCATGGAAATATCATTGAAACAGCTTTTATTTAGCCAGAAATCAAGAGTGTAAGTTTTTATGCGCTTAAAAGCATTTTCAGGCCGAATGAGCAAATATGCTTGTTTCTGCCAATTGCAGCAAAATACTGAAAGGAAAGTGGGTTTGCCTTCATATTTGACCCAGAACAACTCAGTTCAGCATGGAAATATCATTGCAACAGCTTTTATTTAGCCAGAAATCAAGAGTGTAAGTTTTTATGCGCTTAAAAGCATTTTCAGGCCAAATGAGCTGATTTCTGCTATTTGCAGCAAAATACTGAAGGGAAAGTGGGTTTGCCTTCATATTTGACCCAGAACAACTCAGTTCAGCATGGAAATATCATTGCAACAGCTTTTATTTAGCCAGAAATCAAGAGTGTAAGTTTTTATGCGCTTAAAAGCATTTTCAGGCCGAATGAGCAAATATGCTTGTTTCTGCCAATTGCAGCAAAATACTGAAGGGAAAGTGGGTTTGCCTTCATATTTGACCCAGAACAACTCAGTTCAGCATGGAAATATCATTGGAACAGCTTTTATTTAGCCAGAAATCAAGAGTGTAAGTTTTTATGCGCTTAAAAGCATTTTCAGGCCAAATGAGCTGATTTCTGCTATTTGCAGCAAAATACTGAAAGGAAAGTAGGTTTGCCTTCATATTTGACCCAGAACAACTCAGTTCAGCATGGAAATATCATTGCAACAGCTTTTATTTAGCCAGAAATCAAGAGTGTAAGTTTTTATGCGCTTAAAAGCATTTTCAGGCCGAATGAGCAAATATGCTTGTTTCTGCCAATATGAAATCAAGAGTGTAAGTTTTTATGCGCTTAAAAGCATTTTCAGGCCAAATGAGCTGATTTCTGCTATTTGCAGCAAAATACTGAAGGGAAAGTGGGTTTGCCTTCATATTTGACCCAGAACAACTCAGTTCAGCATGGAAATATCATTGCAACAGCTTTTATTTAGCCAGAAATCAAGAGTGTAAGTTTTTATGCGCTTAAAAGCATTTTCAGGCCGAATGAGCAAATATGCTTGTTTCTGCCAATATGAAATCAAGAGTGTAAGTTTTTATGCGCTTAAAAGCATTTTCAGGCCAAATGAGCTGATTTCTGCTATTTGCAGCAAAATACTGAAGGGAAAGTGGGTTTGCCTTCATATTTGACCCAGAACAACTCAGTTCAGCATGGAAATATCATTGCAACAGCTTTTATTTAGCCAGAAATCAAGAGTGTAAGTTTTTATGCGCTTAAAAGCATTTTCAGGCCGAATGAGCAAATATGCTTGTTTCTGCCAATTGCAGCAAAATACTGAAAGGAAAGTGGGTTTGCCTTCATATTTGACCCAGAACAACTCAGTTCAGCATGGAAATATCATTGTAACAGCTTTAATTTAGCCAGAAATCAAGAGTGTAAGTTTTTATGCGCTTAAAAGCATTTTCAGGCCAAATGAGCTGATTTCTGCTATTTGCATCAAATTACTGAAGGGAAAGTGGGTTTGCCTTCATATTTGACCCAGAACAACTCAGTTCAGCATGGAAATATCATTGCAACAGCTTTTATTTAGCCAGAAATCAAGAGTGTAAGTTTTTATGCGCTTAAAAGCATTTTCAGGCCAAATGAGCCGATTTCTGCTATTTGCAGCAAAACACTGAAGGGAAAGTGGGTTTGCCTTCATATTTGACCCAGAACAACTCAGTTCAGCATGGAAATATCATTGCAACAGCTTTTATTTAGCCAGAAATCAAGAGTGTAAGTTTTTATGCGCTTAAAAGCATTTTCAGGCCGAATGAGCAAATATGCTTGTTTCTGCCAATTGCAGCAAAATACTGAAAGGAAAGTGGGTTTGCCTTCATATTTGACCCAGAACAACTCACTTCAGCATGGAAATATCATTGCAACAGCTTTTATTTAGCCAGAAATCAAGAGTGTAAGTTTTTATGCGCTTAAAAGCAATTTCAGGCCAAATGAGCTGATTTCTGCTATTTGCAGCAAAATACTGAAGGGAAAGTGGGTTTGCCTTCATATTTGACCCAGAACAACTCAGTTCAGCATGGAAATATCATTGCAACAGCTTTTATTTAGCCAGAAATCAAGAGTGTAAGTTTTTATGCGCTTAAAAGCATTTTCAGGCCAAATGAGCTGATTTCTGCTATTTGCAGCAAAATACTGAAGGGAAAGTGGGTTTGCCTTCATATTTGACCCAGAACAACTCAGTTCAGCATGGAAATATCATTGCAACAGCTTTTATTTAGCCAGAAATCAAGAGTGTAAGTTTTTATGCGCTTAAAAGCATTTTCAGGCCAAATGAGCTGATTTCTGCTATTTGCAGCAAAATACTGAAGGGAAAGTGGGTTTGCCTTCATATTTGACCCAGAACAACTCAGTTCAGCATGGAAATATCATTGCAACAGCTTTTATTTAGCCAGAAATCTAGAGTGTAAGTTTTTATGTGCTTAAAAGCATTTTCAGGCCGAATGAGCAAATATGCTTGTTTCTGCCAATTGCAGCAAAATACTGAAAGGAAAGTGGGTTTGCCTTCATATTTGACCCAGAACAACTCAGTTCAGCATGGAAATATCATTGCAACAGCTTTTATTTAGCCAGAAATCAAGAGTGTAAGTTTTTATGCGCTTAAAAGCATTTTCAGGCCAAATGAGCTGATTTCTGCTATTTGCAGCAAAATACTGAAGGGAAAGTGGGTTTGCCTTCATATTTGACCCAGAACAACTCAGTTCAGCATGGAAATATCATTGCAACAGCTTTTATTTAGCCAGAAATCAAGAGTGTAAGTTTTTATGCGCTTAAAAGCATTTTCAGGCCGAATGAGCAAATATGCTTGTTTCTGCAAATTGCAGCAAAATACTGAAGGGAAAGTGGGTTTGCCTTCATATTTGACCCAGAACAACTCAGTTCAGCATGGAAATATCATTGGAACAGCTTTTATTTAGCCAGAAATCAAGAGTGTAAGTTTTTATGCGCTTAAAAGCATTTTCAGGCCAAATGAGCTGATTTCTGCTATTTGCAGCAAAATACTGAAGGGAAAGTGGGTTTGCCTTCATATTTGACCCAGAACAACTCAGTTCAGTATGGAAATATCATTGCAACAGCTTTTATTTAGCCAGAAATCAAGAGTGTAAGTTTTTATGCGCTTAAAAGCATTTTCAGGCCGAATGAGCAAATATGCTTGTTTCTGCCAATTCCAGCAAAATACTGAAAGGAAAGTGGGTTTGCCTTCATATTTGACCCAGAACAACTCAGTTCAGTATGGAAATATCATTGCAACAGCTTTTATTTAGCCAGAAATCAAGAGTGTAAGTTTTTATGCGCTTAAAAGCATTTTCAGGCCGAATGAGCAAATATGCTTGTTTCTGCCAATTCCAGCAAAATACTGAAAGGAAAGTGGGTTTGCCTTCATATTTGACCCAGAACAACTCAGTTCAGCATGGAAATATCATTGCAACAGCTTTTATTTAGCCAGAAATCAAGAGTGTAAGTTTTTATGCGCTTAAAAGCATTTTCAGGCCAAATGAGCTGATTTCTGCTATTTGCAGCAAAATACTGAAGGGAAAGTGGGTTTGCCTTCATATTTGACCCAGAACAACTCAGTTCAGCATGGAAATATCATTGCAACAGCTTTTATTTAGCCAGAAATCAAGAGTGTAAGTTTTTATGCGCTTAAAAGCATTTTCAGGCCGAATGAGCAAATATGCTTGTTTCTGCCAATTGCAGCAAAATACTGAAAGGAAAGTGGGTTTGCCTTCATATTTGACCCAGAACAACTCAGTTCAGCATGGAAATATCATTGCAACAGCTTTTATTTAGCCAGAAATCAAGAGTGTAAGTTTTTATGCGCTTAAAAGCATTTTCAGGCCAAATGAGCTGATTTCTGCTATTTGCAGCAAAATACTGAAGGGAAAGTGGGTTTGCCTTCATATTTGACCCAGAACAACTCAGTTCAGCATGGAAATATCATTGCAACAGCTTTTATTTAGCCAGAAATCAAGAGTGTAAGTTTTTATGCGCTTAAAAGCATTTTCAGGTCGAATGAGCAAATATGCTTGTTTCTGCCAATTGCAGCAAAATACTGAAAGGAAAGTTGGTTTGCCTTCATATTTGACCCAGAACAACTCAGTTCAGCATGGAAATATCATTGCAACAGCTTTTATTTAGCCAGAAATCAAGAGTGTAAGTTTTTATGCGCTTAAAAGAATTTTCAGGCCAAATGAGCTGATTTCTGCTATTTGCAGCAAAATACTGAAGGGAAAGTGGGTTTGCCTTCATATTTGACCCAGAACAACTCAGTTCAGCATGGAAATATCATTGCAACAGCTTTTATTTAGCCAGAAATCAAGAGTGTAAGTTTTTATGCGCTTAAAAGCATTTTCAGGCCAAATGAGCAAAAATGCTTGTTTCTGCCAAATGCAGCAAAATACTGAAAGGAAAGTGGGTTTGCCTTCATATTTGACCCAGAACAACTCAGTTCAGCATGGAAATATCATTGCAACAGCTTTTATTTACCCAGAAATCAAGAGTGTAAGTTTTTATGCGCTTAAAAGCATTTTCAGGCCAAATGAGCTGATTTCTGCTATTTGCAGCAAAATACTGAAGGGAAAGTGGGTTTGCCTTCATATTTGACCCAGAACAACTCAGTTCAGCCTGGAAATATCATTGCAACAGCTTTTATTTAGCCAGAAATCAAGAGTGTAAGTTTTTATGCGCTTAAAAGCATTTTCAGGCCAAATGAGCTGATTTCTTCTATTTGCAGCAAAATACTGAAGGGAAAGTGGGTTTGCCTTCATATTTGACCCAGAACAACTCAGTTCAGAATGGAAATATCATTGCAACAGCTTTTATTTAGCCAGAAATCAAGAGTGTAAGTTTTTATGCGCTTAAAAGCATTTTCAGGCCGAATGAGCAAATATGCTTGTTTCTGCCAATTCCAGCAAAATACTGAAAGGAACGTGGGTTTGCCTTCATATTTGACCCAGAACAACTCAGTTCAGCATGGAAATATCATTGCAACAGCTTTTATTTAGCCAGAAATCAAGAGTGTAAGTTTTTATGCGCTTAAAAGCATTTTCAGGCCAAATGAGCTGATTTCTGCTATTTGCAGCAAAATACTGAAGGGAAAGTGGGTTTGCCTTCATATTTGACCCAGAACAACTCAGTTCAGCATGGAAATATCATTGCAACAGCTTTTATTTAGCCAGAAATCAAGAGTGTAAGTTTTTATGCGCTTAAAAGCATTTTCAGGCCGAATTAGCAAATATGCTTGTTTCTGCCAATTGCAGCAAAATACTGAAAGGAAAGTGGGTTTGCCTTCATATTTGACCCAGAACAACTCAGTTCAGCATGGAAATATCATTGCAACAGCTTTTATTTAGCCAGAAATCAAGAGTGTAAGTTTTTATGCGCTTAAAAGCATTTTCAGGCCAAATGAGCTGATTTCTGCTATTTGCAGCAAAATACTGAAGGGAAAGTGGGTTTGCCTTCATATTTGACCCAGAACAACTCAGTTCAGCATGGAAATATCATTGCAACAGCTTTTATTTAGCCAGAAATCAAGAGTGTAAGTTTTTATGCGCTTAAAAGCATTTTCAGGCCAAATGAGCTGATTTCTGCTATTTGCAGCAAAATACTGAAGGGAAAGTGGGTTTGCCTTCATATTTGACCCAGAACAACTCAGTTCAGCATGGAAATATCATTGCAACAGCTTTTATTTAGCCAGAAATCTAGAGTGTAAGTTTTTATGTGCTTAAAAGCATTTTCAGGCCGAATGAGCAAATATGCTTGTTTCTGCCAATTGCAGCAAAATACTGAAAGGAAAGTGGGTTTGCCTTCATATTTGACCCAGAACAACTCAGTTCAGCATGGAAATATCATTGCAACAGCTTTTATTTAGCCAGAAATCAAGAGTGTAAGTTTTTATGCGCTTAAAAGCATTTTCAGGCCAAATGAGCTGATTTCTGCTATTTGCAGCAAAATACTGAAGGGAAAGTGGGTTTGCCTTCATATTTGACCCAGAACAACTCAGTTCAGCATGGAAATATCATTGCAACAGCTTTTATTTAGCCAGAAATCAAGAGTGTAAGTTTTTATGCGCTTAAAAGCATTTTCAGGCCGAATGAGCAAATATGCTTGTTTCTGCCAATTGCAGCAAAATACTGAAGGGAAAGTGGGTTTGCCTTCATATTTGACCCAGAACAACTCAGTTCAGCATGGAAATATCATTGGAACAGCTTTTATTTAGCCAGAAATCAAGAGTGTAAGTTTTTATGCGCTTAAAAGCATTTTCAGGCCAAATGAGCTGATTTCTGCTATTTGCAGCAAAATACTGAAGGGAAAGTGGGTTTGCCTTCATATTTGACCCAGAACAACTCAGTTCAGTATGGAAATATCATTGCAACAGCTTTTATTTAGCCAGAAATCAAGAGTGTAAGTTTTTATGCGCTTAAAAGCATTTTCAGGCCGAATGAGCAAATATGCTTGTTTCTGCCAATTGCAGCAAAATACTGAAGGGAAAGTGGGTTTGCCTTCATATTTGACCCAGAACAACTCAGTTCAGCATGGAAATATCATTGGAACAGCTTTTATTTAGCCAGAAATCAAGAGTGTAAGTTTTTATGCGCTTAAAAGCATTTTCAGGCCAAATGAGCTGATTTCTGCTATTTGCAGCAAAATACTGAAGGGAAAGTGGGTTTGCCTTCATATTTGACCCAGAACAACTCAGTTCAGTATGGAAATATCATTGCAACAGCTTTTATTTAGCCAGAAATCAAGAGTGTAAGTTTTTATGCGCTTAAAAGCATTTTCAGGCCGAATGAGCAAATATGCTTGTTTCTGCCAATTCCAGCAAAATACTGAAAGGAAAGTGGGTTTGCCTTCATATTTGACCCAGAACAACTCAGTTCAGTATGGAAATATCATTGCAACAGCTTTTATTTAGCCAGAAATCAAGAGTGTAAGTTTTTATGCGCTTAAAAGCATTTTCAGGCCGAATGAGCAAATATGCTTGTTTCTGCCAATTCCAGCAAAATACTGAAAGGAAAGTGGGTTTGCCTTCATATTTGACCCAGAACAACTCAGTTCAGCATGGAAATATCATTGCAACAGCTTTTATTTAGCCAGAAATCAAGAGTGTAAGTTTTTATGCGCTTAAAAGCATTTTCAGGCCAAATGAGCTGATTTCTGCTATTTGCAGCAAAATACTGAAGGGAAAGTGGGTTTGCCTTCATATTTGACCCAGAACAACTCAGTTCAGCATGGAAATATCATTGCAACAGCTTTTATTTAGCCAGAAATCAAGAGTGTAAGTTTTTATGCGCTTAAAAGCATTTTCAGGCCGAATGAGCAAATATGCTTGTTTCTGCCAATTGCAGCAAAATACTGAAAGGAAAGTGGGTTTGCCTTCATATTTGACCCAGAACAACTCAGTTCAGCATGGAAATATCATTGCAACAGCTTTTATTTAGCCAGAAATCAAGAGTGTAAGTCTTTATGCGCTTAAAAGCATTTTCAGGCCAAATGAGCTGATTTCTGCTATTTGCAGCAAAATACTGAAGGGAAAGTGGGTTTGCCTTCATATTTGACCCAGAACAACTCAGTTCAGCATGGAAATATCATTGCAACAGCTTTTATTTAGCCAGAAATCAAGAGTGTAAGTTTTTATGCGCTTAAAAGCATTTTCAGGCCGAATGAGCAAATATGCTTGTTTCTGCCAATTGCAGCAAAATACTGAAAGGAAAGTGGGTTTGCCTTCATATTTGACCCAGAACAACTCAGTTCAGCATGGAAATATCATTGCAACAGCTTTTATTTAGCCAGAAATCAAGAGTGTAAGTTTTTATGCGCTTAAAAGCATTTTCAGGCCAAATGAGCTGATTTCTGCTATTTGCAGCAAAATACTGAAGGGAAAGTGGGTTTGCCTTCATATTTGACCCAGAACAACTCAGTTCAGCATGGAAATATCATTGCAACAGCTTTTATTTAGCCAGAAATCAAGAGTGTAAGTTTTTATGCGCTTAAAAGCATTTTCAGGCCGAATGAGCAAATATGCTTGTTTCTGCCAATTGCAGCAAAATACTGAAAGGAAAGTGGGTTTGCCTTCATATTTGACCCAGAACAACTCAGTTCAGCATGGAAATATCATTGCAACAGCTTTTATTTAGCCAGAAATCAAGAGTGTAAGTTTTTATGCGCTTAAAAGCATTTTCAGGCCAAATAAGCTGATTTCTGCTATTTGCAGCAAAATACTGAAGGGAAAGTGGGTTTGCCTTCATATTTGACCCAGAACAACTCAGTTCAGCATGGAAATATCATTGCAACAGCTTTTATTTAGCCAGAAATCAAGAGTGTAAGTTTTTATGCGCTTAAAAGCATTTTCAGTCCGAATGAGCAAATATGCTTGTTTCTGCCAATTGCAGCAAAATACTGAAAGGAAAGTGGGTTTGCCTTCATATTTGACCCAGAACAACTCAGTTCAGCATGGAAATATCATTGCAACAGCTTTTATTTAGCCAGAAATCAAGAGTGTAAGTTTTTATGCGCTTAAAAGCATTTTCAGGCCAAATGAGCTGATTTCTGCTATTTGCAGCAAAATACTGAAGGGAAAGTGGGTTTGCCTTCATATTTGACCCAGAACAACTCAGTTCAGCATGGAAATATCATTGCAACAGCTTTTATTTAGCCAGAAATCAAGAGTGTAAGTTTTTATGCGCTTAAAAGCATTTTCAGGCCAAATGAGCAAATATGCTTGTTTCTGCCAATTGCAGCAAAATACTGAAAGGAAAGTGGGTTTGCCTTCATATTTGACCCAGAACAACTCAGTTCAGCATGGAAATATCATTGCAACAGCTTTTTTTTAGCCAGAATTTAAGAGTGTAAGTTTTTATGCGCTTAAAAGCATTTTCAGGCCAAATGAGCTGATTTCTGCTATTTGCAGCAAAATACTGAAGGGAAAGTGGGTTTGCCTTCATATTTGACCCAGAACAACTCAGTTCAGCATGGAAATATCATTGCAACAGCTTTTATTTAGCCAGAAATCAAGAGTGTAAGTTTTTATGCGCTTAAAAGCATTTTCAGGCCAAATGAGCTGATTTCTGCTATTTGCAGCAAAATACTGAAGGGAAAGTGGGTTTGCCTTCATATTTGACCCAGAACAACTCAGTTCAGCATGGAAATATCATTGCAACAGCTTTTATTTAGCCAGAAATCAAGAGTGTAAGTTTTTATGCGCTTAAAAGCTTTTTCAGGCCGAATGAGCAAATATGCTTGTTTCTGCCAATTGCAGCAAAATACTGAAAGGAAAGTGGGTTTGCCTTAATATTTGACCCAGAACAACTCAGTTCAGCATGGAAATATCATTGCAACAGCTTTTATTTAGCCAGAAATCAAGAGTGTAAGTTTTTATGCACTTAAAAGCATTTTCAGGCCGAATGAGCTGATTTCTGCTATTTGCAGCAAAATACTGAAGGGAAAGTGGGTTTGCCTTCATATTTGACCCAGAACAACTCAGTTCAGCATGGAAATATCATTGCAACAGCTTTTATTTAGCCAGAAATCAAGAGTGTAAGTTTTTATGCGCTTAAAAGCATTTTCAGGCCGAATGAGCAAATATGCTTGTTTCTGCCAATTGCAGCAAAATACTGAAAGGAAAGTGGGTTTGCCTTCATATTTGACCCAGAACAACTCAGTTCAGCATGGAAATATCATTGCAACAGTTTTTATTTAGCCAGAAATCAAGAGTGTAAGTTTTTATGCGCTTAAAAGCATTTTCAGGCCAAATGAGCTGATTTCTGCTATTTGCAGCAAAATACTGAAGGGAAAGTGGGTTTGCCTTCATATTTGACCCAGAACAACTCAGTTCAGCATGGAAATATCATTGCAACAGCTTTTATTTAGCCAGAAATCAAGAGTGTAAGTTTTTATGCGCTTAAAAGCATTTTCAGGCCGAATGAGCAAATATGCTTGTTTCTGCCAATATGAAATCAAGAGTGTAAGTTTTCATGCGCTTAAAAGCATTTTCAGGCCAAATGAGCTGATTTCTGCTATTTGCAGCAAAATACTGAAGGGAAAGTGGGTTTGCCTTCATATTTGACCCAGAACAACTCAGTTCAGTATGGAAATATCATTGCAACAGCTTTTATTTAGCCAGAAATCAAGAGTGTAAGTTTTTATGCGCTTAAAAGCATTTTCAGGCCGAATGAGCAAATATGCTTGTTTCTGCCAATTGCAGCAAAATACTGAAAGGAAAGTGGGTTTGCCTTCATATTTGACCCAGAACAACTCAGTTCAGCATGGAAATATCATTGCAACAGCTTTTATTTAGCCAGAAATCAAGAGTGTACGTTTTTATGCGCTTAAAAGCATTTTCAGGCCGAATGAGCAAATATGCTTGTTTCTGCCAATTGCAGCAAAATACTGAAAGGAAAGTGGGTTTGCCTTCATATTTGACCCAGAACAACTCAGTTCAGCATGGAAATATCATTGCAACAGCTTTTATTTAGCCAGAAATCAAGAGTGTAAGTTTTATGCGCTTAAAAGCATTTTCAGGCCAAATGAGCTGATTTCTGCTATTTGCATCAAATTACTGAAGGGAAAGTGGGTTTGCCTTCATATTTGACCCAGAACAACTCAGTTCAGCATGGAAATATCATTGCAACAGCTTTTATTTAGCCAGAAATCAAGAGTGTAAGTTTTTATGCGCTTAAAAGCATTTTCAGGCCAAATGAGCTGATTTCTGCTATTTGCAGCAAAATACTGAAGGGAAAGTGGGTTTGCCTTCATATTTGACCCAGAACAACTCAGTTCAGCATGGAAATATCATTGCAACAGCTTTTATTTAGCCAGAAATCAAGAGTGTAAGTTTTTATGCGCTTAAAAGCATTTTCAGGCCGAATGAGCAAATATGCTTGTTTCTGCCAATTCCAGCAAAATACTGAAAGGAAAGTGGGTTTGCCTTCATATTTGACCCAGAACAACTCAGTTCAGTATGGAAATATCATTGCAACAGCTTTTATTTAGCCAGAAATCAAGAGTGTAAGTTTTTATGCGCTTAAAAGCATTTTCAGGCCGAATGAGCAAATATGCTTGTTTCTGCCAATATGAAATCAAGAGTGTAAGTTTTTATGCGCTTAAAAGCATTTTCAGGCCAAATGAGCTGATTTCTGCTATTTGCAGCAAAATACTGAAGGGAAAGTGGGTTTGCCTTCATATTTGACCCAGAACAACTCAGTTCAGTATGGAAATATCATTGCAACAGCTTTTATTTAGCCAGAAATCAAGAGTGTAAGTTTTTATGCGCTTAAAAGCATTTTCAGGCCAAATGAGCTGATTTCTGCTATTTGCAGCAAAATACTGAAGGGAAAGTGGGTTTGCCTTCATATTTGACCCAGAACAACTCAGTTCAGCATGGAAATATCATTGCAACAGCTTTTATTTAGCCAGAAATCAAGAGTGTAAGTTTTTATGCGCTTAAAAGCATTTTCAGGCCAAATGAGCTGATTTTTGCTATTTGCAGCAAAATACTGAAGGGAAAGTGGGTTTGCCTTCATATTTGACCCAGAACAACTCAGTTCAGTATGGAAATATCATTGCAACAGCTTTTATTTAGCCAGAAATCAAGAGTGTAAGTTTTTATGCGCTTAAAAGCATTTTCAGGCCGAATGAGCAAATATGCTTGTTTCTGCCAATTCCAGCAAAATACTGAAAGGAAAGTGGGTTTGCCTTCATATTTGACCCAGAACAACTCAGTTCAGCATGGAAATATCATTGCAACAGCTTTTATTTAGCCAGAAATCAAGAGTGTAAGTTTTTATGCGCTTAAAAGCATTTTCAGGCCGAATGAGCAAATATGCTTGTTTCTGCCAATTCCAGCAAAATACTGAAAGGAAAGTGGGTTTGCCTTCATATTTGACCCAGAACAACTCAGTTCAGCATGGAAATATCATTGCAACAGCTTTTATTTAGCCAGAAATCAAGAGTGTAAGTTTTTATGCGCTTAAAAGCATTTTCAGGCCAAATGAGCTGATTTCTGCTATTTGCAGCAAAATACTGAAGGGAAAGTGGGTTTGCCTTCATATTTGACCCAGAACAACTCAGTTCAGCATGGAAATATCATTGCAACAGCTTTTATTTAGCCAGAAATCAAGAGTGTAAGTTTTTATGCGCTTAAAAGCATTTTCAGGCCGAATGAGCAAATATGCTTGTTTCTGCCAATATGAAATCAAGAGTGTAAGTTTTTATGCGCTTAAAAGCATTTTCAGGCCAAATGAGCTGATTTCTGCTATTTGCAGCAAAATACTGAAGGGAAAGTGGGTTTGCCTTCATATTTGACCCAGAACAACTCAGTTCAGTATGGAAATATCATTGCAACAGCTTTTATTTAGCCAGAAATCAAGAGTGTAAGTTTTTATGCGCTTAAAAGCATTTTCAGGCCGAATGAGCAAATATGCTTGTTTTTGCCAATTCCAGCAAAATACTGAAAGGAAAGTGGGTTTGCCTTCATATTTGACCCAGAACAACTCAGTTCAGCATTGAAATATCATTGCAACAGCTTTTATTTAGCCAGAAATCAAGAGTGTAAGTTTTTATGCGCTTAAAAGCATTTTCAGGGCAAATGAGCTGATTTCTGCTATTTGCATCAAATTACTGAAGGGAAAGTGGGTTTGCCTTCATATTTGACCCAGAACAACTCAGTTCAGCATGGAAATATCATTGCAACAGCTTTTATTTAGCCAGAAATCAAGAGTGTAAGTTTTTATGCGCTTAAAAGCATTTTCAGGCCGAATGAGCAAATATGCTTGTTTCTGCCAATTCCAGCAAAATACTGAAAGGAAAGTGGGTTTGCCTTCATATTTGACCCAGAACAACTCAGTTCAGCATGGAAATATCATTGCAACAGCTTTTATTTAGCCAGAAATCAAGAGTGTAAGTTTTTATGCGCTTAAAAGCATTTTCAGGCCGAATGAGCAAATATGCTTGTTTCTGCCAATTGCAGCAAAATACTGAAAGGAAAGTGGGTTTGCCTTCATATTTGACCCAGAACAACTCAGTTCAGCATGGAAATATCATTGCAACAGCTTTTATTTAGCCAGAAATCAAGAGTGTAAGTTTTTATGCGCTTAAAAGCATTTTCAGGCCAAATGAGCTGATTTCTGCTATTTGCAGCAAAATACTGAAGGGAAAGTGGGTTTGCCTTCATATTTGACCCAGAACAACTCAGTTCAGCATGGAAATATCATTGCAACAGCTTTTATTTAGCCAGAAATCAAGAGTGTAAGTTTTTATGCGCTTAAAAGCATTTTCAGGCCGAATGAGCAAATATGCTAGTTTCTGCCAATTGCAGCAAAATACTGAAAGGAAAGTGGGTTTGCCTTCATATTTGACCCAGAACAACTCAGTTCAGCATGGAAATATCATTGCAACAGCTTTTATTTAGCCAGAAATCAAGAGTGTAAGTTTTTATGCGCTTAAAAGCATTTTCAGGCCGAATGAGCAAATATGCTTGTTTCTGCCAATTGCAGCAAAATACTGAAAGGAAAGTGGGTTTGCCTTCATATTTGACCCAGAACAACTCAGTTCAGCATGGAAATATCATTGCAACAGCTTTTATTTAGCCAGAAATCAAGAGTGTAAGTTTTTATGCGCTTAAAAGCATTTTCAGGCCAAATGAGCTGATTTCTGCTGTTTGCAGCAAAATACTGAAGGGAAAGTGGGTTTGCCTTCATATTTGACCCAGAACAACTCAGTTCAGCATGGAAATATCATTGCAACAGCTTTTATTTAGCCAGAAATCAAGAGTGTAAGTTTTTATGCGCTTAAAAGCATTTTCAGGCCGAATGAGCAAATATGCTTGTTTCTGCCAATTGCAGCAAAATACTGAAAGGAAAGTGGGTTTGCCTTCATATTTGACCCAGAACAACTCAGTTCAGCATGGAAATATCATTGCAACAGCTTTTTTTTAGCCAGAAATCAAGAGTGTAAGTTTTTATGCGCTTAAAAGCATTTTCAGGCCAAATGAGCTGATTTCTGCTATTTGCAGCAAAATACTGAAGGGAAAGTGGGTTTGCCTTCATATTTGACCCAGAACAACTCAGTTCAGCATGGAAATATCATTGCAACAGCTTTTATTTAGCCAGAAATCAAGAGTGTAAGTTTTTATGCGCTTAAAAGCATTTTCAGGCCGAATGAGCAAATATGCTTGTTTCTGCCAATATGAAATCAAGAGTGTAAGTTTTTATGCGCTTAAAAGCATTTTCAGGCCAAATGAGCTGATTTCTGCTATTTGCAGCAAAATACTGAAGGGAAAGTGGGTTTGCCTTCATATTTGACCCAGAACAACTCAGTTCAGTATGGAAATATCATTGCAACAGCTTTTATTTAGCCAGAAATCAAGAGTGTAAGTTTTTATGCGCTTAAAAGCATTTTCAGGCCGAATGAGCAAATATGCTTGTTTCTGCCAATTGCAGCAAAATACTGAAAGGAAAGTGGGTTTGCCTTCATATTTGACCCAGAACAACTCAGTTCAGCATGGAAATATCATTGCAACAGCTTTTATTTAGCCAGAAATCAAGAGTGTAAGTTTTTATGCGCTTAAAAGCATTTTCAGGCGAAATGAGCTGATTTCTGCTATTTGCAGCAAAATACTGAAGGGAAAGTGGGTTTGCCTTCATATTTGACCCAGAACAACTCAGTTCAGCATGGAAATATCATTGCAACAGCTTTTATTTAGCCAGAAATCAAGAGTGTAAGTTTTTATGCGCTTAAAAGCATTTTCAGGCCGAATGAGCAAATATGCTTGTTTCTGCCAATTGCAGCAAAATACTGAAAGGAAAGTGGGTTTGCTTTCATATTTGACCCAGAACAACTCAGTTCAGCATGGAAATATCATTGCAACAGCTTTTATTTAGCCAAAAATCAAGAGTGTAAGTTTTTATGCGCTTAAAAGCATTTTCAGGCCAAATGAGCTGATTTCTGCTATTTGCAGCAAAATACTGAAGGGAAAGTGGGTTTGCCTTCATATTTGACCCAGAACAACTCAGTTCAGCATGGAAATATCATTGCAACAGCTTTAATTTAGCCAGAAATCAAGAGTGTAAGTTTTTATGCGCTTAAAAGCATTTTCAGGCCGAATGAGCAAATATGCTTGTTTCTGCCAATTGCAGCAAAATACTGAAGGGAAAGTGGGTTTGCCATCATATTTGACCAAGAAAAACTCAGTTCAGCATGGAAATATCATTGGAACAGCTTTTATTTAGCCAGAAATCAAGAGTGTAAGTTTTTATGCGCTTAAAAGCATTTTCAGGCCAAATGAGCTGATTTCTGCTATTTGCAGCAAAATACTGAAGGGAAAGTGGGTTTGCCTTCATATTTGACCCAGAACAACTCAGTTCAGCATGGAAATATCATTGCAACAGCTTTTATTTAGCCAGAAATCAAGAGTGTAAGTTTTTATGCGCTTAAAAGCATTTTCAGGCCAAATGAGCAAATATGCTTGTTTCTGCCAATTGCAGCAAAATACTGAAAGGAAAGTGGGTTTGCCTTCATATTTGACCCAGAACAACTCAGTTCAGCATGGAAATATCATTGCAACAGCTTTTTTTTAGCCAGAATTTAAGAGTGTAAGTTTTTATGCGCTTAAAAGCATTTTCAGGCCAAATGAGCTGATTTCTGCTATTTGCAGCAAAATACTGAAGGGAAAGTGGGTTTGCCTTCATATTTGACCCAGAACAACTCAGTTCAGCATGGAAATATCATTGCAACAGCTTTTATTTAGCCAGAAATCAAGAGTGTAAGTTTTTATGCGCTTAAAAGCATTTTCAGGCCAAATGAGCTGATTTCTGCTATTTGCAGCAAAATACTGAAGGGAAAGTGGGTTTGCCTTCATATTTGACCCAGAACAACTCAGTTCAGCATGGAAATATCATTGCAACAGCTTTTATTTAGCCAGAAATCAAGAGTGTAAGTTTTTATGCGCTTAAAAGCTTTTTCAGGCCGAATGAGCAAATATGCTTGTTTCTGCCAATTGCAGCAAAATACTGAAAGGAAAGTGGGTTTGCCTTCATATTTGACCCAGAACAACTCAGTTCAGCATGGAAATATCATTGCAACAGCTTTTATTTAGCCAGAAATCAAGAGTGTAAGTTTTTATGCACTTAAAAGCATTTTCAGGCCGAATGAGCTGATTTCTGCTATTTGCAGCAAAATACTGAAGGGAAAGTGGGTTTGCCTTCATATTTGACCCAGAACAACTCAGTTCAGCATGGAAATATCATTGCAACAGCTTTTATTTAGCCAGAAATCAAGAGTGTAAGTTTTTATGCGCTTAAAAGCATTTTCAGGCCGAATGAGCAAATATGCTTGTTTCTGCCAATTGCAGCAAAATACTGAAAGGAAAGTGGGTTTGCCTTCATATTTGACCCAGAACAACTCAGTTCAGCATGGAAATATCATTGCAACAGTTTTTATTTAGCCAGAAATCAAGAGTGTAAGTTTTTATGCGCTTAAAAGCATTTTCAGGCCAAATGAGCTGATTTCTGCTATTTGCAGCAAAATACTGAAGGGAAAGTGGGTTTGCCTTCATATTTGACCCAGAACAACTCAGTTCAGCATGGAAATATCATTGCAACAGCTTTTATTTAGCCAGAAATCAAGAGTGTAAGTTTTTATGCGCTTAAAAGCATTTTCAGGCCGAATGAGCAAATATGCTTGTTTCTGCCAATATGAAATCAAGAGTGTAAGTTTTCATGCGCTTAAAAGCATTTTCAGGCCAAATGAGTTGATTTCTGCTATTTGCAGCAAAATACTGAAGGGAAAGTGGGTTTGCCTTCATATTTGACCCAGAACAACTCAGTTCAGCATGGAAATATCATTGCAACAGCTTTTATTTAGCCAGAAATCAAGAGTGTAAGTTTTTATGCGCTTAAAAGCATTTTCAGGCCGAATGAGCAAATATGCTTGTTTCTGCCAATTGCAGCAAAATACTGAAAGGAAAGTGGGTTTGCTTTCATATTTGACCCAGAACAACTCAGTTCAGCATGGAAATATCATTGCAACAGCTTTTATTTAGCCAAAAATCAAGAGTGTAAGTTTTTATGCGCTTAAAAGCATTTTCAGGCCAAATGAGCCGATTTCTGCTATTTGCAGCAAAATACTGAAGGGAAAGTGGGTTTGCCTTCATATTTGACCCAGAACAACTCAGTTCAGCATGGAAATATCATTGCAACAGCTTTAATTTAGCCAGAAATCAAGAGTGTAAGTTTTTATGCGCTTAAAAGCATTTTCAGGCCGAATGAGCAAATATGCTTGTTTCTGCCAATTGCAGCAAAATACTGAAGGGAAAGTGGGTTTGCCATCATATTTGACCAAGAAAAACTCAGTTCAGCATGGAAATATCATTGGAACAGCTTTTATTTAGCCAGAAATCAAGAGTGTAAGTTTTTATGCGCTTAAAAGCATTTTCAGGCCAAATGAGCTGATTTCTGCTATTTGCAGCAAAATACTGAAGGGAAAGTGGGTTTGCCTTCATATTTGACCCAGAACAACTCAGTTCAGCATGGAAATATCATTGCAACAGCTTTTATTTAGCCAGAAATCAAGAGTGTAAGTTTTTATGCGCTTAAAAGCATTTTCAGGCCAAATGAGCAAATATGCTTGTTTCTGCCAATTGCAGCAAAATACTGAAAGGAAAGTGGGTTTGCCTTCATATTTGACCCAGAACAACTCAGTTCAGCATGGAAATATCATTGCAACAGCTTTTTTTTAGCCAGAATTTAAGAGTGTAAGTTTTTATGCGCTTAAAAGCATTTTCAGGCCAAATGAGCTGATTTCTGCTATTTGCAGCAAAATACTGAAGGGAAAGTGGGTTTGCCTTCATATTTGACCCAGAACAACTCAGTTCAGCATGGAAATATCATTGCAACAGCTTTTATTTAGCCAGAAATCAAGAGTGTAAGTTTTTATGCGCTTAAAAGCATTTTCAGGCCAAATGAGCTGATTTCTGCTATTTGCAGCAAAATACTGAAGGGAAAGTGGGTTTGCCTTCATATTTGACCCAGAACAACTCAGTTCAGCATGGAAATATCATTGCAACAGCTTTTATTTAGCCAGAAATCAAGAGTGTAAGTTTTTATGCGCTTAAAAGCTTTTTCAGGCCGAATGAGCAAATATGCTTGTTTCTGCCAATTGCAGCAAAATACTGAAAGGAAAGTGGGTTTGCCTTCATATTTGACCCAGAACAACTCAGTTCAGCATGGAAATATCATTGCAACAGCTTTTATTTAGCCAGAAATCAAGAGTGTAAGTTTTTATGCACTTAAAAGCATTTTCAGGCCGAATGAGCTGATTTCTGCTATTTGCAGCAAAATACTGAAGGGAAAGTGGGTTTGCCTTCATATTTGACCCAGAACAACTCAGTTCAGCATGGAAATATCATTGCAACAGCTTTTATTTAGCCAGAAATCAAGAGTGTAAGTTTTTATGCGCTTAAAAGCATTTTCAGGCCGAATGAGCAAATATGCTTGTTTCTGCCAATTGCAGCAAAATACTGAAAGGAAAGTGGGTTTGCCTTCATATTTGACCCAGAACAACTCAGTTCAGCATGGAAATATCATTGCAACAGTTTTTATTTAGCCAGAAATCAAGAGTGTAAGTTTTTATGCGCTTAAAAGCATTTTCAGGCCAAATGAGCTGATTTCTGCTATTTGCAGCAAAATACTGAAGGGAAAGTGGGTTTGCCTTCATATTTGACCCAGAACAACTCAGTTCAGCATGGAAATATCATTGCAACAGCTTTTATTTAGCCAGAAATCAAGAGTGTAAGTTTTTATGCGCTTAAAAGCATTTTCAGGCCGAATGAGCAAATATGCTTGTTTCTGCCAATATGAAATCAAGAGTGTAAGTTTTCATGCGCTTAAAAGCATTTTCAGGCCAAATGAGCTGATTTCTGCTATTTGCAGCAAAATACTGAAGGGAAAGTGGGTTTGCCTTCATATTTGACCCAGAACAACTCAGTTCAGTATGGAAATATCATTGCAACAGCTTTTATTTAGCCAGAAATCAAGAGTGTAAGTTTTTATGCGCTTAAAAGCATTTTCAGGCCGAATGAGCAAATATGCTTGTTTCTGCCAATTGCAGCAAAATACTGAAAGGAAAGTGGGTTTGCCTTCATATTTGACCCAGAACAACTCAGTTCAGCATGGAAATATCATTGCAACAGCTTTTTTTTAGCCAGAAATCAAGAGTGTACGTTTTTATGCGCTTAAAAGCATTTTCAGGCCGAATGAGCAAATATGCTTGTTTCTGCCAATTGCAGCAAAATACTGAAAGGAAAGTGGGTTTGCCTTCATATTTGACCCAGAACAACTCAGTTCAGCATGGAAATATCATTGCAACAGCTTTTATTTAGCCAGAAATCAAGAGTGTAAGTTTTATGCGCTTAAAAGCATTTTCAGGCCAAATGAGCTGATTTCTGCTATTTACATCAAATTACTGAAGGGAAAGTGGGTTTGCCTTCATATTTGACCCAGAACAACTCAGTTCAGCATGGAAATATCATTGCAACAGCTTTTATTTAGCCAGAAATCAAGAGTGTAAGTTTTTATGCGCTTAAAAGCATTTTCAGGCCAAATGAGCTGATTTCTGCTATTTGCAGCAAAATACTGAAGGGAAAGTGGGTTTGCCTTCATATTTGACCCAGAACAACTCAGTTCAGCATGGAAATATCATTGCAACAGCTTTTATTTAGCCAGAAATCAAGAGTGTAAGTTTTTATGCGCTTAAAAGCATTTTCAGGCCGAATGAGCAAATATGCTTGTTTCTGCCAATTCCAGCAAAATACTGAAAGGAAAGTGGGTTTGCCTTCATATTTGACCCAGAACAACTCAGTTCAGTATGGAAATATCATTGCAACAGCTTTTATTTAGCCAGAAATCAAGAGTGTAAGTTTTTATGCGCTTAAAAGCATTTTCAGGCCGAATGAGCAAATATGCTTGTTTCTGCCAATATGAAATCAAGAGTGTAAGTTTTTATGCGCTTAAAAGCATTTTCAGGCCAAATGAGCTGATTTCTGCTATTTGCAGCAAAATACTGAAGGGAAAGTGGGTTTGCCTTCATATTTGACCCAGAACAACTCAGTTCAGTATGGAAATATCATTGCAACAGCTTTTATTTAGCCAGAAATCAAGAGTGTAAGTTTTTATGCGCTTAAAAGCATTTTCAGGCCAAATGAGCTGATTTCTGCTATTTGCAGCAAAATACTGAAGGGAAAGTGGGTTTGCCTTCATATTTGACCCAGAACAACTCAGTTCAGCATGGAAATATCATTGCAACAGCTTTTATTTAGCCAGAAATCAAGAGTGTAAGTTTTTATGCGCTTAAAAGCATTTTCAGGCCGAATGAGCTGATTTTTGCTATTTGCAGCAAAATACTGAAGGGAAAGTGGGTTTGCCTTCATATTTGACCCAGAACAACTCAGTTCAGTATGGAAATATCATTGCAACAGCTTTTATTTAGCCAGAAATCAAGAGTGTAAGTTTTTATGCGCTTAAAAGCATTTTCAGGCCGAATGAGCAAATATGCTTGTTTCTGCCAATTCCAGCAAAATACTGAAAGGAAAGTGGGTTTGCCTTCATATTTGACCCAGAACAACTCAGTTCAGCATGGAAATATCATTGCAACAGCTTTTATTTAGCCAGAAATCAAGAGTGTAAGTTTTTATGCGCTTAAAAGCATTTTCAGGCCGAATGAGCAAATATGCTTGTTTCTGCCAATTCCAGCAAAATACTGAAAGGAAAGTGGGTTTGCCTTCATATTTGACCCAGAACAACTCAGTTCAGCATGGAAATATCATTGCAACAGCTTTTATTTAGCCAGAAATCAAGAGTGTAAGTTTTTATGCGCTTAAAAGCATTTTCAGGCCAAATGAGCTGATTTCTGCTATTTGCAGCAAAATACTGAAGGGAAAGTGGGTTTGCCTTCATATTTGACCCAGAACAACTCAGTTCAGCATGGAAATATCATTGCAACAGCTTTTATTTAGCCAGAAATCAAGAGTGTAAGTTTTTATGCGCTTAAAAGCATTTTCAGGCCGAATGAGCAAATATGCTTGTTTCTGCCAATATGAAATCAAGAGTGTAAGTTTTTATGCGCTTCAAAGCATTTTCAGGCCAAATGAGCTGATTTCTGCTATTTGCAGCAAAATACTGAAGGGAAAGTGGGTTTGCCTTCATATTTGACCCAGAACAACTCAGTTCAGTATGGAAATATCATTGCAACAGCTTTTATTTAGCCAGAAATCAAGTGTGTAAGTTTTTATGCGCTTAAAAGCATTTTCAGGCCGAATGAGCAAATATGCTTGTTTTTGCCAATTCCAGCAAAATACTGAAAGGAAAGTGGGTTTGCCTTCATATTTGACCCAGAACAACTCAGTTCAGCATTGAAATATCATTGCAACAGCTTTTATTTAGCCAGAAATCAAGAGTGTAAGTTTTTATGCGCTTAAAAGCATTTTCAGGCCAAATGAGCTGATTTCTGCTATTTGCATCAAATTACTGAAGGGAAAGTGGGTTTGCCTTCATATTTGACCCAGAACAACTCAGTTCAGCATGGAAATATCATTGCAACAGCTTTTATTTAGCCAGAAATCAAGAGTGTAAGTTTTTATGCGCTTAAAAGCATTTTCAGGCCGAATGAGCAAATATGCTTGTTTCTGCCAATTTCAGCAAAATACTGAAAGGAAAGTGGGTTTGCCTTCATATTTGAGCCAGAACAACTCAGTTCAGCATGGTAATATCATTGCAACAGCTTTTATTTAGCCAGAAATCAAGAGTGTAAGTTTTTATGCGCTTAAAAGCATTTTCAGGGCAAATGAGCTGATTTCTGCTATTTGCATCAAATTACTGAAGGGAAAGTGGGTTTGCCTTCATATTTGACCCAGAACAACTCAGTTCAGCATGGAAATATCATTGCAACAGCTTTTATTTAGCCAGAAATCAAGAGTGTAAGTTTTTATGCGCTTAAAAGCATTTTCAGGCCGAATGAGCAAATATGCTTGTTTCTGCCAATTGCAGCAAAATACTGAAAGGAAAGTGGGTTTGCCTTCATATTTGACCCAGAACAACTCAGTTCAGCATGGAAATATCATTGCAACAGCTTTTATTTAGCCAGAAATCAAGAGTGTAAGTTTTTATGCGCTTAAAAGCATTTTCAGGCCGAATGAGCAAATATGCTTGTTTCTGCCAATTGCAGCAAAATACTGAAAGGAAAGTGGGTTTGCCTTCATATTTGACCCAGAACAACTCAGTTCAGCATGGAAATATCATTGCAACAGCTTTTATTTAGCCAGAAATCAAGAGTGTAAGTTTTTATGCGCTTAAAAGCATTTTCAGGCCAAATGAGCTGATTTCTGCTATTTGCAGCAAAATACTGAAGGGAAAGTGGGTTTGCCTTCATATTTGACCCAGAACAACTCAGTTCAGCATGGAAATATCATTGCAACAGCTTTTATTTAGCCAGAAATCAAGAGTGTAAGTTTTTATGCGCTTAAAAGCATTTTCAGGCCGAATGAGCAAATATGCTTGTTTCTGCCAATTGCAGCAAAATACTGAAAGGAAAGTGGGTTTGCCTTCATATTTGACCCAGAACAACTCAGTTCAGCATGGAAATATCATTGCAACAGCTTTTATTTAGCCAGAAATCAAGAGTGTAAGTTTTTATGCGCTTAAAAGCATTTTCAGGCCGAATGAGCAAATATGCTTGTTTCTGCCAATTGCAGCAAAATACTGAAAGGAAAGTGGGTTTGTCTTCATATTTGACCCAGAACAACTCAGTTCAGCATGGAAATATCATTGCAACAGCTTTTATTTAGCCAGAAATCAAGAGTGTAAGTTTTTATGCGCTTAAAAGCATTTTCAGGCCAAATGAGCTGATTTCTGCTGTTTGCAGCAAAATACTGAAGGGAAAGTGGGTTTGCCTTCATATTTGACCCAGAACAACTCAGTTCAGCATGGAAATATCATTGCAACAGCTTTTATTTAGCCAGAAATCAAGAGTGTAAGTTTTTATGCGCTTAAAAGCATTTTCAGGCCGAATGAGCAAATATGCTTGTTTCTGCCAATTGCAGCAAAATACTGAAAGGAAAGTGGGTTTGCCTTCATATTTGACCCAGAACAACTCAGTTCAGCATGGAAATATCATTGCAACAGCTTTTTTTTAGCCAGAAATCAAGAGTGTAAGTTTTTATGCGCTTAAAAGCATTTTCAGGCCAAATGAGCTGATTTCTGCTATTTGCAGCAAAATACTGAAGGGAAAGTGGGTTTGCCTTCATATTTGACCCAGAACAACTCAGTTCAGCATGGAAATATCATTGCAACAGCTTTTATTTAGCCAGAAATCAAGAGTGTAAGTTTTTATGCGCTTAAAAGCATTTTCAGGCCGAATGAGCAAATATGCTTGTTTCTGCCAATATGAAATCAAGAGTGTAAGTTTTTATGCGCTTAAAAGCATTTTCAGGCCAAATGAGCTGATTTCTGCTATTTGCAGCAAAATACTGAAGGGAAAGTGGGTTTGCCTTCATATTTGACCCAGAACAACTCAGTTCAGCATGGAAATATCATTGCAACAGCTTTTATTTAGCCAGAAATCAAGAGTGTAAGTTTTTATGCGCTTAAAAGCATTTTCAGGCCGAATGAGCAAATATGCTTGTTTCTGCCAATTGCAGCAAAATACTGAAAGGAAAGTGGGTTTGCTTTCATATTTGACCCAGAACAACTCAGTTCAGCATGGAAATATCATTGCAACAGCTTTTATTTAGCCAAAAATCAAGAGTGTAAGTTTTTATGCGCTTAAAAGCATTTTCAGGCCAAATGAGCTGATTTCTGCTATTTGCAGCAAAATACTGAAGGGAAAGTGGGTTTGCCTTCATATTTGACCCAGAACAACTCAGTTCAGCATGGAAATATCATTGCAACAGCTTTAATTTAGCCAGAAATCAAGAGTGTAAGTTTTTATGCGCTTAAAAGCATTTTCAGGCCGAATGAGCAAATATGCTTGTTTCTGCCAATTGCAGCAAAATACTGAAGGGAAAGTGGGTTTGCCATCATATTTGACCAAGAAAAACTCAGTTCAGCATGGAAATATCATTGCAACAGCTTTTATTTAGCCAGAAATCAAGAGTGTAAGTTTTTATGCGCTTAAAAGCATTTTCAGGCCAAATGAGCTGATTTCTGCTATTTGCAGCAAAATACTGAAGGGAAAGTGGGTTTGCCTTCATATTTGACCCAGAACAACTCAGTTCAGCATGGAAATATCATTGCAACAGCTTTTATTTAGCCAGAAATCAAGAGTGTAAGTTTTTATGCGCTTAAAAGCATTTTCAGGCCGAATGAGCAAATATGCTTGTTTCTGCCAATTGCAGCAAAATACTGAAAGGAAAGTGGGTTTGCCTTCATATTTGACCCAGAACAACTCAGTTCAGCATGGAAATATCATTGCAACAGCTTTTATTTAGCCAGAAATCAAGAGTGTAAGTTTTTATGCGCTTAAAAGCATTTTCAGGCCAAATGAGCTGATTTCTGCTATTTGCAGCAAAATACTGAAGGGAAAGTGGGTTTGCCTTCATATTTGACCCAGAACAACTCAGTTCAGCATGGAAATATCATTGCAACAGCTTTTATTTAGCCAGAAATCAAGAGTGTAAGTTTTTATGCGCTTAAAAGCATTTTCAGGCCAAATGAGCTGATTTCTGCTATTTGCAGCAAAATACTGAAGGGAAAGTGGGTTTGCCTTCATATTTGACCCAGAACAACTCAGTTCAGCATGGAAATATCATTGCAACAGCTTTTATTTAGCCAGAAATCAAGAGTGTAAGTTTTTATGCGCTTAAAAGCATTTTCAGGCCAAATGAGCTGATTTCTGCTATTTGCAGCAAAATACTGAAGGGAAAGTGGGTTTGCCTTCATATTTGACCCAGAACAACTCAGTTCAGCATGGAAATATCATTGCAACAGCTTTTATTTAGCCAGAAATCAAGAGTGTAAGTTTTTATGCGCTTAAAAGCATTTTCAGGCCGAATGAGCAAATATGCTTGTTTCTGCCAATTGCAGCAAAATACTGAAAGGAAAGTGGGTTTGCCTTCATATTTGACCCAGAACAACTCAGTTCAGCATGGAAATATCATTGGAACAGCTTTTATTTAGCCAGAAATCAAGAGTGTAAGTTTTTATGCGCTTAAAAGCATTTTCAGGCCAAATGAGCTGATTTCTGCTATTTGCAGCAAAATACTGAAGGGAAAGTGGGTTTGCCTTCATATTTGACCCAGAACAACTCAGTTCAGCATGGAAATATCATTGCAACAGCTTTTATTTAGCCAGAAATCAAGAGTGTAAGTTTTTATGCGCTTAAAAGCATTTTCAGGCCGAATGAGCAAATATGCTTGTTTCTGCCAATTGCAGCAAAATACTGAAAGGAAAGTGGGTTTGCCTTCATATTTGACCCAGAACAACTCAGTTCAGCATGGAAATATCATTGCAACAGCTTTTATTTAGCCAGAAATCAAGAGTGTAAGTTTTTATGCGCTTAAAAGCATTTTCAGGCCAAATGAGCTGATTTCTGCTATTTGCAGCAAAATACTGAAGGGAAAGTGGGTTTGCCTTCATATTTGACCCAGAACAACTCAGTTCAGCATGGAAATATCATTGCAACAGCTTTTATTTAGCCAGAAATCAAGAGTGTAAGTTTTTATGCGCTTAAAAGCATTTTCAGGCCAAATGAGCTGATTTCTGCTATTTGCAGCAAAATACTGAAGGGAAAGTGGGTTTGCCTTCATATTTGACCCAGAACAACTCAGTTCAGCATGGAAATATCATTGCAACAGCTTTTATTTAGCCAGAAATCAAGAGTGTAAGTTTTTATGCGCTTAAAAGCATTTTCAGGCCGAATGAGCAAATATGCTTGTTTCTGCCAATTGCAGCAAAATACTGAAAGGAAAGTGGGTTTGCATTCATATTTGACCCAGAACAACTCAGTTCAGCATGGAAATATCATTGCAACAGCTTTTATTTAGCCAGAAATCAAGAGTGTAAGTTTTTATGCGCTTAAAAGCATTTTCAGGCCAAATGAGCTGATTTCTGCTATTTGCAGCAAAATACTGAAGGGAAAGTGGGTTTGCCTTCATATTTGACCCAGAACAACTCAGTTCAGCATGGAAATATCATTGCAACAGCTTTTATTTAGCCAGAAATCAAGAGTGTAAGTTTTTATGCGCTTAAAAGCATTTTCAGGCCGAATGAGCAAATATGCTTGTTTCTGCCAATTGCAGCAAAATACTGAAAGGAAAGTGGGTTTGCCTTCATATTTGACCCAGAACAACTCAGTTCAGCATGGAAATATCATTGCAACAGCTTTTATTTAGCCAGAAATCAAGAGTGTAAGTTTTTATGCGCTTAAAAGCATTTTCAGGCCAAATGAGCTGATTTCTGCTATTTGCATCAAATTACTGAAGGGAAAGTGGGTTTGCCTTCATATTTGACCCAGAACAACTCAGTTCAGCATGGAAATATCATTGCAACAGCTTTTATTTAGCCAGAAATCAAGAGTGTAAGTTTTTATGCGCTTAAAAGCATTTTCAGGCCAAATGAGCTGATTTCTGCTATTTGCAGCAAAACACTGAAGGGAAAGTGGGTTTGCCTTCATATTTGACCCAGAACAACTCAGTTCAGCATGGAAATATCATTGCAACAGCTTTTATTTAGCCAGAAATCAAGAGTGTAAGTTTTTATGCGCTTAAAAGCATTTTCAGGCCGAATGAGCAAATATGCTTGTTTCTGCCAATTGCAGCAAAATACTGAAAGGAAAGTGGGTTTGCCTTCATATTTGACCCAGAACAACTCAGTTCAGCATGGAAATATCATTGCAACAGCTTTTATTTAGCCAGAAATCAAGAGTGTAAGTTTTTATGCGCTTAAAAGCATTTTCAGGCCAAATGAGCTGATTTCTGCTATTTGCAGCAAAATACTGAAGGGAAAGTGGGTTTGCCTTCATATTTGACCCAGAACAACTCAGTTCAGTATGGAAATATCATTGCAACAGCTTTTATTTAGCCAGAAATCAAGAGTGTAAGTTTTTATGCGCTTAAAAGCATTTTCAGGCCGAATGAGCAAATATGCTTGTTTCTGCCAATTCCAGCAAAATACTGAAATGAAAGTGGGTTTGCCTTCATATTTGACCCAGAACAACTCAGTTCAGCATGGAAATATCATTGCAACAGCTTTTATTTAGCCAGAAATCAAGAGTGTAAGTTTTTATGCGCTTAAAAGCATTTTCAGGCCAAATGAGCTGATTTCTGCTATTTGCAGCAAAATACTGAAGGGAAAGTGGGTTTGCCTTCATATTTGACCCAGAACAACTCAGTTCAGCATGGAAATATCATTGCAACAGCTTTTATTTAGCCAGAAATCAAGAGTGTAAGTTTTTATGCGCTTAAAAGCATTTTCAGGCCGAATGAGCAAATATGCTTGTTTCTGCCAATTGCAGCAAAATACTGAAAAGAAAGTGGGTTTGCCTTCATATTTGACCCAGAACAACTCAGTTCAGCATGGAAATATCTTTGCAACAGCTTTTATTTAGCCAGAAATCAAGAGTGTAAGTTTTTATGCGCTTAAAAGCATTTTCAGGCCAAATGAGCTGATTTCTGCTATTTGCAGCAAAATACTGAAGGGAAAGTGGGTTTGCCTTCATATTTGACCCAGAACAACTCAGTTCAGCATGGAAATATCATTGCAACAGCTTTTATTTAGCCAGAAATCAAGAGTGTAAGTTTTTATGCGCTTAAAAGCATTTTCAGGCCAAATGAGCTGATTTCTGCTATTTGCAGCAAAATACTGAAGGGAAAGTGGGTTTGCCTTTATATTTGACCCAGAACAACTCAGTTCAGCATGGAAATATCATTGCAACAGCTTTTATTTAGCCAGAAATCAAGAGTGTAAGTTTTTATGCGCTTAAAAGCATTTTCAGGCCGAATGAGCAAATATGCTTGTTTCTGCCAATTCCAGCAAAATACTGAAAGGAAAGTGGGTTTGCCTTCATATTTGACCCAGAACAACTCAGTTCAGCATGGAAATATCATTGCACCAGCTTTTATTTAGCCAGAAATCAAGAGTGTAAGTTTTTATGCGCTTAAAAGCATTTTCAGGCCAAATGAGCTGATTTCTGCTATTTGCAGCAAAATACTGAAAGGAAAGTGGGTTTGCCTTCATATTTGACCCAGAACAACTCAGTTCAGCATGGAAATATCATTGCAACAGCTTTTATTTAGCCAGAAATCAAGAGTGTAAGTTTTTATGCGCTTAAAAGCATTTTCAGGCCGAATGAGCAAATATGCTTGTTTCTGCCAATTGCAGCAAAATACTGAAAGGAAAGTGGGTTTGCCTTCATATTTGACCCAGAACAACTCAGTTCAGCATGGAAATATCATTGCAACAGCTTTTATTTAGCCAGAAATCAAGAGTGTAAGTTTTTATGCGCTTAAAAGCATTTTCAGGCCAAATGAGCTGATTTCTGCTATTTGCAGCAAAATGCTGAAGGGAAAGTGGGTTTGCCTTCATATTTGACCCAGAACAACTCAGTTCAGCATGGAAATATCATTGCAACAGCTTTTATTTAGCCAGAAATCAAGAGTGTAAGTTTTTATGCGCTTAAAAGCATTTTCAGGCCGAATGAGCAAATATGCTTGTTTCTGCCAATTGCAGCAAAATACTGAAGGGAAAGTGGGTTTGCCTTCATATTTGACCCAGAACAACTCAGTTCAGCATGGAAATATCTTTGCAACAGCTTTTATTTAGCCAAAAATCAAGAGTGTAAGTTTTTATGCACTTAAAAGCATTTTCAGGCCAAATGAGCTGATTTCTGCTATTTGCAGCAAAATACTGAAGGGAAAGTGGGTTTGCCTTCATATTTGACCCAGAACAACTCAGTTCAGCATGGAAATATCATTGCAACAGCTTTTATTTAGCCAGAAATCAAGAGTGTAAGTTTTTATGCGCTTAAAAGCATTTTCAGTCCAAATGAGCAAATATGCTTGTTTCTGCCAATTGCAGCAAAATACTGAAAGGAAAGTGGGTTTGCCTTCATATTTGACCCAGAACAACTCAGTTCAGCATGGAAATATCATTGCAACAGCTTTTATTTAGCCAGAAATCAAGAGTGTAAGTTTTTATGCGCTTAAAAGCATTTTCAGGCCAAATGAGCTGATTTCTGCTATTTGCAGCAAAATACTGAAGGGAAAGTGTGTTTGCCTTCATATTTGACCCAGAACAACTCAGTTCAGCATGGAAATATCATTGCAACAGCTTTTATTTAGCCAGAAATCAAGAGTGTAAGTTTTTATGCGCTTAAAAGCATTTTCAGGCCAAATGAGCTGATTCCTGCTATTTGCAGCAAAATACTGAAGGGAAAGTGGGTTTGCCTTCATATTTGACCCAGAACAACTCAGTTCAGCATGGAAATATCATTGCAACAGCTTTTATTTAGCCAGAAATCAAGAGTGTAAGTTTTTATGCGCTTAAAAGCATTTTCAGGCCGAATGAGCAAATATGCTTGTTTCTGCCAATTCCAGCAAAATACTGAAAGGAAAGTGGGTTTGCCTTCATATCTGACCCAGAACAACTCAGTTCAGCATGGAAATATCATTGCAACAGCTTTTATTTAGCCAGAAATCAAGAGTGTAAGTTTTTATGCTCTTAAAAGCATTTTCAGGCCAAATGAGCTGATTTCTGCTATTTGCAGCAAAATACTGAAGGGAAAGTGGGTTTGCCTTCATATTTGACCCAGAACAACTCAGTTCAGCATGGAAATATCATTGCAACAGCTTTTATTTAGCCAGAAATCAAGAGTGTAAGTTTTTATGCGCTTAAAAGCATTTTCAGGCCGAATGAGCAAATATGCTTGTTTCTGCCAATTGCAGCAAAATACTGAAAGGAAAGTGGGTTTGCCTTCATATTTGACCCAGAACAACTCAGTTCAGCATGGAAATATCATTGCAACAGCTTTTATTTAGCCAGAAATCAAGAGTGTAAGTTTTTATGCGCTTAAAAGCATTTTCAGGCCAAATGAGCTGATTTCTGCTATTTGCATCAAATTACTGAAGGGAAAGTGGGTTTGCCTTCATATTTGACCCAGAACAACTCAGTTCAGCATGGAAATATCATTGCAACAGCTTTTATTTAGCCAGAAATCAAGAGTGTAAGTTTTTATGCGCTTAAAAGCATTTTCAGGCCAAATGAGCTGATTTCTGCTATTTGCAGCAAAATACTGAAGGGAAAGTGGGTTTGCCTTCATATTTGACCCAGAACAACTCAGTTCAGCATGGAAATATCATTGCAACAGCTTTTATTTAGCCAGAAATCAAGAGTGTAAGTTTTTATGCGCTTAAAAGCATTTTCAGGCCGAATGAGCAAATATGCTTGTTTCTGCCAATTGCAGCAAAATACTGAAGGGAAAGTGGGTTTGCCATCATATTTGACCAAGAACAACTCAGTTCAGCATGGAAATATCATTGCAACAGCTTTTATTTAGCCAGAAATCAAGAGTGTAAGTTTTTATGCGCTTAAAAGCATTTTCAGGCCAAATGAGCTGATTTCTGCTATTTGCAGCAAAATACTGAAGGGAAAGTGGGTTTGCCTTCATATTTGACCCAGAACAACTCAGTTCAGTATGGAAATATCCTTGCAACAGCTTTTATTTAGCCAGAAATCAAGAGTGTAAGTTTTTATGCGCTTAAAAGCATTTTCAGGCCGAATGAGCAAATATGCTTGTTTCTGCCAATTCCAGCAAAATACTGAAATGAAAGTGGGTTTGCCTTCATATTTGACCCAGAACAACTCAGTTCAGCATGGAAATATCATTGCAACAGCTTTTATTTAGCCAGAAATCAAGAGTGTAAGTTTTTATGCGCTTAAAAGCATTTTCAGGCCAAATGAGCTGATTTCTGCTATTTGCAGCAAAATACTGAAGGGAAAGTGGGTTTGCCTTCATATTTGACCCAGAACAACTCAGTTCAGCATGGAAATATCATTGCAACAGCTTTTATTTAGCCAGAAATCAAGAGTGTAAGTTTTTATGCGCTTAAAAGCATTTTCAGGCCGAATGAGCAAATATGCTTGTTTCTGCCAATTGCAGCAAAATACTGAAAAGAAAGTGGGTTTGCCTTCATATTTGACCCAGAACAACTCAGTTCAGCATGGAAATATCTTTGCAACAGCTTTTATTTAGCCAGAAATCAAGAGTGTAAGTTTTTATGCGCTTAAAAGCATTTTCAGGCCAAATGAGCTGATTTCTGCTATTTGCAGCAAAATACTGAAGGGAAAGTGGGTTTGCCTTCATATTTGACCCAGAACAACTCAGTTCAGCATGGAAATATCATTGCAACAGCTTTTATTTAGCCAGAAATCAAGAGTGTAAGTTTTTATGCGCTTAAAAGCATTTTCAGGCCAAATGAGCTGATTTCTGCTATTTGCAGCAAAATACTGAAGGGAAAGTGGGTTTGCCTTCATATTTGACCCAGAACAACTCAGTTCAGCATGGAAATATCATTGCAACAGCTTTTATTTAGCCAGAAATCAAGAGTGTAAGTTTTTATGCGCTTAAAAGCATTTTCAGGCCGAATGAGCAAATATGCTTGTTTCTGCCAATTCCAGCAAAATACTGAAAGGAAAGTGGGTTTGCCTTCATATTTGACCCAGAACAACTCAGTTCAGCATGGAAATATCATTGCACCAGCTTTTATTTAGCCAGAAATCAAGAGTGTAAGTTTTTATGCGCTTAAAAGCATTTTCAGGCCAAATGAGCTGATTTCTGCTATTTGCAGCAAAATACTGAAAGGAAAGTGGGTTTGCCTTCATATTTGACCCAGAACAACTCAGTTCAGCATGGAAATATCATTGCAACAGCTTTTATTTAGCCAGAAATCAAGAGTGTAAGTTTTTATGCGCTTAAAAGCATTTTCAGGCCGAATGAGCAAATATGCTTGTTTCTGCCAATTGCAGCAAAATACTGAAAGGAAAGTGGGTTTGCCTTCATATTTGACCCAGAACAACTCAGTTCAGCATGGAAATATCATTGCAACAGCTTTTATTTAGCCAGAAATCAAGAGTGTAAGTTTTTATGCGCTTAAAAGCATTTTCAGGCCAAATGAGCTGATTTCTGCTATTTGCAGCAAAATGCTGAAGGGAAAGTGGGTTTGCCTTCATATTTGACCCAGAACAACTCAGTTCAGCATGGAAATATCATTGCAACAGCTTTTATTTAGCCAGAAATCAAGAGTGTAAGTTTTTATGCGCTTAAAAGCATTTTCAGGCCGAATGAGCAAATATGCTTGTTTCTGCCAATTGCAGCAAAATACTGAAGGGAAAGTGGGTTTGCCTTCATATTTGACCCAGAACAACTCAGTTCAGCATGGAAATATCTTTGCAACAGCTTTTATTTAGCCAAAAATCAAGAGTGTAAGTTTTTATGCACTTAAAAGCATTTTCAGGCCAAATGAGCTGATTTCTGCTATTTGCAGCAAAATACTGAAGGGAAAGTGGGTTTGCCTTCATATTTGACCCAGAACAACTCAGTTCAGCATGGAAATATCATTGCAACAGCTTTTATTTAGCCAGAAATCAAGAGTGTAAGTTTTTATGCGCTTAAAAGCATTTTCAGGCTGAATGAGCAAATATGCTTGTTTCTGCCAATTGCAGCAAAATACTGAAAGGAAAGTGGGTTTGCCTTCATATTTGACCCAGAACAACTCAGTTCAGCCTGGAAATATCATTGCAACAGCTTTTATTTTGGCAGTAATCAAGAGTGTAAGTTTTTATGCGCTTAAAAGCATTTTCAGGCCAAATGAGCTGATTTCTGCTATTTGCAGCAAAATACTGAAAGGAAAGTGGGTTTGCCTTCATATTTGACCCAGAACAACTCAGTTCAGCATGGAAATATCATTGCAACAGCTTTTATTTAGCCAGAAATCAAGAGTGTAAATTTTTATGCGCTTAAAAGCATTTTCAGGCCAAATGAGCAAATATGCTTGTTTCTGCCAATTGCAGCAAAATACTGAAAGGAAAGTGGGTTTGCCTTCATATTTGACCCAGAACAACTCAGTTCAGCATGGAAATATCATTGCAACAGCTTTTATTTAGCCAGAAATCAAGAGTGTAAGTTTTTATGCGCTTAAAAGCATTTTCAGGCCGAATGAGCAAATATGCTTGTTTCTGCCAATTGCAGCAAAATACTGAAAGGAAAGTGGGTTTGCCTTCATATTTGACCCAGAACAACTCAGTTCAGCATGGAAATATCATTGCAACAGCTTTTATTTAGGCAGAAATCAAGAGTGTAAGTTTTTATGCGCTTAAAAGCATTTTCAGGCCAAATGAGCTGATTTCTGCTATTTGCAGCAAAATACTGAAGGGAAAGTGGGTTTGCCTTCATATTTGACCCAGAACAACTCAGTTCAGCATGGAAATATCATTGCAACAGCTTTTATTTAGCCAGAAATCAAGAGTGTAAGTTTTTATGCGCTTAAAAGCATTTTCAGGCCTAATTAGCAAATATGCTTGTTTCTGCCAATTGCAGGAAAATACTGAAAGGAAAGTGGGTTTGCCTTCATATTTGACCCAAAACAACTCAGTTCAGCATGGAAATATCATTGCAACAGCTTTTATTTAGCCAGAAATCAAGAGTGTAAGTTTTTATGCGCTTAAAAGCATTTTCAGGCCGAATGAGCAAATATGCTTGTTTCTGCGAATGGCAGCAAAATACTGAAAGGAAAGTGGGTTTGCCTTCATATTTGACCTAGAACAACTCAGTTCAGCATGGAAATATCATTGCAACAGCTTTTATTTAGCCAGAAATCAAGAGTGTAAGTTATTATGCGCTTAAAAGCATTTTCAGGCCAAATGTGCTGATTTCTGCTATTTGCAGCAAAATACTGAAGGGAAAATGGGTTTGCCTTCATATTTGACCCAGAACAACTCAGTTCAGCATGGAAATATCATTGCAACAGCTTTTATTTAGCCAGAAATCAAGAGTGTAAGTTTTTATGCGCTTAAAAGCATTTTCAGGCCGAATGAGCAAATATGCTTGTTTCTGCCAATTGCAGCAAAATACTGAAAGGAAAGTGGGTTTGCCTTCATATTTGACCCAGAACAACTCAGTTCAGCATGGAAATATCATTGCAACAGCTTTTATTTAGGCAGAAATCAAGAGTGTAAGTTTTTATGCGCTTAAAAGCATTTTCAGGCCAAATGAGCTGATTTCTGCTATTTGCAGCAAAATACTGAAGGGAAAGTGGGTTTGCCTTCATATTTGACCCAGAACAACTCAGTTCAGCATGGAAATATCATTGCAACAGCTTTTATTTAGCCAGAAATCAAGAGTGTAAGTTTTTATGCGCTTAAAAGCATTTTCAGGCCTAATTAGCAAATATGCTTGTTTCTGCCAATTGCAGGAAAATACTGAAAGGAAAGTGGGTTTGCCTTCATATTTGACCCAAAACAACTCAGTTCAGCATGGAAATATCATTGCAACAGCTTTTATTTAGCCAGAAATCAAGAGTGTAAGTTTTTATGCGCTTAAAAGCATTTTCAGGCCGAATGAGCAAATATGCTTGTTTCTGCGAATGGCAGCAAAATACTGAAAGGAAAGTGGGTTTGCCTTCATATTTGACCTAGAACAACTCAGTTCAGCATGGAAATATCATTGCAACAGCTTTTATTTAGCCAGAAATCAAGAGTGTAAGTTATTATGCGCTTAAAAGCATTTTCAGGCCAAATGAGCTGATTTCTGCTATTTGCAGCAAAATACTGAAGGGAAAATGGGTTTGCCTTCATATTTGACCCAGAACAACTCAGTTCAGCATGGAAATATCATTGCAACAGCTTTTATTTAGCCAGAAATCAAGAGTGTAAGTTTTTATGCGCTTAAAAGCATTTTCAGGCCGAATGAGCAAATATGCTTGTTTCTGCCAATTGCAGCAAAATACTGAAAGGAAAGTGGGTTTGCCTTCATATTTGACCCAGAACAACTCAGTTCAGCATGGAAATATCATTGCAACAGCTTTTATTTAGCCAGAAATCAAGAGTGTAAGTTTTTATGCGCTTAAAAGCATTTTCAGGCCGAATGAGCAAATATGATTGTTTCTGCCAATTGCAGCAAAATACTGAAAGGAAAGTGGGTTTGCCTTCATATCTGACCCAGAACAACTCAGTTCAGCATGGAAATATCATTGCAACAGCTTTTATTTAGCCAGAAATCAAGAGTGTAAGTTTTTATGCGCTTAAAAGCAATTTCAGGCCAAATGAGCAGATTTCTGCAAAATGCAGCAAAATACTGAAAGGAAAGTGGGTTTGCCTTCATATTTGACCCAGAACAACTCAGTTCAGCATGGAAATATCATTGCAACAGCTTTTATTTAGCCAGAAATCAAGAGTGTAAGTTTTTATGCGCTTAAAAGCATTTTCAGGCCGAATGAGCAAATATGCTTGTTTCTGCCAATTGCAGCAAAATACTGAAAGGAAAGTGGGTTTGCCTTCATATTTGACCCAGAACAACTCAGTTCAGCATGGAAATATCATTGCAACAGCTTTTCTTTAGCCAGAAATCAAGAGTGTAAGTTTTTATGCGCTTAAAAGCATTTTCAGGCCGAATGAGCAAATATGCTTGTTTCTGCCAATTGCAGCAAAATACTGAAAGGAAAGTGGGTTTGCCTTCATATTTGACCCAGAACAACTCAGTTCAGCATGGAAATATCATTGCAACAGCTTTTATTTAGCCAGAAATCAAGAGTGTAAGTTTTTATGCGCTTAAAAGCATTTTCAGGCCAAATGAGCTGATTTCTGCTATTTGCAGCAAAATACTGAAGGGAAAGTGGGTTTGCCTTCATATTTGACCCAGAACAACTCAGTTCAGCATGGAAATATCATTGCAACAGCTTTTATTTAGCCAGAAATCAAGAGTGTAAGTTTTTATGCGCTTAAAAGCATTTTCAGGCCAAATGAGCTGATTTCTGCTATTTGCAGCAAAATACTGAAGGGAAAGTGGGTTTGCCTTCATATTTGACCCAGAACAACTCAGTTCAGCATGGAAATATCATTGCAACAGCTTTTATTTAGCCAGAAATCAAGAGTGTAAGTTTTTATGCGCTTAAAAGCATTTTCAGGCCGAATGAGCAAATATGCTTGTTTCTGCCAATTGCAGCAAAATACTGAAAGGAAAGTGGGTTTGCCTTCATATTTGACCCAGAACAACTCAGTTCAGCATGGAAATATCATTGCAACAGCTTTTATTTAGCCAGAAATCAAGAGTGTAAGTTTTTATGCGCTTAAAAGCATTTTCAGGCCGAATGAGCAAATATGCTTGTTTCTGCCAATTGCAGCAAAATACTGAAAGGAAAGTGGGTTTGCCTTCATATTTGACCCAGAACAACTCAGTTCAGCATGGAAATATCATTGCAACAGCTTTTATTTAGCCAGAAATCAAGAGTGTAAGTTTTTATGCGCTTAAAAGCATTTTCAGGCCAAATGAGCTGATTTCTGCTATTTGCAGCAAAATACTGAAGGGAAAGTGGGTTTGCCTTCATATTTGACCCAGAACAACTCAGTTCAGCATGGAAATATCATTGCAACAGCTTTTATTTAGCCAGAAATCTAGAATGTAAGTTTTTATGCGCTTAAAAGCATTTTCAGGCCGAATGAGCAAATATGCTTGTTTCTGCCAATTGCAGCAAAATACTGAAAGGAAAGTGGGTTTGCCTTCATATTTGACCCAGAACAACTCAGTTCAGCATGGAAATATCATTGCAACAGCTTTTATTTAGCCAGAAATCAAGAGTGTAAGTTTTTATGCGCTTAAAAGCATTTTCAGGCCAAATGAGCTGATTTCTGCTATTTGCAGCAAAATACTGAAGGGAAAGTGGGTTTGCCTTCATATTTGACCCAGAACAACTCAGTTCAGCATGGAAATATCATTGCAACAGCTTTTATTTAGCCAGAAATCAAGAGTGTAAGTTTTTATGCGCTTAAAAGCATTTTCAGGCCGAATGAGCAAATATGCTTGTTTCTGTCAATTGCAGCAAAATACTGAAAGGAAAGTGGGTTTGCCTTCATATTTGACCCAGAACAACTCAGTTCAGCATGGAAATATCATTGCAACAGCTTTTATTTAGTCAGAAATCAAGAGTGTAAGTTTTTATGCGCTTAAAAGCATTTTCAGGCCAAATGAGCTGATTTCTGCTATTTGCAGCAAAATACTGAAGGGAAAGTGGGTTTGCCTTCATATTTGACCCAGAACAACTCAATTCAGTATGGAAATATCATTGCAACAGCTTTTATTTAGCCAGAAATCAAGAGTGTAAGTTTTTATGCGCTTAAAAGATTTTTCAGGCCGAATGAGCAAATATGCTTGTTTCTGCCAATTGCAGCAAAATACTGAAAGGAAAGTGGGTTTGCCTTCATATCTGACCCAGAACAACTCAGTTCAGCATGGAAATATCATTGCAACAGCTTTTATTTAGCCAGAAATCAAGAGTGTAAGTTTTTATGCGCTTAAAAGCATTTTCAGGCCAAATGAGCTGATTTCTGCAAAATGCAGCAAAATACTGAAGGGAAAGTGGGTTTGCCTTCATATTTGACCCAGAACAACTCAGTTCAGCATGGAAATATCATTGCAACAGTTTTTATTTAGCCAGAAATCAAGAGTGTAAGTTTTTATGCGCTTAAAAGCATTTTCAGGCCGAATGAGCAAATATGCTTGTTTCTGCCAATTGCAGCAAAATACTGAAAGGAAAGTGGGTTTGCCTTCATATTTGACCCAGAACAACTCAGTTCAGCATGGAAATATCATTGCAACAGCTTTTATTTAGCCAGAAATCAAGAGTTTAAGTTTTTATGCGCTTAAAAGCATTTTCAGGCCAAATGAGCTGATTTCTGCTATTTGCAGCAAAATACTGAAGGGAAAGTGGGTTTGCCTTCATATTTGACCCAGAACAACTCAGTTCAGCATGGAAATATCATTGCAACAGCTTTTATTTAGCCAGAAATCAAGAGTGTAAGTTTTTATGCGCTTAAAAGCATTTTCAGGCCGAATGAGCAAATATGCTTGTTTCTGCCAATTGCAGCAAAATACTGAAAGGAAAGTGGGTTTGCCTTCATATTTGACCCAGAACAACTCAGTTCAGCATGTAAATATCATTGGAACAGCTTTTATTTAGCCAGAAATCAAGAGTGTAAGTTTTTATGCGCTTAAAAGCATTTTCAGGCCAAATGAGCTGATTTCTGCTATTTGCAGCAAAATACTGAAGGGAAAGTGGGTTTGCCTTCATATTTGACCCAGAACAACTCAGTTCAGCATGGAAATATCATTGCAACAGCTTTTATTTAGCCAGAAATCAAGAGTGTAAGTTTTTATGCGCTTAAAAGCATTTTCAGGCCGAATGAGCAAATATGCTTGTTTCTGCCAATTGCAGCAAAATACTGAAAGGAAAGTGGGTTTGCCTTCATATTTGACCCAGAACAACTCAGGTCAGCATGGAAATATCATTACAACAGCTTTTATTTAGCCAGAAATCAAGAGTGTAAGTTTTTATGCGCTTAAAAGTATTTTCAGGCCAAATGAGCTGATTTCTGCTATTTGCAGCAAAATACTGAAGGGAAAGTGGGTTTGCCTTCATATTTGACCCAGAACAACTCAGTTCAGCATGGAAATATCATTGCAACAGCTTTTATTTAGCCAGAAATCAAGAGTGTAAGTTTTTATGCGCTTAAAAGATTTTTCAGGCCGAATGAGCAAATATGCTTGTTTCTGCCAATTGCAGCAAAATACTGAAAGGAAAGTGGGTTTGCCTTCATATCTGACCCAGAACAACTCAGTTCAGCATGGAAATATCATTGCAACAGCTTTTATTTAGCCAGAAATCAAGAGTGTAAGTTTTTATGCGCTTAAAAGCATTTTCAGGCCAAATGAGCTGATTTCTGCAAAATGCAGCAAAATACTGAAGGGAAAGTGGGTTTGCCTTCATATTTGACCCAGAACAACTCAGTTCAGCATGGAAATATCATTGCAACAGTTTTTATTTAGCCAGAAATCAAGAGTGTAAGTTTTTATGCGCTTAAAAGCATTTTCAGGCCGAATGAGCAAATATGCTTGTTTCTGCCAATTGCAGCAAAATACTGAAAGGAAAGTGGGTTTGCCTTCATATTTGACCCAGAACAACTCAGTTCAGCATGGAAATATCATTGCAACAGCTTTTATTTAGCCAGAAATCAAGAGTTTAAGTTTTTATGCGCTTAAAAGCATTTTCAGGCCAAATGAGCTGATTTCTGCTATTTGCAGCAAAATACTGAAGGGAAAGTGGGTTTGCCTTCATATTTGACCCAGAACAACTCAGTTCAGCATGGAAATATCATTGCAACAGCTTTTATTTAGCCAGAAATCAAGAGTGTAAGTTTTTATGCGCTTAAAAGCATTTTCAGGCCGAATGAGCAAATATGCTTGTTTCTGCCAATTGCAGCAAAATACTGAAGGGAAAGTGGGTTTGCCTTCATATTTGACCCAGAACAACTCAGTTCAGCATGTAAATATCATTGGAACAGCTTTTATTTAGCCAGAAATCAAGAGTGTAAGTTTTTATGCGCTTAAAAGCATTTTCAGGCCAAATGAGCTGATTTCTGCTATTTGCAGCAAAATACTGAAGGGAAAGTGGGTTTGCCTTCATATTTGACCCAGAACAACTCAGTTCAGCATGGAAATATCATTGCAACAGCTTTTATTTAGCCAGAAATCAAGAGTGTAAGTTTTTATGCGCTTAAAAGCATTTTCAGGCCGAATGAGCAAATATGCTTGTTTCTGCCAATTGCAGCAAAATACTGAAAGGAAAGTGGGTTTGCCTTCATATTTGACCCAGAACAACTCAGGTCAGCATGGAAATATCATTACAACAGCTTTTATTTAGCCAGAAATCAAGAGTGTAAGTTTTTATGCGCTTAAAAGTATTTTCAGGCCAAATGAGCTGATTTCTGCTATTTGCAGCAAAATACTGAAGGGAAAGTGGGTTTGCCTTCATATTTGACCCAGAACAACTCAGTTCAGCATGGAAATATCATTGCAACAGCTTTTATTTAGCCAGAAATCAAGAGTGTAAGTTTTTGTGCGCTTAAAAGCATTTTCAGGCCAAATGAGCTGATTTCTGCCAATTGCAGCAAAATACTGAAGGGAAAGTGGGTTTGCCTTCATATTTGACCCAGAACAACTCAGTTCAGCATGGAAATATCATTGCAACAGCTTTTATTTAGCCAGAAATCAAGAGTGTAAGTTTTTATGCGCTTAAAAGCATTTTCAGGCAGAATGAGCAAATATGCTTGTTTCTGCCAATTGCAGCAAAATACTGAAGGGAAAGTGGGTTTGCCTTCATATTTGACCCAGAACAACTCAGTTCAGCATGGAAATATCATTGCAACAGCTTTTATTTAGCCAGAAATCAAGAGTGTAAGTTTTTATGCGCTTAAAAGCATTTTCAGGCCAAATGAGCTGATTTCTGCTATTTGCAGCAAAATACTGAAGGGAAAGTGGGTTTGCCTTCAGATTTGACCCAGAACAACTCAGTTCAGCATGGAAATATCATTGCAACAGCTTTTATTTAGCCAGAAATCAAGAGTGTAAGTTTTTATGCGCTTAAAAGCATTTTCAGGCCGAATGAGCAAATATGCTTGTTTCTGCCAATTTCAGCAAAATACTGAAAGGAAAGTGGGTTTGCCTTCATATTTGACCCAGAACAACTCAGTTCAGCATGGAAATATCATTGCAACAGCTTTTATTTAGCCAGAAATCAAGAGTGTAAGTTTTTATGCGCTTAAAAGCATTTTCAGGCCGAATGAGCAAATATGCTTGTTTCTGCCAATTGCAGCAAAATACTGAAAGGAAAGTGGGTTTGCCTTCATATTTGACCCAGAACAACTCAGTTCAGCATGGAAATATCATTGCAACAGCTTTTATTTAGCCAGAAATCAAGAGTGTAAGTTTTTATGCGCTTAAAAGCATTTTCAGGCCAAATGAGCTGATTTCTGCTATTTGCAGCAAAATACTGAAGGGAAAGTGGGTTTGCCTTCATATTTGACCCAGAACAACTCAGTTCAGCATGGAAATATCATTGCAACAGCTTTTATTTAGCCAGAAATCTAGAGTGTAAGTTTTTATGCGCTTAAAAGCATTTTCAGGCCGAATGAGCAAATATGCTTGTTTCTGCCAATTGCAGCAAAATACTGAAAGGAAAGTGGGTTTGCCTTCATATTTGACCCAGAACAACTCAGTTCAGCATGGAAATATCATTGCAACAGCTTTTATTTAGCCAGAAATCAAGAGTGTAAGTTTTTATGCGCTTAAAAGCATTTTCAGGCCAAATGAGCTGATTTCTGCTATTTGCAGCAAAATACTGAAGGGAAAGTGGGTTTGCCTTCATATTTGACCCAGAACAACTCAGTTCAGCATGGAAATATCATTGCAACAGCTTTTATTTAGCCAGAAATCAAGAGTGTAAGTTTTTATGCGCTTAAAAGCATTTTCAGGCCGAATGAGCAAATATGCTTGTTTCTGCCAATTGCAGCAAAATACTGAAAGGAAAGTGGGTTTGCCTTCATATTTGACCCAGAACAACTCAGTTCAGCATGGAAATATCATTGGAACAGCTTTTATTTAGCCAGAAATCAAGAGTGTAAGTTTTTATGCGCTTAAAAGCATTTTCAGGCCAAATGAGCTGATTTCTGCTATTTGCAGCAAAATACTGAAGGGAAAGTGGGTTTGCCTTCATATTTGACCCAGAACAACTCAATTCAGTATGGAAATATCATTGCAACAGCTTTTATTTAGCCAGAAATCAAGAGTGTAAGTTTTTATGCGCTTAAAAGCATTTTCCGGCCAAATGAGCTGATTTCTGCAAAATGCAGCAAAATACTGAAGGGAAAGTGGGTTTGCCTTCATATTTGACCCAGAACAACTCAGTTCAGCATGGAAATATCATTGCAACAGCTTTTATTTAGCCAGAAATCAAGAGTGTAAGTTTTTATGCGCTTAAAAGCATTTTCAGGCCGAATGAGCAAATATGCTTGTTTCTGCCAATTGCAGCAAAATACTGAAAGGAAAGTGGGTTTGCCTTCATATTTGACCCAGAACAACTCAGTTCAGCATGGAAATATCATTGCAACAGCTTTTATTTAGCCAGAAATCAAGAGTTTAAGTTTTTATGCGCTTAAAAGCATTTTCAGGCCAAATGAGCTGATTTCTGCTATTTGCAGCAAAATACTGAAGGGAAAGTGGGTTTGCCTTCATATTTGACCCAGAACAACTCAGTTCAGCATGGAAATATCATTGGAACACTTTTATTTAGCCAGAAATCAAGAGTGTAAGTTTTTATGCGCTTAAAAGCATTTTCAGGCCAAATGAGCTGATTTCTGCTATTTGCAGCAAAATACTGAAGGGAAAGTGGGTTTGCCTTCATATTTGACCCAGAACAACTCAGTTCAGCATGGAAATATCATTGCAACAGCTTTTATTTAGCCAGAAATCAAGAGTGTAAGTTTTTATGCGCTTAAAAGCATTTTCAGGCCGAATGAGCAAATATGCTTGTTTCTGCCAATTGCAGCAAAATACTGAAAGGAAAGTGGGTTTGCCTTCATATTTGACCCAGAACAACTCAGGTCAGCATGGAAATATCATTACAACAGCTTTTATTTAGCCAGAAATCAAGAGTGTAAGTTTTTATGCGCTTAAAAGCATTTTCAGGCCGAATGAGCAAATATGCTTGTTTCTGCCAATTGCAGCAAAATACTGAAAGGAAAGTGGGTTTGCCTTCATATTTGACCCAGAACAACTCAGGTCAGCATGGAAATATCATTGCAACAGCTTTTATTTAGCCAGAAATCAAGAGTGTAAGTTTTTATGCGCTTAAAAGCATTTTCAGGCCAAATGAGCTGATTTCTGCTATTTGCAGCAAAATACTGAAGGGAAAGTGGGTTTGCCTTCATATTTGACCCAGAACAACTCAGTTCAGCATGGAAATATCATTGCAACAGCTTTTATTTAGCCAGAAATCAAGAGTGTAAGTTTTTATGCGCTTAAAAGCATTTTCAGGCCGAATGAGCAAATATGCTTGTTTCTGCCAATTGCAGCAAAATACTGAAAGGAAAGTGGGTTTGCCTTCATATTTGACCCAGAACAACTCAGGTCAGCATGGAAATATCATTGCAACAGCTTTTATTTAGCCAGAAATCAAGAGTGTAAGTTTTTATGCGCTTAAAAGTATTTTCAGGCCAAATGAGCTGATTTCTGCTATTTGCAGCAAAATACTGAAGGGAAAGTGGGTTTGCCTTCATATTAGACCCAGAACAACTCAGTTCAGCATGGAAATATCATTGCAACAGCTTTTATTTAGCCAGAAATCAAGAGTGTAAGTTTTTATGCGCTTAAAAGCATTTTCAGGCCAAATAAGCTGATTTCTGCTATTTGCAGCAAAATACTGAAGGGAAAGTGGGTTTGCCTTCATATTTGACCCAGAACAACTCAGTTCAGCATGGAAATATCATTGCAACAGCTTTTATTTAGCCAGAAATCAAGAGTGTAAGTTTTTATGCGCTTAAAAGCATTTTCAGGCCAAATGAGCTGATTTCTGCTATTTGCAGCAAAATACTGAAGGGAAAGTGGGTTTGCCTTCATATTTGACCCAGAACAACTCAGTTCAGCATGGAAATATCATTGCAACAGCTTTTATTTAGCCAGAAATCAAGAGTGTAAGTTTTTATGCGCTTAAAAGCATTTTCAGGCCGAATGAGCAAATATGCTTGTTTCTGCCAATTGCAGCAAAATACTGAAAGGAAAGTGGGTTTGCCTTCATATTTGACCCAGAACAACTCAGTTCAGCATGGAAATATCATTGCAACAGCTTTTATTTAGCCAGAAATCAAGAGTGTAAGTTTTTATGCGCTTAAAAGCATTTTCAGGCCGAATGAGCAAATATGCTTGTTTCTGCGAATGGCAGCAAAATACTGAAAGGAAAGTGGGTTTGCCTTCATATTTGACCTAGAACAACTCAGTTCAGCATGGAAATATCATTGCAACAGCTTTTATTTAGCCAGAAATCAAGAGTGTAAGTTTTTATGCGCTTAAAAGCATTTTCAGGCCGAATGAGCAAATATGCTTGTTTCTGCCAATTGCAGCAAAATACTGAAAGGAAAGTGGGTTTGCCTTCATATCTGACCCAGAACAACTCAGTTCAGCATGGAAATATCATTGCAACAGCTTTTATTTAGCCAGAAATCAAGAGTATAAGTTTTTATGCGCTTAAAAGCATTTTCAGGCCAAATGAGCTGATTTCTGCTATTTGCAGCAAAATACTGAAGGGAAAGTGGGTTTGCCTTCATATTTGACCCAGAACAACTCAGTTCAGCATGGAAATATCATTGCAACAGCTTTTATTTAGCCAGAAATCAAGAGTGTAAGTTTTTATGCGCTTAAAAGCATTTTCAGGCCGAATGAGCAAATATGCTTGTTTCTGCCAATTGCAGCAAAATACTGAAAGGAAAGTGGGTTTGCCTTCATATCTGACCCAGAACAACTCAGTTCAGCATGGAAATATCATTGCAACAGCTTTTATTTAGCCAGAAATCAAGAGTGTAAGTTTTTATGTGCTTAAAAGCATTTTCAGGCCGAATGAGCAAATATGCTTGTTTCTGCCAATTCCAGCAAAATACTGAAAGAAAAGTGGGTTTGCCTTCATATTTGACCCAGAACAACTCAGTTCAGCATGGAAATATCATTGCAACAGCTTTTATTTAGCCAGAAATCAAGAGTGTAAGTTTTTATGCGCTTAAAAGCATTTTCAGGCCAAATGAGCTGATTTCTGCAAAATGCAGCAAAATACTGAAAGGAAAGTGGGTTTGCCTTCATATTTGAGCCAGAACAACTCACTTCAGCATGGAAATATCATTGCAACAGCTTTTATTTAGCCAGAAATCAAGAGTGTAAGTATTTATGCGCTTAAAAGCATTTTCAGGCCGAATGAGCAAATATGCTTGTGTCTGCCAATTGCAACAAAATACTGAAAGGAAAGTGGGTTTGCCTTCATATTTGACACAGAACAACTTAGTTTAGCATGTAAATATCATTGCAACAGCTTTTATTTAGCCAGAAATCAAGAGTGTATGTTTTTATGCGCTTAAAAGCATTTTCAGGCCGAATGAGCAAATATGCTTGTTTCTGCCAATTGCAGCAAAATACTGAAAGGAAAGTGGGTTTGCCTTCATATTTGACCCAGAACAACTCAGTTCAGCATGGAAATATCATTGCAACAGCTTTTATTTAGCCAGAAATCAAGAGTGTAAGTTTTTATGCGCTTAAAAGCATTTTCAGGCCAAATGAGCTGATTTCTGCTATTTGCAGCAAAATACTGAAGGGAAAGTGGGTTTGCCTTCATATTTGACCCAGAACAACTCAGTTCAGCATGGAAATATCATTGCAACAGCTTTTATTTAGCCAGAAATCAAGAGTGTAAGTTTTTATGCGCTTAAAAGCATTTTCAGGCCAAATGAGCTGATTTCTGCTATTTGCAGCAAAATACTGAAGGGAAAGTGGGTTTGCCTTCATATTTGACCCAGAACAACTCAGTTCAGCATGGAAATATCATTGCAACAGCTTTTATTTAGCCAGAAATCAAGAGTGTAAGTTTTTATGCGCTTAAAAGCATTTTCAGGCCGAATGAGCAAATATGCTTGTTTCTGCCAATTGCAGCAAAATACTGAAAGGAAAGTGGGTTTGCCTTCATATCTGACCCAGAACAACTCAGTTCAGCATGGAAATATCATTGCAACAGCTTTTATTTAGCCAGAAATCAAGAGTGTAAGTTTTTATGCGCTTAAAAGCATTTTCAGGCCGAATGAGCAAATATGCTTGTTTCTGCCAATTGCAGCAAAATACTGAAAGGAAAGTGGGTTTGCCTTCATATTTGACCCAGAACAACTCAGTTCAGCATGGAAATATCATTGCAACAGCTTTTATTTAGCCAGAAATCAAGAGTGTAAGTTTTTATGCGCTTAAAAGCATTTTCAGGCCAAATGAGCTGATTTCTGCTATTTGCAGCAAAATACTGAAGGGAAAGTGGGTTTGCCTTCATATTTGACCCAGAACAACTCAGTTCAGCATGGAAATATCATTGCAACAGCTTTTATTTAGCCAGAAATCAAGAGTGTAAGTTTTTATGCGCTTAAAAGCATTTTCAGGCCGAATGAGCAAATATGCTTGTTTCTGCCAATTGCAGCAAAATACTGAAAGGAAAGTGGGTTTGCCTTCATATTTGACCCAGAACAACTCAGTTCAGCATGGAAATATCATTGCAACAGCTTTTATTTAGCCAGAAATCAAGAGTGTAAGTTTTTATGCGCTTAAAAGCATTTTCAGGCCAAATGAGCTGATTTCTGCTATTTGCAGCAAAATACTGAAGGGAAAGTGGGTTTGCCTTCATATTTGACCCAGAACAACTCAGTTCAGCATGGAAATATCATTGCAACAGCTTTTATTTAGCCAGAAATCTAGAGTGTAAGTTTTTATGCGCTTAAAAGCATTTTCAGGCCGAATGAGCAAATATGCTTGTTTCTGCCAATTCCAGCAAAATACTAAAGGGAAAGTGGGTTTGCCTTCATATTTGACCCAGAACAACTCAGTTCAGCATGGAAATATCATTGGAACAGCTTTTATTTAGCCAGAAATCAAGAGTGTAAGTTTTTATGCGCTTAAAAGCATTTTCAGGCCAAATGAGCTGATTTCTGCTATTTGCAGCAAAATACTGAAGGGAAAGTGGGTTTGCCTTCATATTTGACCCAGAACAACTCAATTCAGTATGAAAATATCATTGCAACAGCGTTTATTTAGCCAGAAATCAAGAGTGTAAGTTTTTATGCGCTTAAAAGCATTTTCAAGCCGAATGACCAAATATGCTTGTTTCTGCCAATTGCAGCAAAATACTGAAAGGAAAGTGGGTTTGCCTTCATATTTGACCCAGAACAACTCAGTTCAGCATGGAAATATCATTGGAACAGCTTTTATTTAGCCAGAAATCAAGAGTGTAAGTTTTTATGCGCTTAAAAGCATTTTCAGGCCAAATGAGCTGATTTCTGCTATTTGCAGCAAAATACTGAAGGGAAAGTGGGTTTGCCTTCATATTTGACCCAGAACAACTCAGTTCAGCATGGAAATATCATTGCAACAGCTTTTATTTAGCCAGAAATCAAGAGTGTAAGTTTTTATGCGCTTAAAAGCATTTTCAGGCCGAATGAGCAAATATGCTTGTTTCTGCCAATTGCAGCAAAATACTGAAAGGAAAGTGGGTTTGCCTTCATATTTGACCCAGAACAACTCAGTTCAGCATGGAAATATCATTGCAACAGCTTTTATTTAGCCAGAAATCAAGAGTGTAAGTTTTTATGCGCTTAAAAGCATTTTCAGGCCAAATGAGCTGATTTCTGCTATTTGCAGCAAAATACTGAAGGGAAAGTGGGTTTGCCTTCATATTTGACCCAGAACAACTCAGTTCAGCATGGAAATATCATTGCAACAGCTTTTATTTAGCCAGAAATCAAGAGTGTAAGTTTTTATGCGCTTAAAAGCATTTTCAGGCCGAATGAGCAAATATGCTTGTTTCTGCCAATTGCAGCAAAATACTGAAGGGAAAGTGGGTTTGCCTTCATATTTGACCCAGAACAACTCAGTTCAGCATGGAAATATCATTGCAACAGCTTTTATTTAGCCAGAAATCAAGAGTGTAAGTTTTTATGCGCTTAAAAGCATTTTCAGGCCGAATGAGCAAATATGCTTGTTTCTGCCAATTGCAGCAAAATACTGAAGGGAAAGTGGGTTTGCCTTCATATTTGACCCAGAACAACTCAGTTCAGCATGGAAATATCATTGCAACAGCTTTTATTTAGCCAGAAATCAAGAGTGTAAGTTTTTATGCGCTTAAAAGCATTTTCAGGCCGAATGAGCAAATATGCTTGTTTCTGCCAATTGCAGCAAAATTCTGAAAGGAAAGTGGGTTTGCCTTCATATTTGACCCAGAGCAACTCAGTTCAGCATGGAAATATCATTGCAACAGCTTTTATTTAGCCAGAAATCAAGAGTGTAAGTTTTTATGCGCTTAAAAGCATTTTCAAGCCGAATGACCAAATATGCTTGTTTCTGCCAATTGCAGCAAAATACTGAAAGGAAAGTGGGTTTGCCTTCATATTTGACCCAGAACAACTCAGTTCAGCATGTAAATATCATTGGAACAGCTTTTATTTAGCCAGAAATCAAGAGTGTAAGTTTTTATGCGCTTAAAAGCATTTTCAGGCCAAATGAAATGATTTCTGCTATTTGCAGCAAAATACTGAAGGGAAAGTGGGTTTGCCTTCATATTTGACCCAGAACAACTCAGTTCAGCATGGAAATATCATTGCAACAGCTTTTATTTAGCCAGAAATCAAGAGTGTAAGTTTTTATGCGCTTAAAAGCATTTTCAGGCCGAATGAGCAAATATGCTTGTTTCTGCCAATTGCAGCAAAATACTGAAAGGAAAGTGGGTTTGCCTTCATATTTGACCCAGAACAACTCAGTTCAGCATGGAAATATCATTGCAACAGCTTTTATTTAGCCAGAAATCAAGAGTGTAAGTTTTTATGCGCTTAAAAGCATTTTCAGGCCAAATGAGCTGATTTCTGCTATTTGCAGCAAAATACTGAAGGGAAAGTGGGTTTGCCTTCATATTTGACCCAGAACAACTCAGTTCAGCATGGAAATATCATTGCAACAGCTTTTATTTAGCCAGAAATCAAGAGTGCAAGTTTTTATGCGCTTAAAAGCATTTTCAGGCCGAATGAGCAAATATGCTTGTTTCTGCCAATTGCAGCAAAATACTGAAGGGAAAGTGGGTTTGCCTTCATATTTGACCCAGAACAACTCAGTTCAGCATGGAAATATCATTGCAACAGCTTTTATTTAGCCAGAAATCAAGAGTGTAAGTTTTTATGCGCTTAAAAGCATTTTCAGGCCGAATGAGCAAATATGCTTGTTTCTGCCAATTGCAGCAAAATACTGAAGGGAAAGTGGGTTTGCCTTCATATTTGACCCAGAACAACTCAGTTCAGCATGGAAATATCATTGCAACAGCTTTTATTTAGCCAGAAATCAAGAGTGTAAGTTTTTATGCGCTTAAAAGCATTTTCAGGCCGAATGAGCAAATATGCTTGTTTCTGCCAATTGCAGCAAAATACTGAAAGGAAAGTGGGTTTGCCTTCATATTTGACCCAGAACAACTCAGTTCAGCATGGAAATATCATTGCAACAGCTTTTATTTAGCCAGAAATCAAGAGTGTAAGTTTTTATGCGCTTAAAAGCATTTTCAGGCCAAATGAGCTGATTTCTGCTATTTGCAGCAAAATACTGAAGGGAAAGTGGGTTTGCCTTCATATTTGACCCAGAACAACTCAGTTCAGCATGGAAATATCATTGCAACAGCTTTTATTTAGCCAGAAATCAAGAGTGTAAGTTTTTATGCGCTTAAAAGCATTTTCAGGCCGAATGAGCAAATATGCTTGTTTCTGCCAATTGCAGCAAAATACTGAAGGGAAAGTGGGTTTGCCTTCATATTTGACCCAGAACAACTCAGTTCAGCATGGAAATATCATTGCAACAGCTTTTATTTAGCCAGAAATCAAGAGTGTAAGTTTTTATGCGCTTAAAAGCATTTTCAGGCCGAATGAGCAAATATGCTTGTTTCTGCCAATTGCAGCAAAATACTGAAGGGAAAGTGGGTTTGCCTTCATATTTGACCCAGAACAACTCAGTTCAGCATGGAAATATCATTGCAACAGCTTTTATTTAGCCAGAAATCAAGAGTGTAAGTTTTTATGCGCTTAAAAGCATTTTCAGGCCGAATGAGCAAATATGCTTGTTTCTGCCAATTGCAGCAAAATTCTGAAAGGAAAGTGGGTTTGCCTTCATATTTGACCCAGAGCAACTCAGTTCAGCATGGAAATATCATTGCAACAGCTTTTATTTAGCCAGAAATCAAGAGTGTAAGTTTTTATGCGCTTAAAAGCATTTTCAAGCCGAATGACCAAATATGCTTGTTTCTGCCAATTGCAGCAAAATACTGAAAGGAAAGTGGGTTTGCCTTCATATTTGACCCAGAACAACTCAGTTCAGCATGTAAATATCATTGGAACAGCTTTTATTTAGCCAGAAATCAAGAGTGTAAGTTTTTATGCGCTTAAAAGCATTTTCAGGCCAAATGAAATGATTTCTGCTATTTGCAGCAAAATACTGAAGGGAAAGTGGGTTTGCCTTCATATTTGACCCAGAACAACTCAGTTCAGCATGGAAATATCATTGCAACAGCTTTTATTTAGCCAGAAATCAAGAGTGTAAGTTTTTATGCGCTTAAAAGCATTTTCAGGCCGAATGAGCAAATATGCTTGTTTCTGCCAATTGCAGCAAAATACTGAAAGGAAAGTGGGTTTGCCTTCATATTTGACCCAGAACAACTCAGTTCAGCATGGAAATATCATTGCAACAGCTTTTATTTAGCCAGAAATCAAGAGTGTAAGTTTTTATGCGCTTAAAAGCATTTTCAGGCCAAATGAGCTGATTTCTGCTATTTGCAGCAAAATACTGAAGGGAAAGTGGGTTTGCCTTCATATTTGACCCAGAACAACTCAGTTCAGCATGGAAATATCATTGCAACAGCTTTTATTTAGCCAGAAATCAAGAGTGCAAGTTTTTATGCGCTTAAAAGCATTTTCAGGCCGAATGAGCAAATATGCTTGTTTCTGCCAATTGCAGCAAAATACTGAAGGGAAAGTGGGTTTGCCTTCATATTTGACCCAGAACAACTCAGTTCAGCATGGAAATATCATTGCAACAGCTTTTATTTAGCCAGAAATCAAGAGTGTAAGTTTTTATGCGCTTAAAAGCATTTTCAGGCCGAATGAGCAAATATGCTTGTTTCTGCCAATTGCAGCAAAATACTGAAGGGAAAGTGGGTTTGCCTTCATATTTGACCCAGAACAACTCAGTTCAGCATGGAAATATCATTGCAACAGCTTTTATTTAGCCAGAAATCACGAGTGTAAGTTTTTATGCGCTTAAAAGCATTTTCAGGCCGAATGAGCAAATATGCTTGTTTCTGCCAATTGCAGCAAAATACTGAAAGGAAAGTGGGTTTGCCTTCATATTTGACCCAGAACAACTCAGTTCAGCATGGAAATATCATTGCAACAGCTTTTATTTAGCCAGAAATCAAGAGTGTAAGTTTTTATGCGCTTAAAAGCATTTTCAGGCCGAATGAGCAAATATGCTTGTTTCTGCCAATTGCAGCAAAATACTGAAAGGAAAGTGGGTTTGCCTTCATATTTGACCCAGAACAACTCAGTTCAGCATGGAAATATCATTGCAACAGCTTTTATTTAGCCAGAAATCAAGAGTGTAAGTTTTTATGCGCTTAAAAGCATTTTCAGGCCGAATGAGCTGATTTCTGCTATTTGCAGCAAAATACTGAAGGGAAAGTGGGTTTGCCTTCATATTTGACCCAGAACAACTCAGTTCAGCATGGAAATATCATTGCAACAGCTTTTATTTAGCCAGAAATCAAGAGTGTAAGTTTTTATGCGCTTAAAAGCATTTTCAGGCCAAATGAGCTGATTTCTGCCAATTGCAGCAAAATACTGAAGGGAAAGTGGGTTTGCCTTCATATTTGACCCAGAACAACTCAGTTCAGCATGGAAATATCATTGCAACAGCTTTTATTTAGCCAGAAATCAAGAGTGTAAGTTTTTATGCGCTTAAAAGCATTTTCAGGCCGAATGAGCAAATATGCTTGTTTCTGCCAATTGCAGCAAAATACTGAAGGGAAAGTGGGTTTGCCTTCATATTTGACCCAGAACAACTCAGTTCAGCATGGAAATATCATTGCAACAGCTTTTATTTAGCCAGAAATCAAGAGTGTAAGTTTTTATGCGCTTAAAAGCATTTTCAGGCCAAATGAGCTGATTTCTGCTATTTGCAGCAAAATACTGAAGGGAAAGTGGGTTTGCCTTCAGATTTGACCCAGAACAACTCAGTTCAGCATGGAAATATCATTGCAACAGCTTTTATTTAGCCAGAAATCAAGAGTGTAAGTTTTTATGCGCTTAAAAGCATTTTCAGGCCGAATGAGCAAATATGCTTGTTTCTGCCAATTTCAGCAAAATACTGAAAGGAAAGTGGGTTTGCCTTCATATTTGACCCAGAACAACTCAGTTCAGCATGGAAATATCATTGCAACAGCTTTTATTTAGCCAGAAATCAAGAGTGTAAGTTTTTATGCGCTTAAAAGCATTTTCAGGCCGAATGAGCAAATATGCTTGTTTCTGCCAATTGCAGCAAAATACTGAAAGGAAAGTGGGTTTGCCTTCATATTTGACCCAGAACAACTCAGTTCAGCATGGAAATATCATTGCAACAGCTTTTATTTAGCCAGAAATCAAGAGTGTAAGTTTTTATGCGCTTAAAAGCATTTTCAGGCCAAATGAGCTGATTTCTGCTATTTGCAGCAAAATACTGAAGGGAAAGTGGGTTTGCCTTCATATTTGACCCAGAACAACTCAGTTCAGCATGGAAATATCATTGCAACAGCTTTTATTTAGCCAGAAATCTAGAGTGTAAGTTTTTATGCGCTTAAAAGCATTTTCAGGCCGAATGAGCAAATATGCTTGTTTCTGCCAATTGCAGCAAAATACTGAAAGGAAAGTGGGTTTGCCTTCATATTTGACCCAGAACAACTCAGTTCAGCATGGAAATATCATTGCAACAGCTTTTATTTAGCCAGAAATCAAGAGTGTAAGTTTTTATGCGCTTAAAAGCATTTTCAGGCCAAATGAGCTGATTTCTGCTATTTGCAGCAAAATACTGAAGGGAAAGTGGGTTTGCCTTCATATTTGACCCAGAACAACTCAGTTCAGCATGGAAATATCATTGCAACAGGTTTTATTTAGCCAGAAATCAAGAGTGTAAGTTTTTATGCGCTTAAAAGCATTTTCAGGCCGAATGAGCAAATATGCTTGTTTCTGCCAATTGCAGCAAAATACTGAAAGGAAAGTGGGTTTGCCTTCATATTTGACCCAGAACAACTCAGTTCAGCATGGAAATATCATTGGAACAGCTTTTATTTAGCCAGAAATCAAGAGTGTAAGTTTTTATGCGCTTAAAAGCATTTTCAGGCCAAATGAGCTGATTTCTGCTATTTGCAGCAAAATACTGAAGGGAAAGTGGGTTTGCCTTCATATTTGACCCAGAACAACTCAATTCAGTATGGAAATATCATTGCAACAGCTTTTATTTAGCCAGAAATCAAGAGTGTAAGTTTTTATGCGCTTAAAAGCATTTTCCGGCCAAATGAGCTGATTTCTGCAAAATGCAGCAAAATACTGAAGGGAAAGTGGGTTTGCCTTCATATTTGACCCAGAACAACTCAGTTCAGCATGGAAATATCATTGCAACAGCTTTTATTTAGCCAGAAATCAAGAGTGTAAGTTTTTATGCGCTTAAAAGCATTTTCAGGCCAAATGAGCTGATTTCTGCTATTTGCAGCAAAATACTGAAGGGAAAGTGGGTTTGCCTTCATATTTGACCCAGAACAACTCAGTTCAGCATGGAAATATCATTGCAACAGCTTTTATTTAGCCAGAAATCAAGAGTGTAAGTTTTTATGCGCTTAAAAGCATTTTCAGGCCGAATGAGCAAATATGCTTGTTTCTGCCAATTGCAGCAAAATACTGAAAGGAAAGTGGGTTTGCCTTCATATTTGACCCAGAACAACTCAGGTCAGCATGGAAATATCATTACAACAGCTTTTATTTAGCCAGAAATCAAGAGTGTAAGTTTTTATGCGCTTAAAAGCATTTTCAGGCCGAATGAGCAAATATGCTTGTTTCTGCCAATTGCAGCAAAATACTGAAAGGAAAGTGGGTTTGCCTTCATATTTGACCCAGAACAACTCAGGTCAGCATGGAAATATCATTGCAACAGCTTTTATTTAGCCAGAAATCAAGAGTGTAAGTTTTTATGCGCTTAAAAGCATTTTCAGGCCAAATGAGCTGATTTCTGCTATTTGCAGCAAAATACTGAAGGGAAAGTGGGTTTGCCTTCATATTTGACCCAGAACAACTCAGTTCAGCATGGAAATATCATTGCAACAGCTTTTATTTAGCCAGAAATCAAGAGTGTAAGTTTTTATGCGCTTAAAAGCATTTTCAGGCCGAATGAGCAAATATGCTTGTTTCTGCCAATTGCAGCAAAATACTGAAAGGAAAGTGGGTTTGCCTTCATATTTGACCCAGAACAACTCAGGTCAGCATGGAAATATCATTGCAACAGCTTTTATTTAGCCAGAAATCAAGAGTGTAAGTTTTTATGCGCTTAAAAGCATTTTCAGGCCAAATGAGCTGATTTCTGCTATTTGCAGCAAAATACTGAAGGGAAAGTGGGTTTGCCTTCATATTTGACCCAGAACAACTCAGTTCAGCATGGAAATATCATTGCAACAGCTTTTATTTAGCCAGAAATCAAGAGTGTAAGTTTTTATGCGCTTAAAAGCATTTTCAGGCCGAATGAGCAAATATGCTTGTTTCTGCCAATTGCAGCAAAATACTGAAAGGAAAGTGGGTTTGCCTTCATATTTGACCCAGAACAACTCAGTTCAGCATGGAAATATCATTGCAACAGCTTTTATTTAGCCAGAAATCAAGAGTGTAAGTTTTTATGCGCTTAAAAGCATTTTCAGGCCGAATGAGCAAATATGCTTGTTTCTGCGAATGGCAGCAAAATACTGAAAGGAAAGTGGGTTTGCCTTCATATTTGACCTAGAACAACTCAGTTCAGCATGGAAATATCATTGCAACAGCTTTTATTTAGCCAGAAATCAAGAGTGTAAGTTTTTATGCGCTTAAAAGCATTTTCAGGCCAAATGAGCTGATTTCTGCTATTTGCAGCAAAATACTGAAGGGAAAGTGGGTTTGCCTTCATATTTGACCCAGAACAACTCAGTTCAGCATGGAAATATCATTGCAACAGCTTTTATTTAGCCAGAAATCAAGAGTGTAAGTTTTTATGCGCTTAAAAGCATTTTCAGGCCAAATGAGCTGATTTCTGCTATTTGCAGCAAAATACTGAAGGGAAAGTGGGTTTGCCTTCATATTTGACCCAGAACAACTCAGTTCAGCATGGAAATATCATTGCAACAGCTTTTATTTAGCCAGAAATCAAGAGTGTAAGTTTTTATGCGCTTAAAAGCATTTTCAGGCCGAATGAGCAAATATGCTTGTTTCTGCCAATTGCAGCAAAATACTGAAAGGAAAGTGGGTTTGCCTTCATATTTGACCCAGAACAACTCAGTTCAGCATGGAAATATCATTGCAACAGCTTTTATTTAGCCAGAAATCAAGAGTGTAAGTTTTTATGCGCTTAAAAGCATTTTCAGGCCGAATGAGCAAATATGCTTGTTTCTGCGAATGGCAGCAAAATACTGAAAGGAAAGTGGGTTTGCCTTCATATTTGACCTAGAACAACTCAGTTCAGCATGGAAATATCATTGCAACAGCTTTTATTTAGCCAGAAATCAAGAGTGTAAGTTTTTATGCGCTTAAAAGCATTTTCAGGCCGAATGAGCAAATATGCTTGTTTCTGCCAATTGCAGCAAAATACTGAAAGGAAAGTGGGTTTGCCTTCATATCTGACCCAGAACAACTCAGTTCAGCATGGAAATATCATTGCAACAGCTTTTATTTAGCCAGAAATCAAGAGTATAAGTTTTTATGCGCTTAAAAGCATTTTCAGGCCAAATGAGCTGATTTCTGCTATTTGCAGCAAAATACTGAAGGGAAAGTGGGTTTGCCTTCATATTTGACCCAGAACAACTCAGTTCAGCATGGAAATATCATTGCAACAGCTTTTATTTAGCCAGAAATCAAGAGTGTAAGGTTTTATGCGCTTAAAAGCATTTTCAGGCCGAATGAGCAAATATGCTTGTTTCTGCCAATTGCAGCAAAATACTGAAAGGAAAGTGGGTTTGCCTTCATATCTGACCCAGAACAACTCAGTTCAGCATGGAAATATCATTGCAACAGCTTTTATTTAGCCAGAAATCAAGAGTGTAAGTTTTTATGTGCTTAAAAGCATTTTCAGGCCGAATGAGCAAATATGCTTGTTTCTGCCAATTCCAGCAAAATACTGAAAGAAAAGTGGGTTTGCCTTCATATTTGACCCAGAACAACTCAGTTCAGCATGGAAATATCATTGCAACAGCTTTTATTTAGCCAGAAATCAAGAGTGTAAGTTTTTAAGCGCTTAAAAGCATTTTCAGGCCAAATGAGCTGATTTCTGCAAAATGCAGCAAAATACTGAAAGGAAAGTGGGTTTGCCTTCATATTTGAGCCAGAACAACTCACTTCAGCATGGAAATATCATTGCAACAGCTTTTATTTAGCCAGAAATCAAGAGTGTAAGTATTTATGCGCTTAAAAGCATTTTCAGGCCGAATGAGCAAATATGCTTGTGTCTGCCAATTGCAACAAAATACTGAAAGGAAAGTGGGTTTGCCTTCATATTTGACACAGAACAACTTAGTTTAGCATGTAAATATCATTGCAACAGCTTTTATTTAGCCAGAAATCAAGAGTGTATGTTTTTATGCGCTTAAAAGCATTTTCAGGCCGAATGAGCAAATATGCTTGTTTCTGCCAATTGCAGCAAAATACTGAAAGGAAAGTGGGTTTGCCTTCATATTTGACCCAGAACAACTCAGTTCAGCATGGAAATATCATTGCAACAGCTTTTATTTAGCCAGAAATCAAGAGTGTAAGTTTTTATGCGCTTAAAAGCATTTTCAGGCCAAATGAGCTGATTTCTGCTATTTGCAGCAAAATACTGAAGGGAAAGTGGGTTTGCCTTCATATTTGACCCAGAACAACTCAGTTCAGCATGGAAATATCATTGCAACAGCTTTTATTTAGCCAGAAATCAAGAGTGTAAGTTTTTATGCGCTTAAAAGCATTTTCAGGCCAAATGAGCTGATTTCTGCTATTTGCAGCAAAATACTGAAGGGAAAGTGGGTTTGCCTTCATATTTGACCCAGAACAACTCAGTTCAGCATGGAAATATCATTGCAACAGCTTTTATTTAGCCAGAAATCAAGAGTGTAAGTTTTTATGCGCTTAAAAGCATTTTCAGGCCGAATGAGCAAATATGCTTGTTTCTGCCAATTGCAGCAAAATACTGAAAGGAAAGTGGGTTTGCCTTCATATCTGACCCAGAACAACTCAGTTCAGCATGGAAATATCATTGCAACAGCTTTTATTTAGCCAGAAATCAAGAGTGTAAGTTTTTATGCGCTTAAAAGCATTTTCAGGCCAAATGAGCTGATTTCTGCAAAATGCAGCAAAAGACTGAAAGGAAAGTGGGTTTGCCTTCATATTTGACCCAGAACAACTCAGTTCAGCATGGAAATATCATTGCAACAGCTTTTATTTAGCCAGAAATCAAGAGTGTATGTTTTTATGCGCTTAAAAGCATTTTCAGGCCGAATGAGCAAATATGCTTGTTTCTGCCAATTGCAGCAAAATACTGAAAGGAAAGTGGGTTTGCCTTCATATTTGACCCAGAACAACTCAGTTCAGCATGGAAATATCATTGCAACAGCTTTTATTTAGCCAGAAATCAAGAGTGTAAGTTTTTATGCGCTTAAAAGCATTTTCAGGCCGAATGAGCAAATATGCTTGTTTCTGCCAATTGCAGCAAAATACTGAAAGGAAAGTGGGTTTGCCTTCATATTTGACCCAGAACAACTCAGTTCAGCATGGAAATATCATTGCAACAGCTTTTATTTAGCCAGAAATCAAGAGTGTAAGTTTTTATGCGCTTAAAAGCATTTTCAGGCCGAATGAGCAAATATGCTTGTTTCTGCCAATTGCAGCAAAATACTGAAAGGAAAGTGGGTTTGCCTTCATATTTGACCCAGAACAACTCAGTTCAGCATGGAAATATCATTGCAACAGCTTTTATTTAGCCAGAAATCAAGAGTGTAAGTTTTTATGCGCTTAAAAGCATTTTCAGGCCAAATGAGCTGATTTCTGCTATTTGCAGCAAAATACTGAAGGGAAAGTGGGTTTGCCTTCATATTTGACCCAGAACAACTCAGTTCAGCATGGAAATATCATTGCAACAGCTTTTATTTAGCCAGAAATCAAGAGTGTAAGTTTTTATGCGGTTAAAAGCATTTTCAGGCCGAATGAGCAAATATGCTTGTTTCTGCCAATTGCAGCAAAATACTGAAAGGAAAGTGGGTTTGCCTTCATATTTGACCCAGAACAACTCAGTTCAGCATGGAAATATCATTGCAACAGCTTTTATTTAGCCAGAAATCAAGAGTGTAAGTTTTTATGCGCTTAAAAGCATTTTCAGGCCAAATGAGCTGATTTCTGCTATTTGCAGCAAAATACTGAAGGGAAAGTGGGTTTGCCTTCATATTTGACCCAGAACAACTCAGTTCAGCATGGAAATATCATTGCAACAGCTTTTATTTAGCCAGAAATCTAGAGTGTAAGTTTTTATGCGCTTAAAAGCATTTTCAGGCCGAATGAGCAAATATGCTTGTTTCTGCCAATTCCAGCAAAATACTAAAGGGAAAGTGGGTTTGCCTTCATATTTGACCCAGAACAACTCAGTTCAGCATGGAAATATCATTGGAACAGCTTTTATTTAGCCAGAAATCAAGAGTGTAAGTTTTTATGCGCTTAAAAGCATTTTCAGGCCAAATGAGCTGATTTCTGCTATTTGCAGCAAAATACTGAAGGGAAAGTGGGTTTGCCTTCATATTTGACCCAGAACAACTCAATTCAGTATGGAAATATCATTGCAACAGCGTTTATTTAGCCAGAAATCAAGAGTGTAAGTTTTTATGCGCTTAAAAGCATTTTCAAGCCGAATGACCAAATATGCTTGTTTCTGCCAATTGCAGCAAAATACTGAAAGGAAAGTGGGTTTGCCTTCATATTTGACCCAGAACAACTCAGTTCAGCATGGAAATATCATTGGAACAGCTTTTATTTAGCCAGAAATCAAGAGTGTAAGTTTTTATGCGCTTAAAAGCATTTTCAGGCCAAATGAGCTGATTTCTGCTATTTGCAGCAAAATACTGAAGGGAAAGTGGGTTTGCCTTCATATTTGACCCAGAACAACTCAGTTCAGCATGGAAATATCATTGCAACAGCTTTTATTTAGCCAGAAATCAAGAGTGTAAGTTTTTATGCGCTTAAAAGCATTTTCAGGCCGAATGAGCAAATATGCTTGTTTCTGCCAATTGCAGCAAAATACTGAAAGGAAAGTGGGTTTGCCTTCATATTTGACCCAGAACAACTCAGTTCAGCATGGAAATATCATTGCAACAGCTTTTATTTAGCCAGAAATCAAGAGTGTAAGTTTTTATGCGCTTAAAAGCATTTTCAGGCCGAATGAGCAAATATGCTTGTTTCTGCCAATTGCAGCAAAATACTGAAGGGAAAGTGGGTTTGCCTTCATATTTGACCCAGAACAACTCAGTTCAGCATGGAAATATCATTGCAACAGCTTTTATTTAGCCAGAAATCAAGAGTGTAAGTTTTTATGCGCTTAAAAGCATTTTCAGGCCGAATGAGCAAATATGCTTGTTTCTGCCAATTGCAGCAAAATACTGAAGGGAAAGTGGGTTTGCCTTCATATTTGACCCAGAACAACTCAGTTCAGCATGGAAATATCATTGCAACAGCTTTTATTTAGCCAGAAATCAAGAGTGTAAGTTTTTATGCGCTTAAAAGCATTTTCAGGCCGAATGAGCAAATATGCTTGTTTCTGCCAATTGCAGCAAAATACTGAAAGGAAAGTGGGTTTGCCTTCATATTTGACCCAGAACAACTCAGTTCAGCATGGAAATATCATTGCAACAGCTTTTATTTAGCCAGAAATCAAGAGTGTAAGTTTTTATGCGCTTAAAAGCATTTTCAGGCCGAATGAGCAAATATGCTTGTTTCTGCCAATTGCAGCAAAATAATGAAAGGAAAGTGGGTTTGCCTTCATATTTGACCCAGAACAACTCAGTTCAGCATGGAAATATCATTGCAACAGCTTTTATTTAGCCAGAAATCAAGAGTGTAAGTTTTTATGCGCTTAAAAGCATTTTCAGGCCAAATGAGCTGATTTCTGCTATTTGCAGCAAAATACTGAAGGGAAAGTGGGTTTGCCTTCATATTTGACCCAGAACAACTCAGTTCAGCATGGAAATATCATTGCAACAGCTTTTATTTAGCCAGAAATCAAGAGTGCAAGTTTTTATGCGCTTAAAAGCATTTTCAGGCCGAATGAGCAAATATGCTTGTTTCTGCCAATTGCAGCAAAATACTGAAGGGAAAGTGGGTTTGCCTTCATATTTGACCCAGAACAACTCAGTTCAGCATGGAAATATCATTGCAACAGCTTTTATTTAGCCAGAAATCAAGAGTGTAAGTTTTTATGCGCTTAAAAGCATTTTCAGGCCGAATGAGCAAATATGCTTGTTTCTGCCAATTGCAGCAAAATACTGAAGGGAAAGTGGGTTTGCCTTCATATTTGACCCAGAACAACTCAGTTCAGCATGGAAATATCATTGCAACAGCTTTTATTTAGCCAGAAATCACGAGTGTAAGTTTTTATGCGCTTAAAAGCATTTTCAGGCCGAATGAGCAAATATGCTTGTTTCTGCCAATTGCAGCAAAATACTGAAAGGAAAGTGGGTTTGCCTTCATATTTGACCCAGAACAACTCAGTTCAGCATGGAAATATCATTGCAACAGCTTTTATTTAGCCAGAAATCAAGAGTGTAAGTTTTTATGCGCTTAAAAGCATTTTCAGGCCGAATGAGCAAATATGCTTGTTTCTGCCAATTGCAGCAAAATACTGAAAGGAAAGTGGGTTTGCCTTCATATTTGACCCAGAACAACTCAGTTCAGCATGGAAATATCATTGCAACAGCTTTTATTTAGCCAGAAATCAAGAGTGTAAGTTTTTATGCGCTTAAAAGCATTTTCAGGCCGAATGAGCAAATATGCTTGTTTCTGCCAATTGCAGCAAAATACTGAAAGGAAAGAGGGTTTGCCTTCATATTTGACCCAGAACAACTCAGTTCAGCATGGAAATATCATTGCAACAGCTTTTATTTAGCCAGAAATCAAGAGTGTAAGTTTTTATGCGCTTAAAAGCATTTTCAGGCAGAATGAGCAAATATGCTTGTTTCTGCCAATTGCAGCAAAATACTGAAGGGAAAGTGGGTTTGCCTTTATATTTGACCCAGAACAACTCAGTTCAGCATGGAAATATCATTGCAACAGCTTTTATTTAGCCAGAAATCAAGAGTGTAAGTTTTTATGCGCTTAAAAGCATTTTCAGGCCGAATGAGCAAATATGCTTGTTTCTGCCAATTGCAGCAAAATACTGAAAGGAAAGTGGGTTTGCCTTCATATTTGACCCAGAACAACTCAGGTCAGCATGGAAATATCATTGCAACAGCTTTTATTTAGCCAGAAATCAAGAGTGTAAGTTTTTATGCGCTTAAAAGTATTTTCAGGCCAAATGAGCTGATTTCTGCTATTTGCAGCAAAATACTGAAGGGAAAGTGGGTTTGCCTTCATATTTGACCCAGAACAACTCAGTTCAGCATGGAAATATCATTGCAACAGCTTTTATTTAGCCAGAAATCAAGAGTGTAAGTTTTTATGCGCTTAAAAGCATTTTCAGGCCGAATGAGCAAATATGCTTGTTTCTGCCAATTGCAGCAAAATACTGAAAGGAAAGTGGGTTTGCCTTCATATTTGACCCAGAACAACTCAGTTCAGCATGGAAATATCATTGCAACAGCTTTTATTTAGCCAGAAATCAAGAGTATAAGTTATTATGCGCTTAAAAGCATTTTCAGGCCAAATGAGCTGATTTCTGCTATTTGCAGCAAAATACTGAAGGGAAAGTGGGTTTGCCTTCATATTTGACCCAGAACAGCTCAGTTCAGCATGGAAATATCATTGCAACAGCTTTTATTTAGCCAGAAATCAAGAGTGTAAGTATTTATGCGCTTAAAAGCATTTTCAGGCCGAATGAGCAAATATGCTTGTGTCTGCCAATTGCAGCAAAATACTGAAAGGAAAGTGGGTTTGCCTTCATATTTGACCCAGAACAACTTAGTTTAGCATGTAAATATCATTGCAACAGCTTTTATTTAGCCAGAAATCAAGAGTGTATGTTTTTATGCGCTTAAAAGCATTTTCAGGCCGAATGAGCAAATATGCTTGTTTCTGCCAATTGCAGAAAAATACTGAAAGGAAAGTGGGTTTGCCTTCATATTTGACCCAGAACAACTCAGTTCAGCATGGAAATATCATTGCAACAGCTTTTATTTAGCCAGAAATCAAGAGTGTAAGTTTTTATGCGCTTAAAAGCATTTTCAGGCCGAATGAGCAAATATGCTTGTTTCTGCCAATTGCAGCAAAATACTGAAAGGAAAGTGGGTTTGCCTTCATATTTGACCCAGAACAACTCAGTTCAGCATGGAAATATCATTGCAACAGCTTTTATTTAGCCAGAAATCAAGAGTGTAAGTTTTTATGCGCTTAAAAGCATTTTCAGGCCGAATGAGCAAATATGCTTGTTTCTGCCAATTGCAGCAAAATACTGAAAGGAAAGTGGGTTTGCCTTCATATTTGACCCAGAACAACTCAGTTCAGCATGGAAATATCATTGCAACAGCTTTTATTTAGCCAGAAATCAAGAGTGTAAGTTTTTATGCGCTTAAAAGCATTTTCAGGCCAAATGAGCTGATTTCTGCTATTTGCAGCAAAATACTGAAGGGAAAGTGGGTTTGCCTTCATATTTGACCCAGAACAACTCAGTTCAGCATGGAAATATCATTGCAACAGCTTTTATTTAGCCAGAAATCAAGAGTGTAAGTTTTTATGCGCTTAAAAGCATTTTCAGGCCAAATGAGCTGATTTCTGCTATTTGCAGCAAAATACTGAAGGGAAAGTGGGTTTGCCTTCATATTTGACCCAGAACAACTCAGTTCAGCATGGAAATATCATTGCAACAGCTTTTATTTAGCCAGAAATCAAGAGTGTAAGTTTTTATGCGCTTAAAAGCATTTTCAGGCCAAATGAGCTGATTTCTGCTATTTGCAGCAAAATACTGAAGGGAAAGTGGGTTTGCCTTCAGATTTGACACAGAACAACTCAGTTCAGCATGGAAATATCATTGCAACAGCTTTTATTTAGCCAGAAATCAAGAGTGTAAGTTTTTATGCGCTTAAAAGCATTTTCAGGCCGAATGAGCAAATATGCTTGTTTCTGCCAATTGCAGCAAAATACTGAAAGGAAAGTGGGTTTGCCTTCATATTTGACCCAGAACAACTCAGTTCAGCATGGAAATATCATTGCAACAGCTTTTATTTAGCCAGAAATCAAGAGTGTAAGTTTTTATGCGCTTAAAAGCATTTTCAGGCCGAATGAGCAAATATGCCTGTTTCTGCCAATTGCAGCAAAATACTGAAAGGAAAGTGGGTTTGCCTTCATATTTGACCCAGAACAACTCAGTTCAGCATGGAAATATCATTGCAAAAGCTTTTATTTAGCCAGAAATCAAGAGTGTAAGTTTTTATGCGCTTAAAAGCATTTTCAGGCCAAATAAGCTGATTTCTGCTATTTGCAGCAAAATACTGAAGGGAAAGTGGGTTTGCCTTCATATTTGACCCAGAACAACTCAGTTCAGCATGGAAATATCATTGGAACAGCTTTTATTTAGCCAGAAATCAAGAGTGTAAGTTTTTATGCGCTTAAAAGCATTTTCAGGCCAAATGAGCTGATTTCTGCTATTTGCAGCAAAATACTGAAGGGAAAGTGGGTTTGCCTTCATATTTGACCCAGAACAACTCAATTCAGTATGGAAATATCATTGCAACAGGTTTTATTTAGCCAGAAATCAAGAGTGTAAGTTTTTATGCGCTTAAAAGCATTTTCAGGCCGAATGAGCAAATATGCTTGTTTCTGCCAATTGCAGCAAAATACTGAAAGGAAAGTGGGTTTGCCTTCATATTTGACCCAGAACAACTCAGTTCAGCATGGAAATATCATTGCAACAGCTTTTATTTAGCCAGAAATCAAGAGTGTAAGTTTTTATGCGCTTAAAAGCATTTTCAGGCCGAATGAGCAAATATGCTTGTTTCTGCCAATTGCAGCAAAATACTGAAGGGAAAGTGGGTTTGCCTTCATATTTGACCCAGAACAACTCAGTTCAGCATGGAAATATCATTGCAACAGCTTTTATTTAGCCAGAAATCAAGAGTGTAAGTTTTTATGCGCTTAAAAGCATTTTCAGGCCAAATGAGCTGATTTCTGCCAATTGCAGCAAAATACTGAAGGGAAAGTGGGTTTGCCTTCATATTTGACCCAGAACAACTCAGTTCAGCATGGAAATATCATTGCAACAGCTTTTATTTAGCCAGAAATCAAGAGTGTAAGTTTTTATGCGCTTAAAAGCATTTTCAGGCCGAATGAGCAAATATGCTTGTTTCTGCCAATTGCAGCAAAATACTGAAAGGAAAGTGGGTTTGCCTTCATATTTGACCCAGAACAACTCAGTTCAGCATGGAAATATCATTGCAACAGCTTTTATTTAGCCAGAAATCAAGAGTGTAAGTTTTTATTCGCTTAAAAGCATTTTCAGGCCAAATGAGCTGATTTCTGCTATTTGCAGCAAAATACTGAAGGGAAAGTTGGTTTGCCTTCATATTTGACCCAGAACAACTCAGTTCAGCATGGAAATATCATTGCAACAGCTTTTATTTAGCCAGAAATCAAGAGTGTAAGTATTTACGCGCTTAAAAGCATTTTCAGGCCGAATGAGCAAATATGCTTGTTTCTGCCAATTGCAGCAAAATACTGAAAGGAAAGTGGGTTTGCCTTCATATTTGACCCAGAACAACTCAGTTCAGCATGGAAATATCATTGCAACAGCTTTTATTTAGCCAGAAATCAAGAGTGTAAGTCTTTATGCGCTTAAAAGCATTTTCAGGCCGAATGAGCAAATATGCTTGTTTCTGCCAATTCCAGCAAAATACTGAAAGGAAAGTGGGTTTGCCTTCATATTTGACCCAGAACAACTCAGTTCAGCATGGAAATATCATTGCAACAGCTTTTCTTTAGCCAGAAATCAAGAGTGTAAGTTTTTATGCGCTTAAAAGCATTTTCAGGCCGAATGAGCAAATATGCTTGTTTCTGCCAATTGCAGCAAAATACTGAAAGGAAAGTGGGTTTGCCTTCATATTTGACCCAGAACAACTCAGTTCAGCATGGAAATATCATTGCAACAGCTTTTATTTAGCCAGAAATCAAGAGTTTAAGTTTTTATGCGCTTAAAAGCATTTTCAGGACAAATGAGCTGATTTCTGCTATTTGCAGCAAAATACTGAAGGGAAAGTGGGTTTGCCTTCATATTTGACCCAGAACAACTCAGTTCAGCATGGAAATATCATTGCAACAGCTTTTATTTAGCCAGAAATCAAGAGTGTAAGTTTTTATGCGCTTAAAAGCATTTTCAGGCCGAATGAGCAAATATGCTTGTTTCTGCCAATTGCAGCAAAATACTGAAAGGAAAGTGGGTTTGCCTTCATATTTGACCCAGAACAACTCAGTTCAGCATGGAAATATCATTGCAACAGCTTTTATTTAGCCAGAAATCAAGAGTTTAAGTTTTTATGCGCTTAAAAGCATTTTCAGGCCAAATGAGCTGATTTCTGCTATTTGCAGCAAAATACTGAAGGGAAAGTGGGTTTGCCTTCATATTTGACCCAGAACCACTCAGTTCAGCATGGAAATATCATTGCAACAGCTTTTATTTAGCCAGAAATCAAGAGTGTAAGTTTTTATGCGCTTAAAAGCATTTTCAGGCCGAATGAGCAAATATGCTTGTTTCTGCCAATTGCAGCAAAATACTGAAAGGAAAGTGGGTTTGCCTTCATATTTGACCCAGAACAACTCAGTTCAGCATGGAAATATCATTGCAACAGCTTTTATTTAGCCAGAAATCAAGAGTGTAAGTTTTTATGCGCTTAAAAGCATTTTCAGGCCGAATGAGCAAATATGCTTGTTTCTGCTATTTGCAGAAAAATACTGAAGGGAAAGTGGGTTTGCCTTCATATTTGACCCAGAACAACTCAGTTCAGCATAGAAATATCATTGCAACAGCTTTTATTTAGCCAGAAATCAAGAGTGTAAGTTTTTATGCGCTTAAAAGCATTTTCAGGCCGAATGAGCAAATATGCTTGTTTCTGCCAATTGCAGCAAAATACTGAAAGGAAAGTGGGTTTGCCTTCATATTTGACCCAGAACAACTCAGTTCAGCATGGAAATATCATTGCAACAGCTTTTATTTAGCCAGAAATCAAGAGTGTAAGTTTTTATGCGCTTAAAAGCATTTTCAGGCCAAATTAGCTGATTTCTGCTATTTGCAGCAAAATACTGAAGGGAAAGTGGGTTTGCCTTCATATTTGACCCAGAACAACTCAGTTCAGCATGGAAATATCATCTCAACAGCTTTTATTTAGCCAGAAATCAAGAGTGTAAGTTTTTTTGCGCTTAAAAGCATTTTCAGGCCGAATGAGCAAATATGCTTGTTTCTGCCAATTGCAGCAAAATACTGAAAGGAAAGTGGGTTTGCCTTCATATTTGACCCAGAACAACTCAGTTCAGCATGGAAATATCATTGCAACAGCTTTTATTTAGCCAGAAATCAAGAGTGTAAGTTTTTATGCGCTTAAAAGCATTTTCAGGCCGAATGAGCAAATATGCTTGTTTCTGCCAATTGCAGCAAAATACTGAAAGGAAAGTGGGTTTGCCTTCATATCTGACCCAGAACAACTCAGTTCAGCATGGAAATATCATTGCAACAGCTTTTATTTAGCCAGAAATCAAGAGTGTAAGTTTTTATGCGCTTAAAAGCATTTTCAGGCCGAATGAGCAAATATGCTTGTTTCTGCTATTTGCAGAAAAATACTGAAGGGAAAGTGGGTTTGCCTTCATATTTGACCCAGAACAACTCAGTTCAGCATAGAAATATCATTGCAACAGCTTTTATTTAGCCAGAAATCAAGAGTGTAAGTTTTTATGCGCTTAAAAGCATTTTCAGGCCGAATGAGCAAATATGCTTGTTTCTGCCAATTGCAGCAAAATACTGAAAGGAAAGTGGGTTTGCCTTCATATTTGACCCAGAACAACTCAGTTCAGCATGGAAATATCATTGCAACAGCTTTTATTTAGCCAGAAATCAAGAGTGTAAGTTTTTATGCGCTTAAAAGCATTTTCAGGCCAAATGAGCTGATTTCTGCTATTTGCAGCAAAATACTGAAGGGAAAGTGGGTTTGCCTTCATATTTGACCCAGAACAACTCAGTTCAGCATAGAAATATCATCTCAACAGCTTTTATTTAGCCAGAAATCAAGAGTGTAAGTTTTTTTGCGCTTAAAAGCATTTTCAGGCCGAATGAGCAAATATGCTTGTTTCTGCCAATTGCAGCAAAATACTGAAAGGAAAGTGGGTTTGCCTTCATATTTGACCCAGAACAACTCAGTTCAGCATGGAAATATCATTGCAACAGCTTTTATTTAGCCAGAAATCAAGAGTGTAAGTTTTTATGCGCTTAAAAGCATTTTCAGGCCGAATGAGCAAATATGCTTGTTTCTGCCAATTGCAGCAAAATACTGAAAGGAAAGTGGGTTTGCCTTCATATCTGACCCAGAACAACTCAGTTCAGCATGGAAATATCATTGCAACAGCTTTTATTTAGCCAGAAATCAAGAGTGTAAGTTTTTATGCGCTTAAAAGCATTTTCAGGCCGAATGAGCAAATATGCTTGTTTCTGCCAATTGCAGCAAAATACTGAAAGGAAAGTGGGTTTGCCTTCATATTTGACCCAGAATAACTCAGTTCAGCATGGAAATATCATTGCAACAGCTTTTATTTAGCCAGAAATCAAGAGTGTAAGTTTTTATGCGCTTAAAAGCATTTTCAGGCCGAATGAGCAAATATGCTTGTTTCTGCGAATGGCAGCAAAATACTGAAAGGAAAGTGGGTTTGCCTTCATATTTGACCCAGAACAACTCAGTTCAGCATGGAAATATCATTGCAACAGCTTTTATTTAGCCAGAAATCAAGAGTGTAAGTTTTTATGCGCTTAAAAGCATTTTCAGGCCAAATGAGCTGATTTCTGCTATTTGCAGCAAAATACTGAAGGGAAAGTGGGTTTGCCTTCATATTTGACCCAGAACAACTCAGTTCAGCATGGAAATATCATTGCAACAGCTTTTATTTAGCCAGAAATCAAGAGTGTAAGTTTTTATGCGCTTAAAAGCATTTTCAGGCCGAATGAGCAAATATGCTTGTTTCTGCCAATTGCAGCAAAATACTGAAAGGAAAGTTGGTTTGCCTTCATATTTGAGCCAGAACAACTCAGTTCAGCATGGAAATATCATTGCAACAGCTTTTATTTAGCCAGAAATCAAGAGTGTAAGTTTTTATGCGCTTAAAAGCATTTTCAGGCCACATGAGCTGATTTCTGCTATTTGCATCAAATTACTGAAGGGAAAGTGGGTTTGCCTTCATATTTGACCCAGAACAACTCAGTTCAGCATGGAAATATCATTGCAACAGCTTTTATTTAGCCAGAAATCAAGAGTGTAAGTTTTTATGCGCTTAAAAGCATTTTCAGGCCAAATGAGCTGATTTCTGCTATTTGCAGCAAAATACTGAAGGGAAAGTGGGTTTGCCTTCATATTTGACCCAGAACAACTCAGTTCAGCATGGAAATATCATTGCAACAGCTTTTATTTAGCCAGAAATCAAGAGTGTAAGTTTTTATGCGCTTAAAAGCATTTTCAGGCCGAATGAGCAAATATGCTTGTTTCTGCCAATTCCAGCAAAATACTGAAAGGAAAGTGGGTTTGCCTTCATATTTGACCCAGAACAACTCAGTTCAGCATGGAAATATCATTGCAACAGCTTTTATTTAGCCAGAAATCAAGAGTGTAAGTTTTTATGCGCTTAAAAGCATTTTCAGGCCAAATGAGCTGATTTCTGCTATTTGCAGCAAAATACTGAAGGGAAAGTGGGTTTGCCTTCATATTTGACCCAGAACAACTCAGTTCAGCATGGAAATATCATTGCAACAGCTTTTATTTAGCCAGAAATCAAGAGTGTAAGTTTTTATGCGCTTAAAAGCATTTTCAGGCCGAATGAGCAAATATGCTTGTTTCTGCCAATTGCAGCAAAATACTGAAAGGAAAGTGGGTTTGCCTTCATATTTGACCCAGAACAACTCAGTTCAGCATGGAAATATCATTGCAACAGCTTTTATTTAGCCAGAAATCAAGAGTTTAAGTTTTTATGCGCTTAAAAGCATTTTCAGGCCAAATGAGCTGATTTCTGCTATTTGCAGCAAAATACTGAAGGGAAAGTGGGTTTGCCTTCATATTTGACCCAGAACCACTCAGTTCAGCATGGAAATATCATTGCAACAGCTTTTATTTAGCCAGAAATCAAGAGTGTAAGTTTTTATGCGCTTAAAAGCATTTTCAGGCCGAATGAGCAAATATGCTTGTTTCTGCCAATTGCAGCAAAATACTGAAAGGAAAGTGGGTTTGCCTTCATATTTGACCCAGAACAACTCAGTTCAGCATGGAAATATCATTGCAACAGCTTTTATTTAGCCAGAAATCAAGAGTGTAAGTTTTTATGCGCTTAAAAGCATTTTCAGGCCGAATGAGCAAATATGCTTGTTTCTGCTATTTGCAGAAAAATACTGAAGGGAAAGTGGGTTTGCCTTCATATTTGACCCAGAACAACTCAGTTCAGCATAGAAATATCATTGCAACAGCTTTTATTTAGCCAGAAATCAAGAGTGTAAGTTTTTATGCGCTTAAAAGCATTTTCAGGCCGAATGAGCAAATATGCTTGTTTCTGCCAATTGCAGCAAAATACTGAAAGGAAAGTGGGTTTGCCTTCATATTTGACCCAGAACAACTCAGTTCAGCATGGAAATATCATTGCAACAGCTTTTATTTAGCCAGAAATCAAGAGTGTAAGTTTTTATGCGCTTAAAAGCATTTTCAGGCCAAATTAGCTGATTTCTGCTATTTGCAGCAAAATACTGAAGGGAAAGTGGGTTTGCCTTCATATTTGACCCAGAACAACTCAGTTCAGCATGGAAATATCATCTCAACAGCTTTTATTTAGCCAGAAATCAAGAGTGTAAGTTTTTATGCGCTTAAAAGCATTTTCAGGCCGAATGAGCAAATATGCTTGTTTCTGCCAATTGCAGCAAAATACTGAAAGGAAAGTGGGTTTGCCTTCATATTTGACCCAGAACAACTCAGTTCAGCATGGAAATATCATTGCAACAGCTTTTATTTAGCCAGAAATCAAGAGTGTAAGTTTTTATGCGCTTAAAAGCATTTTCAGGCCGAATGAGCAAATATGCTTGTTTCTGCCAATTGCAGCAAAATACTGAAAGGAAAGTGGGTTTGCCTTCATATTTGACCCAGAACAACTCAGTTCAGCATGGAAATATCATTGCAACAGCTTTTATTTAGCCAGAAATCAAGAGTGTAAGTTTTTATGCGCTTAAAAGCATTTTCAAGCCGAATGAGCAAATATGCTTGTTTCTGCCAATTGCAGCAAAATACTGAAAGGAAAGTGGGTTTGCCTTCATATTTGACCCAGAATAACTCAGTTCAGCATGGAAATATCATTGCAACAGCTTTTATTTAGCCAGAAATCAAGAGTGTAAGTTTTTATGCGCTTAAAAGCATTTTCAGGCCGAATGAGCAAATATGCTTGTTTCTGCGAATGGCAGCAAAATACTGAAAGGAAAGTGGGTTTGCCTTCATATTTGACCCAGAACAACTCAGTTCAGCATGGAAATATCATTGCAACAGCTTTTATTTAGCCAGAAATCAAGAGTGTAAGTTTTTATGCGCTTAAAAGCATTTTCAGGCCAAATGAGCTGATTTCTGCTATTTGCAGCAAAATACTGAAGGGAAAGTGGGTTTGCCTTCATATTTGACCCAGAACAACTCAGTTCAGCATGGAAATATCATTGCAACAGCTTTTATTTAGCCAGAAATCAAGAGTGTAAGTTTTTATGCGCTTAAAAGCATTTTCAGGCCGAATGAGCAAATATGCTTGTTTCTGCCAATTGCAGCAAAATACTGAAAGGAAAGTGGGTTTGCCTTCATATTTGAGCCAGAACAACTCAGTTCAGCATGGAAATATCATTGCAACAGCTTTTATTTAGCCAGAAATCAAGAGTGTAAGTTTTTATGCGCTTAAAAGCATTTTCAGGCCACATGAGCTGATTTCTGCTATTTGCATCAAATTACTGAAGGGAAAGTGGGTTTGCCTTCATATTTGACCCAGAACAACTCAGTTCAGCATGGAAATATCATTGCAACAGCTTTTATTTAGCCAGAAATCAAGAGTGTAAGTTTTTATGCGCTTAAAAGCATTTTCAGGCCAAATGAGCTGATTTCTGCTATTTGCAGCAAAATACTGAAGGGAAAGTGGGTTTGCCTTCATATTTGACCCAGAACAACTCAGTTCAGCATGGAAATATCATTGCAACAGCTTTTATTTAGCCAGAAATCAAGAGTGTAAGTTTTTATGCGCTTAAAAGCATTTTCAGGCCGAATGAGCAAATATGCTTGTTTCTGCCAATTCCAGCAAAATACTGAAAGGAAAGTGGGTTTGCCTTCATATTTGACCCAGAACAACTCAGTTCAGCATGGAAATATCATTGCAACAGCTTTTATTTAGCCAGAAATCAAGAGTGTAAGTTTTTATGCGCTTAAAAGCATTTTCAGGCCAAATGAGCTGATTTCTGCTATTTGCAGCAAAATACTGAAGGGAAAGTGGGTTTGCCTTCATATTTGACCCAGAACAACTCAGTTCAGCATGGAAATATCATTGCAACAGCTTTTATTTAGCCAGAAATCAAGAGTGTAAGTTTTTATGCGCTTAAAAGCATTTTCAGGCCGAATGAGCAAATATGCTTGTTTCTGCCAATTGCAGCAAAATACTGAAAGGAAAGTGGGTTTGCCTTCATATTTGACCCAGAACAACTCAGTTCAGCATGGAAATATCATTGCAACAGCTTTTATTTAGCCAGAAATCAAGAGTTTAAGTTTTTATGCGCTTAAAAGCATTTTCAGGCCAAATGAGCTGATTTCTGCTATTTGCAGCAAAATACTGAAGGGAAAGTGGGTTTGCCTTCATATTTGACCCAGAACCACTCAGTTCAGCATGGAAATATCATTGCAACAGCTTTTATTTAGCCAGAAATCAAGAGTGTAAGTTTTTATGCGCTTAAAAGCATTTTCAGGCCGAATGAGCAAATATGCTTGTTTCTGCCAATTGCAGCAAAATACTGAAAGGAAAGTGGGTTTGCCTTCATATTTGACCCAGAACAACTCAGTTCAGCATGGAAATATCATTGCAACAGCTTTTATTTAGCCAGAAATCAAGAGTGTAAGTTTTTATGCGCTTAAAAGCATTTTCAGGCCGAATGAGCAAATATGCTTGTTTCTGCTATTTGCAGAAAAATACTGAAGGGAAAGTGGGTTTGCCTTCATATTTGACCCAGAACAACTCAGTTCAGCATAGAAATATCATTGCAACAGCTTTTATTTAGCCAGAAATCAAGAGTGTAAGTTTTTATGCGCTTAAAAGCATTTTCAGGCCGAATGAGCAAATATGCTTGTTTCTGCCAATTGCAGCAAAATACTGAAAGGAAAGTGGGTTTGCCTTCATATTTGACCCAGAACAACTCAGTTCAGCATGGAAATATCATTGCAACAGCTTTTATTTAGCCAGAAATCAAGAGTGTAAGTTTTTATGCGCTTAAAAGCATTTTCAGGCCAAATTAGCTGATTTCTGCTATTTGCAGCAAAATACTGAAGGGAAAGTGGGTTTGCCTTCATATTTGACCCAGAACAACTCAGTTCAGCATGGAAATATCATCTCAACAGCTTTTATTTAGCCAGAAATCAAGAGTGTAAGTTTTTATGCGCTTAAAAGCATTTTCAGGCCGAATGAGCAAATATGCTTGTTTCTGCCAATTGCAGCAAAATACTGAAAGGAAAGTGGGTTTGCCTTCATATTTGACCCAGAACAACTCAGTTCAGCATGGAAATATCATTGCAACAGCTTTTATTTAGCCAGAAATCAAGAGTGTAAGTTTTTATGCGCTTAAAAGCATTTTCAGGCCGAATGAGCAAATATGCTTGTTTCTGCCAATTGCAGCAAAATACTGAAAGGAAAGTGGGTTTGCCTTCATATCTGACCCAGAACAACTCAGTTCAGCATGGAAATATCATTGCAACAGCTTTTATTTAGCCAGAAATCAAGAGTGTAAGTTTTTATGCGCTTAAAAGCATTTTCAGGCCGAATGAGCAAATATGCTTGTTTCTGCCAATTGCAGCAAAATACTGAAAGGAAAGTGGGTTTGCCTTCATATTTGACCCAGAATAACTCAGTTCAGCATGGAAATATCATTGCAACAGCTTTTTTTTAGCCAGAAATCAAGAGTGTAAGTTTTTATGCGCTTAAAAGCATTTTCAGGCCGAATGAGCAAATATGCTTGTTTCTGCCAATATGAAATCAAGAGTGTAAGTTTTTATGCGCTTAAAAGCATTTTCAGGCCAAATGAGCTGATTTCTGCTATTTGCAGCAAAATACTGAAGGGAAAGTGGGTTTGCCTTCATATTTGACCCAGAACAACTCAGTTCAGTATGGAAATATCATTGCAACAGCTTTTATTTAGCCAGAAATCAAGAGTGTAAGTTTTTATGCGCTTAAAAGCATTTTCAGGCCGAATGAGCAAATATGCTTGTTTCTGCCAATTCCAGCAAAATACTGAAAGGAAAGTGGGTTTGCCTTCATATTTGACCCAGAACAACTCAGTTCAGCATGGAAATATCATTGCAACAGCTTTTATTTAGCCAGAAATCAAGAGTGTAAGTTTTTATGCGCTTAAAAGCATTTTCAGGCCAAATGAGCTGATTTCTGCTATTTGCAGCAAAATACTGAAGGGAAAGTGGGTTTGCCTTCATATTTGACCCAGAACAACTCAGTTCAGCATGGAAATATCATTGCAACAGCTTTTATTTAGCCAGAAATCAAGAGTGTAAGTTTTTATGCGCTTAAAAGCATTTTCAGGCCGAATGAGCAAATATGCTTGTTTCTGCCAATTGCAGCAAAATACTGAAAGGAAAGTGGGTTTGCCTTCATATCTGACCCAGAACAACTCAGTTCAGCATGGAAATATCATTGCAACAGCTTTTATTTAGCCAGAAATCAAGAGTGTAAGTTTTTATGCGCTTAAAAGCATTTTCAGGCCGAATGAGCAAATATGCTTGTTTCTGCCAATTGCAGCAAAATACTGAAAGGAAAGTGGGTTTGCCTTCATATTTGACCCAGAATAACTCAGTTCAGCATGGAAATATCATTGCAACAGCTTTTTTTTAGCCAGAAATCAAGAGTGTAAGTTTTTATGCGCTTAAAAGCATTTTCAGGCCGAATGAGCAAATATGCTTGTTTCTGCCAATATGAAATCAAGAGTGTAAGTTTTTATGCGCTTAAAAGCATTTTCAGGCCAAATGAGCTGATTTCTGCTATTTGCAGCAAAATACTGAAGGGAAAGTGGGTTTGCCTTAATATTTGACCCAGAACAACTCAGTTCAGTATGGAAATATCATTGCAACAGCTTTTATTTAGCCAGAAATCAAGAGTGTAAGTTTTTATGCGCTTAAAAGCATTTTCAGGCCGAATGAGCAAATATGCTTGTTTCTGCCAATTCCAGCAAAATACTGAAAGGAAAGTGGGTTTGCCTTCATATTTGACCCAGAACAACTCAGTTCAGCATGGAAATATCATTGCAACAGCTTTTATTTAGCCAGAAATCAAGAGTGTAAGTTTTTATGCGCTTAAAAGCATTTTCAGGCCAAATGAGCTGATTTCTGCTATTTGCAGCAAAATACTGAAGGGAAAGTGGGTTTGCCTTCATATTTGACCCAGAACAACTCAGTTCAGCATGGAAATATCATTGCAACAGCTTTTATTTAGCCAGAAATCAAGAGTGTAAGTTTTTATGCGCTTAAAAGCATTTTCAGGCCGAATGAGCAAATATGCTTGTTTCTGCCAATATGAAATCAAGAGTGTAAGTTTTTATGCGCTTAAAAGCATTTTCAGGCCGAATGAGCAAATATGCTTGTTTCTGCCAATTCCAGCAAAATACTGAAAGGAAAGTGGGTTTGCCTTCATATTTGACCCAGAACAACTCAGTTCAGCATGGAAATATCATTGCAACAGCTTTTATTTAGCCAGAAATCAAGAGTGTAAGTTTTTATGCGCTTAAAAGCATTTTCAGGCCAAATGAGCTGATTTCTGCTATTTGCAGCAAAATACTGAAGGGAAAGTGGGTTTGCCTTCATATTTGACCCAGAACAACTCAGTTCAGCATGGAAATATCATTGCAACAGCTTTTTTTTAGCCAGAAATCAAGAGTGTAAGTTTTTATGCGCTTAAAAGCATTTTCAGGCCAAATGAGCTGATTTCTGCTATTTGCAGCAAAATACTGAAAGGAAAGTGGGTTTGCCTTCATATTTGACCCAGAACAACTCAGTTCAGCATGGAAATATCATTGCAACAGCTTTTATTTAGCCAGAAATCAAGAGTGTAAGTTTTTATGCGCTTAAAAGCAATTTCAGGCCAAATGAGTTGTTTTCTGCTATTTGCAGCAAAATACTGAAGGGAAAGTGGGTTTGCCTTCATATTTGACCCAGAACAACTCAGTTCAGCATGGAAATATCATTGCAACAGCTTTTATTTAGCCAGAAATCAAGAGTGTAAGTTTTTATGCGCTTAAAAGCATATTCAGGCCGAATGAGCAAATATGCTTGTTTCTGCCAATTGCAGCAAAATACTGAAAGGAAAGTGGGTTTGCCTTCATATTTGACCCAGAACAACTCAGTTCAGCATGGAAATATCATTGCAACAGCTTTTATTTAGCCAGAAATCAAGAGTGTAAGTTTTTATGCGCTTAAAAGCAATTTCAGGCCAAATGAGTTGATTTCTGCTATTTGCAGCAAAATACTGAAGGGAAAGTGGGTTTGCCTTCATATTTGACCCAGAACAACTCAGTTCAGCATGGAAATATCATTGCAACAGCTTTTATTTAGCCAGAAATCAAGAGTGTAAGTTTTTATGCGCTTAAAAGCATTTTCAGGCCGAATGAGCAAATATGCTTGTTTCTGCCAATTGCAGCAAAATACTGAAAGGAAAGTGGGTTTGCCTTCATATTTGACCTAGAACAACTCAGTTCAGCATGTAAATATCATTGCAACAGCTTTTATTTAGCCAGAAATCAAGAGTGTAAGTTTTTATGCGCTTAAAAGCATTTTCAGGCCGAATGAGCTGATTTCTGCTATTTGCAGCAAAATACTGAAGGGAAAGTGGGTTTGCCTTCATATTTGACCCAGAACAACTCAGTTCAGCATGGAAATATCATCTCAACAGCTTTTATTTAGCCAGAAATCAAGAGTGTAAGTTTTTATGCGCTTAAAAGCATTTTCAGGCCGAATGAGCAAATATGCTTGTTTCTGCCAATTGCAGCAAAATACTGAAAGGAAAGTGGGTTTGCCTTCATATTTGACCCAGAACAACTCAGTTCAGCATGGAAATATCATTGGAACAGCTTTTATTTAGCCAGAAATCAAGAGTGTAAGTTTTTATGCGCTTAAAAGCATTTTCAGGCCGAATGAGCAAATATGCTTGTTTCTGCCAATTGCAGCAAAATACTGAAAGGAAAGTGGGTTTGCCTTCATATTTGACCCAGAACAACTCAGTTCAGCATGGAAATATCATTGCAACAGCTTTTATTTAGCCAGAAATCAAGAGTGTAAGTTTTTATGCGCTCAAAAGCATTTTCAGGCCGAATGAGCAAATATGCTTGTTTCTGCCAATTGCAGCAAAATACTGAAAGGAAAGTGGGTTTGCCTTCATATCTGACCCAGAACAACTCAGTTCAGCATGGAAATATCATTGCAACAGCTTTTATTTAGCCAGAAATCAAGAGTGTAAGTTTTTATGCGCTTAAAAGCATTTTCAGGCCGAATGAGCAAATATGCTTGTTTCTGCCAATTGCAGCAAAATACTGAAAGGAAAGTGGGTTTGCCTTCATATTTGACCCAGAACAACTCAGTTCAGCATGGAAATATCATTGCAACAGCTTTTATTTAGCCAGAAATCAAGAGTGTAAGTTTTTATGCGCTTAAAAGCATTTTCAGGCCGAATGAGCAAATATGCTTGTTTCTGCCAATATGAAATCAAGAGTGTAAGTTTTTATGCGCTTAAAAGCATTTTCAGGCCGAATGAGCAAATATGCTTGTTTCTGCCAATTCCAGCAAAATACTGAAAGGAAAGTGGGTTTGCCTTCATATTTGACCCAGAACAACTCAGTTCAGCATGGAAATATCATTGCAACAGCTTTTATTTAGCCAGAAATCAAGAGTGTAAGTTTTTATGCGCTTAAAAGCATTTTCAGGCCGAATGAGCAAATATGCTTGTTTCTGCCAATTGCAGCAAAATACTGAAAGGAAAGTGGGTTTGCCTTCATATTTGAGCCAGAACAACTCAGTTCAGCATGGAAATATCATTGCAACAGCTTTTATTTAGCCAGAAATCAAGAGTGTAAGTTTTTATGCGCTTAAAAGCATTTTCAGGCCACATGAGCTGATTTCTGCTATTTGCATCAAATTACTGAAGGGAAAGTGGGTTTGCCTTCATATTTGACCCAGAACAACTCAGTTCAGCATGGAAATATCATTGCAACAGCATTTTTTTAGCCAGAAATCAAGAGTGTAAGTTTTTATGCGCTTAAAAGCATTTTCAGGCCAAATGAGCTGATTTCTGCTATTTGCAGCAAAATACTGAAGGGAAAGTGGGTTTGCCTTCATATTTGACCCAGAACAACTCAGTTCAGTATGGAAATATCATTGCAACAGCTTTTATTTAGCCAGAAATCAAGAGTGTAAGTTTTTATGCGCTTAAAAGCATTTTCAGGCCGAATGAGCAAATATGCTTGTTTCTGCCAATTCCAGCAAAATACTGAAAGGAAAGTGGGTTTGCCTTCATATTTGACCCAGAACAACTCAGTTCAGCATGGAAATATCATTGCAACAGCTTTTATTTAGCCAGAAATCAAGAGTGTAAGTTTTTATGCGCTTAAAAGCATTTTCAGGCCAAATGAGCTGATTTCTGCTATTTGCAGCAAAATACTGAAGGGAAAGTGGGTTTGCCTTCATATTTGACCCAGAACAACTCAGTTCAGCATGGAAATATCATTGCAACAGCTTTTATTTAGCCAGAAATCAAGAGTGTAAGTTTTTATGCGCTTAAAAGCATTTTCAGGCCGAATGAGCAAATATGCTTGTTTCTGCCAATTGCAGCAAAATACTGAAAGGAAAGTGGGTTTGCCTTCATATCTGACCCAGAACAACTCAGTTCAGCATGGAAATATCATTGCAACAGCTTCTATTTAGCCAGAAATCAAGAGTGTAAGTTATTATGCGTTTAAAAGCATTTTCAGGCCAAATTAGCTGATTTCTGCTATTTGCAGCAAAATACTGAAGAGAAAGTGGGTTTGCCTTCATATTTGACCCAGAACAACTCAGTTCAGCATGGAAATATCATTGCAACAGCTTTTATTTAGCCAGAAATCAAGAGTGTAAGTTTTTATGCGCTTAAAAGCATTTTCAGGCCAAATTAGCTGATTTCTGCTATTTGCAGCAAAATACTGAAGGGAAAGTGGGTTTGCCTTCATATTTGACCCAGAACAACTCAGTTCAGCATGGAAATATCATCTCAACAGCTTTTATTTAGCCAGAAATCAAGAGTGTAAGTTTTTATGCGCTTAAAAGCATTTTCAGGCCGAATGAGCAAATATGCTTGTTTCTGCCAATTGCAGCAAAATACTGAAAGGAAAGTGGGTTTGCCTTCATATTTGACCCAGAACAACTCAGTTCAGCATGGAAATATCATTGCAACAGCTTTTATTTAGCCAGAAATCAAGAGTGTAAGTTTTTATGCGCTTAAAAGCATTTTCAGGCCAAATGAGCTGATTTCTGCTATTTGCAGCAAAATACTGAAGGGAAAGTGGGTTTGCCTTCATATTTGACCCAGAACAACTCAGTTCAGCATGGAAATATCATTGCAACAGCTTTTATTTAGCCAGAAATCAAGAGTGTAAGTTTTTATGCGCTTAAAAGCATTTTCAGGCCGAATGAGCAAATATGCTTGTTTCTGCCAATTGCAGCAAAATACTGAAAGGAAAGTGGGTTTGCCTTCATATTTGACCCAGAACAACTCAGTTCAGCATGGAAATATCATTGCAACAGCTTTTATTTAGCCAGAAATCAAGAGTGTAAGTTTTTATGCGCTTAAAAGCATTTTCAGGCCGAATGAGCAAATATGCTTGTTTCTGCCAATTGCAGCAAAATACTGAAAGGAAAGTGGGTTTGCCTTCATATCTGACCCAGAACAACTCAGTTCAGCATGGAAATATCATTGCAACAGCTTTTATTTAGCCAGAAATCAAGAGTGTAAGTTTTTATGCGCTTAAAAGCATTTTCAGGCCGAATGAGCAAATATGCTTGTTTCTGCCAATTGCAGCAAAATACTGAAAGGAAAGTGGGTTTGCCTTCATATTTGACCCAGAACAACTCAGTTCAGCATGGAAATATCATTGCAACAGCTTTTATTTAGCCAGAAATCAAGAGTGTAAGTTTTTATGCGCTTAAAAGCATTTTCAGGCCGAATGAGCAAATATGCTTGTTTCTGCGAATGGCAGCAAAATACTGAAAGGAAAGTGGGTTTGCCTTCATATTTGAGCCAGAACAACTCAGTTCAGCATGGAAATATCATTGCAACAGCTTTTATTTAGCCAGAAATCAAGAGTGTAAGTTTTTATGCGCTTAAAAGCATTTTCAGGCCACATGAGCTGATTTCTGCTATTTGCATCAAATTACTGAAGGGAAAGTGGGTTTGCCTTCATATTTGACCCAGAACAACTCAGTTCAGCATGGAAATATCATTGCAACAGCTTTTATTTAGCCAGAAATCAAGAGTGTAAGTTTTTATGCGCTTAAAAGCATTTTCAGGCCAAATGAGCTGATTTCTGCTATTTGCAGCAAAATACTGAAGGGAAAGTGGGTTTGCCTTCATATTTGACCCAGAACAACTCAGTTCAGCATGGAAATATCATTGCAACAGCTTTTATTTAGCCAGAAATCAAGAGTGTAAGTTTTTATGCGCTTAAAAGCATTTTCAGGCCGAATGAGCAAATATGCTTGTTTCTGCCAATATGAAATCAAGAGTGTAAGTTTTTATGCGCTTAAAAGCATTTTCAGGCCAAATGAGCTGATTTCTGCTATTTGCAGCAAAATACTGAAGGGAAAGTGGGTTTGCCTTCATATTTGACCCAGAACAACTCAGTTCAGTATGGAAATATCATTGCAACAGCTTTTATTTAGCCAGAAATCAAGAGTGTAAGTTTTTATGCGCTTAAAAGCATTTTCAGGCCGAATGAGCAAATATGCTTGTTTCTGCCAATTCCAGCATAATACTGAAAGGAAAGTGGGTTTGCCTTCATATTTGACCCAGAACAACTCAGTTCAGCATGGAAATATCATTGCAACAGCTTTTATTTAGCCAGAAATCAAGAGTGTAAGTTTTTATGCGCTTAAAAGCATTTTCAGGCCAAATGAGCTGATTTCTGCTATTTGCAGCAAAATACTGAAGGGAAAGTGGGTTTGCCTTCATATTTGACCCAGAACAACTCAGTTCAGCATGGAAATATCATTGCAACAGCTTTTATTTAGCCAGAAATCAAGAGTGTAAGTTTTTATGCGCTTAAAAGCATTTTCAGGCCGAATGAGCAAATATGCTTGTTTCTGCCAATATGAAATCAAGAGTGTAAGTTTTTATGCGCTTAAAAGCATTTTCAGGCCGAATGAGCAAATATGCTTGTTTCTGCCAATTCCAGCAAAATACTGAAAGGAAAGTGGGTTTGCCTTCATATTTGACCCAGAACAACTCAGTTCAGCATGGAAATATCATTGCAACAGCTTTTATTTAGCCAGAAATCAAGAGTGTAAGTTTTTATGCGCTTAAAAGCATTTTCAGGCCAAATGAGCTGATTTCTGCTATTTGCAGCAAAATACTGAAGGGAAAGTGGGTTTGCCTTCATATTTGACCCAGAACAACTCAGTTCAGCATGGAAATATCATTGCAACAGCTTTTATTTAGCCAGAAATCAAGAGTGTAAGTTTTTATGCGCTTAAAAGCAATTTCAGGCCAAATGAGTTGTTTTCTGCTATTTGCAGCAAAATACTGAAGGGAAAGTGGGTTTGCCTTCATATTTGACCCAGAACAACTCAGTTCAGCATGGAAATATCATTGCAACAGCTTTTATTTAGCCAGAAATCAAGAGTGTAAGTTTTTATGCGCTTAAAAGCATTTTCAGGCCGAATGAGCAAATATGCTTGTTTCTGCCAATTGCAGCAAAATACTGAAAGGAAAGTGGGTTTGCCTTCATATTTGACCCAGAACAACTCAGTTCAGCATGGAAATATCATTGCAACAGCTTTTATTTAGCCAGAAATCAAGAGTGTAAGTTTTTATGCGCTTAAAAGCAATTTCAGGCCAAATGAGTTGATTTCTGCTATTTGCAGCAAAATACTGAAGGGAAAGTGGGTTTGCCTTCATATTTGACCCAGAACAACTCAGTTCAGCATGGAAATATCATTGCAACAGCTTTTATTTAGCCAGAAATCAAGAGTGTAAGTTTTTATGCGCTTAAAAGCATTTTCAGGCCGAATGAGCAAATATGCTTGTTTCTGCCAATTGCAGCAAAATACTGAAAGGAAAGTGGGTTTGCCTTCATATTTGACCTAGAACAACTCAGTTCAGCATGTAAATATCATTGCAACAGCTTTTATTTAGCCAGAAATCAAGAGTGTAAGTTTTTATGCGCTTAAAAGCATTTTCAGGCCGAATGAGCTGATTTCTGCTATTTGCAGCAAAATACTGAAGGGAAAGTGGGTTTGCCTTCATATTTGACCCAGAACAACTCAGTTCAGCATGGAAATATCATCTCAACAGCTTTTATTTAGCCAGAAATCAAGAGTGTAAGTTTTTATGCGCTTAAAAGCATTTTCAGGCCGAATGAGCAAATATGCTTGTTTCTGCCAATTGCAGCAAAATACTGAAAGGAAAGTGGGTTTGCCTTCATATTTGACCCAGAACAACTCAGTTCAGCATGGAAATATCATTGGAACAGCTTTTATTTAGCCAGAAATCAAGAGTGTAAGTTTTTATGCGCTTAAAAGCATTTTCAGGCCGAATGAGCAAATATGCTTGTTTCTGCCAATTGCAGCAAAATACTGAAAGGAAAGTGGGTTTGCCTTCATATTTGACCCAGAACAACTCAGTTCAGCATGGAAATATCATTGCAACAGCTTTTATTTAGCCAGAAATCAAGAGTGTAAGTTTTTATGCGCTTAAAAGCATTTTCAGGCCGAATGAGCAAATATGCTTGTTTCTGCCAATTGCAGCAAAATACTGAAAGGAAAGTGGGTTTGCCTTCATATCTGACCCAGAACAACTCAGTTCAGCATGGAAATATCATTGCAACAGCTTTTATTTAGCCAGAAATCAAGAGTGTAAGTTTTTATGCGCTTAAAAGCATTTTCAGGCCGAATGAGCAAATATGCTTGTTTCTGCCAATTGCAGCAAAATACTGAAAGGAAAGTGGGTTTGCCTTCATATTTGACCCAGAACAACTCAGTTCAGCATGGAAATATCATTGCAACAGCTTTTATTTAGCCAGAAATCAAGAGTGTAAGTTTTTATGCGCTTAAAAGCATTTTCAGGCCGAATGAGCAAATATGCTTGTTTCTGCCAATTGCAGCAAAATACTGAAAGGAAAGTGGGTTTGCCTTCATATTTGAGCCAGAACAACTCAGTTCAGCATGGAAATATCATTGCAACAGCTTTTATTTAGCCAGAAATCAAGAGTGTAAGTTTTTATGCGCTTAAAAGCATTTTCAGGCCACATGAGCTGATTTCTGCTATTTGCATCAAATTACTGAAGGGAAAGTGGGTTTGCCTTCATATTTGACCCAGAACAACTCAGTTCAGCATGGAAATATCATTGCAACAGCATTTTTTTAGCCAGAAATCAAGAGTGTAAGTTTTTATGCGCTTAAAAGCATTTTCAGGCCAAATGAGCTGATTTCTGCTATTTGCAGCAAAATACTGAAGGGAAAGTGGGTTTGCCTTCATATTTGACCCAGAACAACTCAGTTCAGTATGGAAATATCATTGCAACAGCTTTTATTTAGCCAGAAATCAAGAGTGTAAGTTTTTATGCGCTTAAAAGCATTTTCAGGCCGAATGAGCAAATATGCTTGTTTCTGCCAATTCCAGCAAAATACTGAAAGGAAAGTGGGTTTGCCTTCATATTTGACCCAGAACAACTCAGTTCAGCATGGAAATATCATTGCAACAGCTTTTATTTAGCCAGAAATCAAGAGTGTAAGTTTTTATGCGCTTAAAAGCATTTTCAGGCCAAATGAGATGATTTCTGCTATTTGCAGCAAAATACTGAAGGGAAAGTGGGTTTGCCTTCATATTTGACCCAGAACAACTCAGTTCAGCATGGAAATATCATTGCAACAGCTTTTATTTAGCCAGAAATCAAGAGTGTAAGTTTTTATGCGCTTAAAAGCATTTTCAGGCCGAATGAGCAAATATGCTTGTTTCTGCCAATTGCAGCAAAATACTGAAAGGAAAGTGGGTTTGCCTTCATATCTGACCCAGAACAACTCAGTTCAGCATGGAAATATCATTGCAACAGCTTCTATTTAGCCAGAAATCAAGAGTGTAAGTTATTATGCGTTTAAAAGCATTTTCAGGCCAAATTAGCTGATTTCTGCTATTTGCAGCAAAATACTGAAGAGAAAGTGGGTTTGCCTTCATATTTGACCAAGAACAACTCAGTTCAGCATGGAAATATCATCTCAACAGCTTTTATTTAGCCAGAAATCAAGAGTGTAAGTTTTTATGCGCTTAAAAGCATTTTCAGGCCGAATGAGCAAATATGCTTGTTTCTGCCAATTGCAGCAAAATACTGAAAGGAAAGTGGGTTTGCCTTCATATTTGACCCAGAACAACTCAGTTCAGCATGGAAATATCATTGCAACAGCTTTTATTTAGCCAGAAATCAAGAGTGTAAGTTTTTATGCGCTTAAAAGCATTTTCAGGCCGAATGAGCAAATATGCTTGTTTCTGCCAATTGCAGCAAAATACTGAAAGGAAAGTGGGTTTGCCTTCATATCTGACCCAGAACAACTCAGTTCAGCATGGAAATATCATTGCAACAGCTTTTATTTAGCCAGAAATCAAGAGTGTAAGTTTTTATGCGCTTAAAAGCATTTTCAGGCCGAATGAGCAAATATGCTTGTTTCTGCCAATTGCAGCAAAATACTGAAAGGAAAGTGGGTTTGCCTTCATATTTGACCCAGAATAATTCAGTTCAGCATGGAAATATCATTGCAACAGCTTTTATTTAGCCAGAAATCAAGAGTGTAAGTTTTTATGCGCTTAAAAGCATTTTCAGGCCGAATGAGCAAATATGCTTGTTTCTGCGAATGGCAGAAAAATACTGAAAGGAAAGTGGGTTTGCCTTCATATTTGACCCAGAACAACTCAGTTCAGCATGGAAATATCATTGCAACAGCTTTTATTTAGCCAGAAATCAAGAGTGTAAGTTTTTATGCGCTTAAAAGCATTTTCAGGCCAAATGAGCTGATTTCTGCTATTTGCAGCAAAATACTGAAGGGAAAGTGGGTTTGCCTTCATATTTGACCCAGAACAACTCAGTTCAGCATGGAAATATCATTGCAACAGCTTTTATTTAGCCAGAAATCAAGAGTGTAAGTTTTTATGCGCTTAAAAGCATTTTCAGGCCGAATGAGCAAATATGCTTGTTTCTGCCAATTGCAGCAAAATACTGAAAGGAAAGTGGGTTTGCCTTCATATTTGACCCAGAACAACTCAGTTCAGCATGGAAATATCATCTCAACAGCTTTTATTTAGCCAGAAATCAAGAGTGTAAGTTTTTATGCGCTTAAAAGCATTTTCAGGCCGAATGAGCAAATATGCTTGTTTCTGCGAATGGCAGCAAAATACTGAAAGGAAAGTGGGTTTGCCTTCATATTTGACCCAGAACAACTCAGTTCAGCATGGAAATATCATTGCAACAGCTTTTATTTAGCCAGAAATCAAGAGTGTAAGTTTTTATGCGCTTAAAAGCATTTTCAGGCCACATGAGCTGATTTCTGCTATTTGCATCAAATTACTAAAGGGAAAGTGGGTTTGCCTTCATATTTGACCCAGAACAACTCAGTTCAGCATGGAAATATCATTGCAACAGCTTTTATTTAGCCAGAAATCAAGAGTGTAAGTTTTTATGCGCTTAAAAGCATTTTCAGGCCAAATGAGCTGATTTCTGCTATTTGCAGCAAAATACTGAAGGGAAAGTGGGTTTGCCTTCATATTTGACCCAGAACAACTCAGTTCAGCATGGAAATATCATTGCAACAGCTTTTATTTAGCCAGAAATCAAGAGTGTAAGTTTTTATGCGCTTAAAAGCATTTTCAGGCCACATGAGCTGATTTCTGCTATTTGCATCAAATTACTGAAGGGAAAGTGGGTTTGCCTTCATATTTGACCCAGAACAACTCAGTTCAGCATGGAAATATCATTGCAACAGCTTTTATTTAGCCAGAAATCAAGAGTGTAAGTTTTTATGCGCTTAAAAGCATTTTCAGGCCGAATGAGCAAATATGCTTGTTTCTGCCAATATGAAATCAAGAGTGTAAGTTTTTATGCGCTTAAAAGCATTTTCAGGCCGAATGAGCAAATATGCTTGTTTCTGCCAATTGCAGCAAAATACTGAAAGGAAAGTGGGTTTGCCTTCATATTTGACCCAGAACAACTCAGTTCAGCATGGAAATATCATTGCAACAGCTTTTATTTAGCCAGAAATCAAGAGTGTAAGTTTTTATGCGCTTAAAAGCATTTTCAGGCCAAATGAGCTGATTTCTGCTATTTGCAGCAAAATACTGAAGGGAAAGTGGGTTTGCCTTCATATTTGACCCAGAACAACTCAGTTCAGCATGGAAATATCATTGCAACAGCTTTTATTTAGCCAGAAATCAAGAGTGTAAGTTTTTATGCGCTTAAAAGCATTTTCAGGCCAAATGAGCTGATTTCTGCTATTTGCAGCAAAATACTGAAGGGAAAGTGGGTTTGCCTTCATATTTGACCCAGAACAACTCAGTTCAGCATGGAAATATCATTGCAACAGCTTTTATTTAGCCAGAAATCAAGAGTGTAAGTTTTTATGCGCTTAAAAGCAATTTCAGGCCAAATGAGTTGATTTCTGCTATTTGCAGCAAAATACTGAAGGGAAAGTGGGTTTGCCTTCATATTTGACCCAGAACAACTCAGTTCAGCATGGAAATATCATTGCAACAGCTTTTATTTAGCCAGAAATCAAGAGTGTAAGTTTTTATGCGCTTAAAAGCATTTTCAGGCCGAATGAGCAAATATGCTTGTTTCTGCCAATTGCAGCAAAATACTGAAAGGAAAGTGGGTTTGCCTTCATATTTGACCCAGAACAACTCAGTTCAGCATGGAAATATCATTGCAACAGCTTTTATTTAGCCAGAAATCAAGAGTGTAAGTTTTTATGCGCTTAAAAGCAATTTCAGGCCAAATGAGTTGATTTCTGCTATTTGCAGCAAAATACTGAAGGGAAAGTGGGTTGCCTTCATATTTGACCCAGAACAACTCAGTTCAGCATGGAAATATCATTGCAACAGCTTTTATTTAGCCAGAAATCAAGAGTGTAAGTTTTTATGCGCTTAAAAGCATTTTCAGGCCGAATGAGCAAATATGCTTGTTTCTGCCAATTGCAGCAAAATACTGAAAGGAAAGTGGGTTTGCATTCATATTTGACCTAGAACAACTCAGTTCAGCATGTAAATATCATTGCAACAGCTTTTATTTAGCCAGAAATCAAGAGTGTAAGTTTTTATGCGCTTAAAAGCATTTTCAGGCCGAATGAGCTGATTTCTGCTATTTGCAGCAAAATACTGAAGGGAAAGTGGGTTTGCCTTCATATTTGACCCAGAACAACTCAGTTCAGCATGGAAATATCATCTCAACAGCTTTTATTTAGCCAGAAATCAAGAGTGTAAGTTTTTATGCGCTTAAAAGCATTTTCAGGCCGAATGAGCAAATATGCTTGTTTCTGCCAATTGCAGCAAAATACTGAAAGGAAAGTGGGTTTGCCTTCATATCTGACCCAGAACAACTCAGTTCAGCATGGAAATATCATCTCAACAGCTTTTATTTAGCCAGAAATCAAGAGTGTAAGTTTTTATGCGCTTAAAAGCATTTTCAGGCCGAATGAGCAAATATGCTTGTTTCTGCCAATTGCAGCAAAATACTGAAAGGAAAGTGGGTTTGCCTTCATATCTGACCCAGAACAACTCAGTTCAGCATGGAAATATCATCTCAACAGCTTTTATTTAGCCAGAAATCAAGAGTGTAAGTTTCTATGCGCTTAAAAGCATTTTCAGGCCGAATGAGCAAATATGCTTGTTTCTGCCAATTGCAGCAAAATACTGAAAGGAAAGTGGGTTTGCCTTCATATTTGACCCAGAACAACTCAGTTCAGCATGGAAATATCATTGCAACAGCTTTTATTTAGCCAGAAATCAAGAGTGTAAGTTTTTATGCGTTTAAAAGCATTTTCAGGCCGAATGAGCAAATATGCTTGTTTCTGCCAATTGCAGCAAAATACTGAAAGGAAAGTGGGTTTGCCTTCATATCTGACCCAGAACAACTCAGTTCAGCATGGAAATATCATTGCAACAGCTTTTATTTAGCCAGAAATCAAGAGTGTAAGTTTTTATGCGCTTAAAAGCATTTTCAGGCCGAATGAGCAAATATGCTTGTTTCTGCCAATTGCAGCAAAATACTGAAAGGAAAGTGGGTTTGCCTTCATATTTGACCCAGAACAACTCAGTTCAGCATGGAAATATCATTGCAACAGCTTTTATTTAGCCAGAAATCAAGAGTGTAAGTTTTTATGCGCTTAAAAGCATTTTCAGGCCACATGAGCTAATTTCTGCTATTTGCATCAAATTACTGAAGGGAAAGTGGGTTTGCCTTCATATTTGACCCAGAACAACTCAGTTCAGCATGGAAATATCATTGCAACAGCTTTTATTTAGCCAGAAATCAAGAGTGTAAGTTTTTATGCGCTTAAAAGCATTTTCAGGCCAAATGAGCTGATTTCTGCTATTTGCAGCAAAATACTGAAGGGAAAGTGGGTTTGCCTTCATATTTGACCCAGAACAACTCAGTTCAGCATGGAAATATCATTGCAACAGCTTTTATTTAGACAGAAATCAAGAGTGTAAGTTTTTATGCGCTTAAAAGCATTTTCAGGCCGAATGAGCAAATATGCTTGTTTCTGCCAATATGAAATCAAGAGTGTAAGTTTTTATGCGCTTAAAAGCATTTTCAGGCCAAATGAGCTGATTTCTGCTATTTGCAGCAAAATACTGAAGGGAAAGTGGGTTTGCCTTCATATTTGACCCAGAACAACTCAGTTCAGTATGGAAATATCATTGCAACAGCTTTTATTTAGCCAGAAATCAAGAGTGTGAGTTTTTATGCGCTTAAAAGCATTTTCAGGCCAAATGAGCTGATTTCTGCTATTTGCAGCAAAATACTGAAGGGAAAGTGGGTTTGCCTTCATATTTGACCCAGAACAACTCAGTTCAGCATGGAAATATCATTGCAACAGCTTTTATTTAGCCAGAAATCAAGAGTGTAAGTTTTTATGCGCTTAAAAGCATTTTCAGGCCGAATGAGCAAATATGCTTGTTTCTGCCAATTGCAGCAAAATACTGAAAGGAAAGTGGGTTTGCCTTCATATTTGACCCAGAACAACTCAGTTCAGCATGGAAATATCATTGCAACAGCTTTTATTTAGCCAGAAATCAAGAGTGTAAGTCTTTATGCGCTTAAAAGCATTTTCAGGCCGAATGAGCAAATATGCTTGTTTCTGCCAATTGCAGCAAAATACTGAAAGGAAAGTGGGTTTGCCTTCATATTTGACCCAGAACAACTCAGTTCAGCATGGAAATATCATTGCAACAGCTTTTATTTAGCCAGAAATCAAGAATGTAAGTTTTTATGCGCTTAAAAGCATTTTCAGGCCGAATGAGCAAATATGCTTGTTTCTGCCAATTGCAGCAAAATACTGAAGGGAAAGTGGGTTTGCCTTTATATTTGACCCAGAACAACTCAGTTCAGCATGGAAATATCATTGCAACAGCTTTTATTTAGCCAGAAATCAAGAGTGTAAGTTTTTATGCGCTTAAAAGCATTTTCAGGCCGAATGAGCAAATATGCTTGTTTCTGCCAATTGCAGCAAAATACTGAAAGGAAAGTGGGTTTGCCTTCATATTTGACCCAGAACAACTCAGGTCAGCATGGAAATATCATTGCAACAGCTTTTATTTAGCCAGAAATCAAGAGTGTAAGTTTTTATGCGCTTAAAAGTATTTTCAGGCCAAATGAGCTGATTTCTGCTATTTGCAGCAAAATACTGAAGGGAAAGTGGGTTTGCCTTCATATTTGACCCAGAACAACTCAGTTCAGCATGGAAATATCATTGCAACAGCTTTTATTTAGCCAGAATTCAAGAGTGTAAGTTTTTATGCGCTTAAAAGCATTTTCAGGCCGAATGAGCAAATATGCTTGTTTCTGCCAATTGCAGCAAAATACTGAAAGGAAAGTGGGTTTGCCTTCATATTTGACCCAGAACAACTCAGTTCAGCATGGAAATATCATTGCAACAGCTTTTATTTAGCCAGAAATCAAGAGTATAAGTTATTATGCGCTTAAAAGCATTTTCAGGCCAAATGAGCTGATTTCTGCCAATTGCAGCAAAATACTGAAAGGAAAGTGGGTTTGCCTTCATATTTGACCCAGAACAACTTAGTTTAGCATGTAAATATCATTGCAACAGCTTTTATTTAGCCAGAAATCAAGAGTGTATGTTTTTATGCGCTTAAAAGCATTTTCAGGCCGAATGAGCAAATATGCTTGTTTCTGCCAATTGCAGCAAAATACTGAAAGGAAAGTGGGTTTGCCTTCATATTTGACCCAGAACAACTCAGTTCAGCATGGAAATATCATTGCAACAGCTTTTATTTAGCCAGAAATCAAGAGTGTAAGTTTTTATGCGCTTAAAAGCATTTTCAGGCCGAATGAGCAAATATGCTTGTTTCTGCCAATTGCAGCAAAATACTGAAAGGAAAGTGGGTTTGCCTTCATATTTGACCCAGAACAACTCAGTTCAGCATGGAAATATCATTGCAACAGCTTTTATTTAGCCAGAAATCAAGAGTGTAAGTTTTTATGCGCTTAAAAGCATTTTCAGGCCGAATGAGCAAATATGCTTGTTTCTGCCAATTGCAGCAAAATACTGAAAGGAAAGTGGGTTTGCCTTCATATTTGACCCAGAACAACTCAGTTCAGCATGGAAATATCATTGCAACAGCTTTTATTTAGCCAGAAATCAAGAGTGTAAGTTTTTATGCGCTTAAAAGCATTTTCAGGCCAAATGAGCTGATTTCTGCTATTTGCAGCAAAATACTGAAGGGAAAGTGGGTTTGCCTTCATATTTGACCCAGAACAACTCAGTTCAGCATGGAAATATCATTGCAACAGCTTTTATTTAGCCAGAAATCAAGAGTGTAAGTTTTTATGCGCTTAAAAGCATTTTCAGGCCAAATGAGCTGATTTCTGCTATTTGCAGCAAAATACTGAAGGGAAAGTGGGTTTGCCTTCATATTTGACCCAGAACAACTCAGTTCAGCATGGAAATATCATTGCAACAGCTTTTATTTAGCCAGAAATCAAGAGTGTAAGTTTTTATGCGCTTAAAAGCATTTTCAGGCCAAATGAGCTGATTTCTGCTATTTGCAGCAAAATACTGAAGGGAAAGTGGGTTTGCCTTCATATTTGACCCAGAACAACTCAGTTCAGCATAGAAATATCATTGCAACAGCTTTTATTTAGCCAGAAATCAAGAGTGTAAGTTTTTATGCGCTTAAAAGCATTTTCAGGCCGAATGAGCAAATATGCTTGTTTCTGCCAATTGCAGCAAAATACTGAAAGGAAAGTGGGTTTGCCTTCATATTTGACCCAGAACAACTCAGTTCAGCATGGAAATATCATCTCAACAGCTTTTATTTAGCCAGAAATCAAGAGTGTAAGTTTTTATGCGCTTAAAAGCATTTTCAGGCCGAATGAGCAAATATGCTTGTTTCTGCGAATGGCAGCAAAATACTGAAAGGAAAGTGGGTTTGCCTTCATATTTGACCCAGAACAACTCAGTTCAGCATGGAAATATCATTGCAACAGCTTTTATTTAGCCAGAAATCAAGAGTGTAAGTTTTTATGCGCTTAAAAGCATTTTCAGGCCACATGAGCTGATTTCTGCTATTTGCATCAAATTACTAAAGGGAAAGTGGGTTTGCCTTCATATTTGACCCAGAACAACTCAGTTCAGCATGGAAATATCATTGCAACAGCTTTTATTTAGCCAGAAATCAAGAGTGTAAGTTTTTATGCGCTTAAAAGCATTTTCAGGCCAAATGAGCTGATTTCTGCTATTTGCAGCAAAATACTGAAGGGAAAGTGGGTTTGCCTTCATATTTGACCCAGAACAACTCAGTTCAGCATGGAAATATCATTGCAACAGCTTTTATTTAGCCAGAAATCAAGAGTGTAAGTTTTTATGCGCTTAAAAGCATTTTCAGGCCACATGAGCTGATTTCTGCTATTTGCATCAAATTACTGAAGGGAAAGTGGGTTTGCCTTCATATTTGACCCAGAACAACTCAGTTCAGCATGGAAATATCATTGCAACAGCTTTTATTTAGCCAGAAATCAAGAGTGTAAGTTTTTATGCGCTTAAAAGCATTTTCAGGCCGAATGAGCAAATATGCTTGTTTCTGCCAATATGAAATCAAGAGTGTAAGTTTTTATGCGCTTAAAAGCATTTTCAGGCCGAATGAGCAAATATGCTTGTTTCTGCCAATTCCAGCAAAATACTGAAAGGAAAGTGGGTTTGCCTTCATATTTGACCCAGAACAACTCAGTTCAGCATGGAAATATCATTGCAACAGCTTTTATTTAGCCAGAAATCAAGAGTGTAAGTTTTTATGCGCTTAAAAGCATTTTCAGGCCGAATGAGCAAATATGCTTGTTTCTGCGAATGGCAGCAAAATACTGAAAGGAAAGTGGGTTTGCCTTCATATTTGACCCAGAACAACTCAGTTCAGCATGGAAATATCATTGCAACAGCTTTTATTTAGCCAGAAATCAAGAGTGTAAGTTTTTATGCGCTTAAAAGCATTTTCAGGCCACATGAGCTGATTTCTGCTATTTGCATCAAATTACTAAAGGGAAAGTGGGTTTGCCTTCATATTTGACCCAGAACAACTCAGTTCAGCATGGAAATATCATTGCAACAGCTTTTATTTAGCCAGAAATCAAGAGTGTAAGTTTTTATGCGCTTAAAAGCATTTTCAGGCCAAATGAGCTGATTTCTGCTATTTGCAGCAAAATACTGAAGGGAAAGTGGGTTTGCCTTCATATTTGACCCAGAACAACTCAGTTCAGCATGGAAATATCATTGCAACAGCTTTTATTTAGCCAGAAATCAAGAGTGTAAGTTTTTATGCGCTTAAAAGCATTTTCAGGCCACATGAGCTGATTTCTGCTATTTGCATCAAATTACTGAAGGGAAAGTGGGTTTGCCTTCATATTTGACCCAGAACAACTCAGTTCAGCATGGAAATATCATTGCAACAGCTTTTATTTAGCCAGAAATCAAGAGTGTAAGTTTTTATGCGCTTAAAAGCATTTTCAGGCCGAATGAGCAAATATGCTTGTTTCTGCCAATATGAAATCAAGAGTGTAAGTTTTTATGCGCTTAAAAGCATTTTCAGGCCGAATGAGCAAATATGCTTGTTTCTGCCAATTGCAGCAAAATACTGAAAGGAAAGTGGGTTTGCCTTCATATTTGACCCAGAACAACTCAGTTCAGCATGGAAATATCATTGCAACAGCTTTTATTTAGCCAGAAATCAAGAGTGTAAGTTTTTATGCGCTTAAAAGCATTTTCAGGCCAAATGAGCTGATTTCTGCTATTTGCAGCAAAATACTGAAGGGAAAGTGGGTTTGCCTTCATATTTGACCCAGAACAACTCAGTTCAGCATGGAAATATCATTGCAACAGCTTTTATTTAGCCAGAAATCAAGAGTGTAAGTTTTTATGCGCTTAAAAGCATTTTCAGGCCAAATGAGCTGATTTCTGCTATTTGCAGCAAAATACTGAAGGGAAAGTGGGTTTGCCTTCATATTTGACCCAGAACAACTCAGTTCAGCATGGAAATATCATTGCAACAGCTTTTATTTAGCCAGAAATCAAGAGTGTAAGTTTTTATGCGCTTAAAAGCAATTTCAGGCCAAATGAGTTGATTTCTGCTATTTGCAGCAAAATACTGAAGGGAAAGTGGGTTTGCCTTCATATTTGACCCAGAACAACTCAGTTCAGCATGGAAATATCATTGCAACAGCTTTTATTTAGCCAGAAATCAAGAGTGTAAGTTTTTATGCGCTTAAAAGCATTTTCAGGCCGAATGAGCAAATATGCTTGTTTCTGCCAATTGCAGCAAAATACTGAAAGGAAAGTGGGTTTGCCTTCATATTTGACCCAGAACAACTCAGTTCAGCATGGAAATATCATTGCAACAGCTTTTATTTAGCCAGAAATCAAGAGTGTAAGTTTTTATGCGCTTAAAAGCAATTTCAGGCCAAATGAGTTGATTTCTGCTATTTGCAGCAAAATACTGAAGGGAAAGTGGGTTGCCTTCATATTTGACCCAGAACAACTCAGTTCAGCATGGAAATATCATTGCAACAGCTTTTATTTAGCCAGAAATCAAGAGTGTAAGTTTTTATGCGCTTAAAAGCATTTTCAGGCCGAATGAGCAAATATGCTTGTTTCTGCCAATTGCAGCAAAATACTGAAAGGAAAGTGGGTTTGCATTCATATTTGACCTAGAACAACTCAGTTCAGCATGTAAATATCATTGCAACAGCTTTTATTTAGCCAGAAATCAAGAGTGTAAGTTTTTATGCGCTTAAAAGCATTTTCAGGCCGAATGAGCTGATTTCTGCTATTTGCAGCAAAATACTGAAGGGAAAGTGGGTTTGCCTTCATATTTGACCCAGAACAACTCAGTTCAGCATGGAAATATCATCTCAACAGCTTTTATTTAGCCAGAAATCAAGAGTGTAAGTTTTTATGCGCTTAAAAGCATTTTCAGGCCGAATGAGCAAATATGCTTGTTTCTGCCAATTGCAGCAAAATACTGAAAGGAAAGTGGGTTTGCCTTCATATCTGACCCAGAACAACTCAGTTCAGCATGGAAATATCATCTCAACAGCTTTTATTTAGCCAGAAATCAAGAGTGTAAGTTTTTATGCGCTTAAAAGCATTTTCAGGCCGAATGAGCAAATATGCTTGTTTCTGCCAATTGCAGCAAAATACTGAAAGGAAAGTGGGTTTGCCTTCATATCTGACCCAGAACAACTCAGTTCAGCATGGAAATATCATCTCAACAGCTTTTATTTAGCCAGAAATCAAGAGTGTAAGTTTCTATGCGCTTAAAAGCATTTTCAGGCCGAATGAGCAAATATGCTTGTTTCTGCCAATTGCAGCAAAATACTGAAAGGAAAGTGGGTTTGCCTTCATATTTGACCCAGAACAACTCAGTTCAGCATGGAAATATCATTGCAACAGCTTTTATTTAGCCAGAAATCAAGAGTGTAAGTTTTTATGCGTTTAAAAGCATTTTCAGGCCGAATGAGCAAATATGCTTGTTTCTGCCAATTGCAGCAAAATACTGAAAGGAAAGTGGGTTTGCCTTCATATCTGACCCAGAACAACTCAGTTCAGCATGGAAATATCATTGCAACAGCTTTTATTTAGCCAGAAATCAAGAGTGTAAGTTTTTATGCGCTTAAAAGCATTTTCAGGCCGAATGAGCAAATATGCTTGTTTCTGCCAATTGCAGCAAAATACTGAAAGGAAAGTGGGTTTGCCTTCATTTTTGACCCAGAACAACTCAGTTCAGCATGGAAATATCATTGCAACAGCTTTTATTTAGCCAGAAATCAAGAGTGTAAGTTTTTATGCGCTTAAAAGCATTTTCAGGCCACATGAGCTAATTTCTGCTATTTGCATCAAATTACTGAAGGGAAAGTGGGTTTGCCTTCATATTTGACCCAGAACAACTCAGTTCAGCATGGAAATATCATTGCAACAGCTTTTATTTAGCCAGAAATCAAGAGTGTAAGTTTTTATGCGCTTAAAAGCATTTTCAGGCCAAATGAGCTGATTTCTGCTATTTGCAGCAAAATACTGAAGGGAAAGTGGGTTTGCCTTCATATTTGACCCAGAACAACTCAGTTCAGCATGGAAATATCATTGCAACAGCTTTTATTTAGCCAGAAATCAAGAGTGTAAGTTTTTATGCGCTTAAAAGCATTTTCAGGCCGAATGAGCAAATATGCTTGTTTCTGCCAATATGAAATCAAGAGTGTAAGTTTTTATGCGCTTAAAAGCATTTTCAGGCCAAATGAGCTGATTTCTGCTATTTGCAGCAAAATACTGAAGGGAAAGTGGGTTTGCCTTCATATTTGACCCAGAACAACTCAGTTCAGTATGGAAATATCATTGCAACAGCTTTTATTTAGCCAGAAATCAAGAGTGTGAGTTTTTATGCGCTTAAAAGCATTTTCAGGCCAAATGAGCTGATTTCTGCTATTTGCAGCAAAATACTGAAGGGAAAGTGGGTTTGCCTTCATATTTGACCCAGAACAACTCAGTTCAGCATGGAAATATCATTGCAACAGCTTTTATTTAGCCAGAAATCAAGAGTGTAAGTTTTTATGCGCTTAAAAGCATTTTCAGGCCGAATGAGCAAATATGCTTGTTTCTGCCAATTGCAGCAAAATACTGAAAGGAAAGTGGGTTTGCCTTCATATTTGACCCAGAACAACTCAGTTCAGCATGGAAATATCATTGCAACAGCTTTTATTTAGCCAGAAATCAAGAGTGTAAGTCTTTATGCGCTTAAAAGCATTTTCAGGCCGAATGAGCAAATATGCTTGTTTCTGCCAATTGCAGCAAAATACTGAAAGGAAAGTGGGTTTGCCTTCATATTTGACCCAGAACAACTCAGTTCAGCATGGAAATATCATTGCAACAGCTTTTATTTAGCCAGAAATCAAGAATGTAAGTTTTTATGCGCTTAAAAGCATTTTCAGGCCGAATGAGCAAATATGCTTGTTTCTGCCAATTGCAGCAAAATACTGAAGGGAAAGTGGGTTTGCCTTTATATTTGACCCAGAACAACTCAGTTCAGCATGGAAATATCATTGCAACAGCTTTTATTTAGCCAGAAATCAAGAGTGTAAGTTTTTATGCGCTTAAAAGCATTTTCAGGCCGAATGAGCAAATATGCTTGTTTCTGCCAATTGCAGCAAAATACTGAAAGGAAAGTGGGTTTGCCTTCATATTTGACCCAGAACAACTCAGGTCAGCATGGAAATATCATTGCAACAGCTTTTATTTAGCCAGAAATCAAGAGTGTAAGTTTTTATGCGCTTAAAAGTATTTTCAGGCCAAATGAGCTGATTTCTGCTATTTGCAGCAAAATACTGAAGGGAAAGTGGGTTTGCCTTCATATTTGACCCAGAACAACTCAGTTCAGCATGGAAATATCATTGCAACAGCTTTTATTTAGCCAGAATTCAAGAGTGTAAGTTTTTATGCGCTTAAAAGCATTTTCAGGCCGAATGAGCAAATATGCTTGTTTCTGCCAATTGCAGCAAAATACTGAAAGGAAAGTGGGTTTGCCTTCATATTTGACCCAGAACAACTCAGTTCAGCATGGAAATATCATTGCAACAGCTTTTATTTAGCCAGAAATCAAGAGTATAAGTTATTATGCGCTTAAAAGCATTTTCAGGCCAAATGAGCTGATTTCTGCTATTTGCAGCAAAATACTGAAGGGAAAGTGGGTTTGCCTTCATATTTGACCCAGAACAGCTCAGTTCAGCATGGAAATATCATTGCAACAGCTTTTATTTAGCCAGAAATCAAGAGTGTAAGTATTTATGCGCTTAAAAGCATTTTCAGGCCGAATGAGCAAATATGCTTGTGTCTGCCAATTGCAGCAAAATACTGAAAGGAAAGTGGGTTTGCCTTCATATTTGACCCAGAACAACTTAGTTTAGCATGTAAATATCATTGCAACAGCTTTTATTTAGCCAGAAATCAAGAGTGTATGTTTTTATGCGCTTAAAAGCATTTTCAGGCCGAATGAGCAAATATGCTTGTTTCTGCCAATTGCAGCAAAATACTGAAAGGAAAGTGGGTTTGCCTTCATATTTGACCCAGAACAACTCAGTTCAGCATGGAAATATCATTGCAACAGCTTTTATTTAGCCAGAAATCAAGAGTGTAAGTTTTTATGCGCTTAAAAGCATTTTCAGGCCGAATGAGCAAATATGCTTGTTTCTGCCAATTGCAGCAAAATACTGAAAGGAAAGTGGGTTTGCCTTCATATTTGACCCAGAACAACTCAGTTCAGCATGGAAATATCATTGCAACAGCTTTTATTTAGCCAGAAATCAAGAGTGTAAGTTTTTATGCGCTTAAAAGCATTTTCAGGCCGAATGAGCAAATATGCTTGTTTCTGCCAATTGCAGCAAAATACTGAAAGGAAAGTGGGTTTGCCTTCATATTTGACCCAGAACAACTCAGTTCAGCATGGAAATATCATTGCAACAGCTTTTATTTAGCCAGAAATCAAGAGTGTAAGTTTTTATGCGCTTAAAAGCATTTTCAGGCCAAATGAGCTGATTTCTGCTATTTGCAGCAAAATACTGAAGGGAAAGTGGGTTTGCCTTCATATTTGACCCAGAACAACTCAGTTCAGCATGGAAATATCATTGCAACAGCTTTTATTTAGCCAGAAATCAAGAGTGTAAGTTTTTATGCGCTTAAAAGCATTTTCAGGCCAAATGAGCTGATTTCTGCTATTTGCAGCAAAATACTGAAGGGAAAGTGGGTTTGCCTTCATATTTGACCCAGAACAACTCAGTTCAGCATGGAAATATCATTGCAACAGCTTTTATTTAGCCAGAAATCAAGAGTGTAAGTTTTTATGCGCTTAAAAGCATTTTCAGGCCAAATGAGCTGATTTCTGCTATTTGCAGCAAAATACTGAAGGGAAAGTGGGTTTGCCTTCAGATTTGACACAGAACAACTCAGTTCAGCATGGAAATATCATTGCAACAGCTTTTATTTAGCCAGAAATCAAGAGTGTAAGTTTTTATGCGCTTAAAAGCATTTTCAGGCCGAATGAGCAAATATGCTTGTTTCTGCCAATTGCAGCAAAATACTGAAAGGAAAGTGGGTTTGCCTTCATATTTGACCCAGAACAACTCAGTTCAGCATGGAAATATCATTGCAACAGCTTTTATTTAGCCAGAAATCAAGAGTGTAAGTTTTTATGCGCTTAAAAGCATTTTCAGGCCGAATGAGCAAATATGCCTGTTTCTGCCAATTGCAGCAAAATACTGAAAGGAAAGTGGGTTTGCCTTCATATTTGACCCAGAACAACTCAGTTCAGCATGGAAATATCATTGCAACAGCTTTTATTTAGCCAGAAATCAAGAGTGTAAGTTTTTATGCGCTTAAAAGCATTTTCAGGCCAAATGAGCTGATTTCTGCAAAATGCAGCAAAATACTGAAGGGAAAGTGGGTTTGCCTTCATATTTGACCCAGAACAACTCAGTTCAGCATGGAAATATCATTGCAACAGCTTTTATTTAGCCAGAAATCAAGAGTGTAAGTTTTTATGCGCTTAAAAGCATTTTCAGGCCAAATGAGCTGATTTCTGCTATTTGCAGCAAAATACTGAAGGGAAAGTGGGTTTGCCTTCAGATTTGACCCAGAACAACTCAGTTCAGCATGGAAATATCATTGCAACAGCTTTTATTTAGCCAGAAATCAAGAGTGTAAGTTTTTATGCGCTTAAAAGCATTTTCAGGCCGAATGAGCAAATATGCTTGTTTCTGCCAATTGCAGCAAAATACTGAAAGGAAAGTGGGTTTGCCTTCATATTTGACCCAGAACAACTCAGTTCAGCATGGAAATATCATTGCAACAGCTTTTATTTAGCCAGAAATCAAGAGTGTAAGTTTTTATGCGCTTAAAAGCATTTTCAGGCCGAATGAGCAAATATGCTTGTTTCTGCCAATTGCAGCAAAATACTGAAAGGAAAGTGGGTTTGCCTTCATATTTGACCCAGAACAACTCAGTTCAGCATGGAAATATCATTGCAACAGCTTTTATTTAGCCAGAAATCAAGAGTGTAAGTTTTTATGCGCTTAAAAGCATTTTCAGGCCAAATGAGCTGATTTCTGCTATTTGCAGCAAAATACTGAAGGGAAAGTGGGTTTGCCTTCATATTTGACCCAGAACAACTCAGTTCAGCATGGAAATATCATTGCAACAGCTTTTATTTAGCCAGAAATCAAGAGTGTAAGTTTTTATGCGCTTAAAAGCATTTTCAGGCCGAATGAGCAAATATGCTTGTTTCTGCCAATTGCAGCAAAATACTGAAAGGAAAGTGGGTTTGCCTTCATATTTGACCCAGAACAACTCAGTTCAGCATGGAAATATCATTGCAACAGATTTTATTTAGCCAGAAATCAAGAGTGTAAGTTTTTATGCGCTTAAAAGCATTTTCAGGCCGAATGAGCAAATATGCTTGTTTCTGCCAATTGCAGCAAAATACTGAAAGGAAAGTGGGTTTGCCTTCATATTTGACCCAGAACAACTCAGTTCAGCATGGAAATATCATTGCAACAGCTTTTATTTAGCCAGAAATCAAGAGTGTAAGTTTTTATGCGCTTAAAAGCATTTTCAGGCCAAATGAGCTGATTTCTGCTATTTGCAGCAAAATACTGAAGGGAAAGTGGGTTTGCCTTCATATTTGACCCAGAACAACTCAGTTCAGCATGGAAATATCATTGCAACAGCTTTTATTTAGCCAGAAATCAAGAGTGTAAGTTTTTATGCGCTTAAAAGCATTTTCAGGCCGAATGAGCAAATATGCTTGTTTCTGCCAATTGCAGCAAAATACTGAAAGGAAAGTGGGTTTGCCTTCATATTTGACCCAGAACAACTCAGTTCAGCATGGAAATATCATTGGAACAGCTTTTATTTAGCCAGAAATCAAGAGTGTAAGTTTTTATGCGCTTAAAAGCATTTTCAGGCCAAATGAGCTGATTTCTGCTATTTGCAGCAAAATACTGAAGGGAGAGTGGGTTTGCCTTCATATTTGACCCAGAACAACTCAATTCAGTATGGAAATATCATTGCAACAGCTTTTATTTAGCCAGAAATCAAGAGTGTAAGTTTTTATGCGCTTAAAAGCATTTTCAGGCCGAATGAGCAAATATGCTTGTTTCTGCCAATTGCAGCAAAATACTGAAAGGAAAGTGGGTTTGCCTTCATATCTGACCCAGAACAACTCAGTTCAGCATGGAAATATCATTGCAACAGCTTTTATTTAGCCAGAAATCAAGAGTGTAAGTTTTTATGCGCTTAAAAGCATTTTCAGGCCGAATGAGCAAATATGCTTGTTTCTGCCAATTGCAGCAAAATACTGAAAGGAAAGTGGGTTTGCCTTCATATTTGACCCAGAACAACTCAGTTCAGCATGGAAATATCATTGCAACAGCTTTTATTTAGCCAGAAATCAAGAGTGTAAGTTTTTATGCGCTTAAAAGCATTTTCAGGCCGAATGAGCAAATATGCTTGTTTCTGCCAATTGCAGCAAAATACTGAAAGGAAAGTGGGTTTGCCTTCATATCTGACCCAGAACAACTCAGTTCAGCATGGAAATATCATTGCAACAGCTTTTATTTAGCCAGAAATCAAGAGTGTAAGTTTTTATGCGCTTAAAAGCATTTTCAGGCCGAATGAGCAAATATGCTTGTTTCTGCCAATTGCAGCAAAATACTGAAAGGAAAGTGGGTTTGCCTTCATATCTGACCCAGAACAACTCAGTTCAGCATGGAAATATCATTGCAACAGCTTCTATTTAGCCAGAAATCAAGAGTGTAAGTTATTATGCGCTTAAAAGCATTTTCAGGCCAAATGAGCTGATTTCTGCTATTTGCAGCAAAATACTGAAGGGAAAGTGGGTTTGCCTTCATATTTGACCCAGAACAACTCAGTTCAGCATGGAAATATCATTGCAACAGCTTTTTTTTAGCCAGAAATCAAGAGTGTAAGTTTTTATGCGCTTAAAAGCATTTTCAGGCCAAATGAGCTGATTTCTGCTATTTGCAGCAAAATACTGAAGGGAAAGTGGGTTTGCCTTCATATTTGACCCAGAACAACTCAGTTCAGCATGGAAATATCATTGCAACAGCTTTTATTTAGCCAGAAATCAAGAGTGTAAGTTTTTATGCGCTTAAAAGCATTTTCAGGCCGAATGAGCAAATATGCTTGTTTCTGCCAATTGCAGGAAAATACTGAAAGGAAAGTGGGTTTGCCTTCATATTTGACCCAAAACAACTCAGTTCAGCATGGAAATATCATTGCAACAGCTTTTATTTAGCCAGAAATCAAGAGTTTAAGTTTTTATGCGCTTAAAAGCATTTTCAGGCCGAATGAGCAAATATGCTTGTTTCTGCGAATGGCAGCAAAATACTGAAAGGAAAGTGGGTTTGCCTTCATATTTGACCTAGAACAACTCAGTTCAGCATGGAAATATCATTGCAACAGCTTTTATTTAGCCAGAAATCAAGAGTGTAAGTTATTATGCGCTTAAAAGCATTTTCAGGCCAAATGAGCTGATTTCTGCTATTTGCAGCAAAATACTGAAGGGAAAATGGGTTTGCCTTCATATTTGACCCAGAACAACTCAGTTCAGCATGGAAATATCATTGCAACAGCTTTTATTTAGCCAGAAATCAAGAGTGTAAGTTTTTATGCGCTTAAAAGCATTTTCAGGCCGAATGAGCAAATATGCTTGTTTCTGCCAATTGCAGCAAAATACTGAAAGGAAAGTGGGTTTGCCTTCATATTTGACCCAGAACAACTCAGTTCAGCATGGAAATATCATTGCAACAGCTTTTATTTAGCCAGAAATCAAGAGTGTAAGTTTTTATGCGCTTAAAAGCATTTTCAGGCCGAATGAGCAAATATGCTTGTTTCTGCCAATTGCAGCAAAATACTGAAAGGAAAGTGGGTTTGCCTTCATATCTGACCCAGAACAACTCAGTTCAGCATGGAAATATCATTGCAACAGCTTTTATTTAGCCAGAAATCAAGAGTGTAAGTTTTTATGCGCTTAAAAGCAATTTCAGGCCAAATGAGCAGATTTCTGCAAAATGCAGCAAAATACTGAAAGGAAAGTGGGTTTGCCTTCATATTTGACCCAGAACAACTCAGTTCAGCATGGAAATATCATTGCAACAGCTTTTATTTAGCCAGAAATCAAGAGTGTAAGTTTTTATGCGCTTAAAAGCATTTTCAGGCCGAATGAGCAAATATGCTTGTTTCTGCCAATTGCAGCAAAATACTGAAAGGAAAGTGGGTTTGCCTTCATATTTGACCCAGAACAACTCAGTTCAGCATGGAAATATCATTGCAACAGCTTTTATTTAGCCAGAAATCAAGAGTGTAAGTTTTTATGCGCTTAAAAGCATTTTCAGGCCGAATGAGCAAATATGCTTGTTTCTGCCAATTGCAGCAAAATACTGAAAGGAAAGTGGGTTTGCCTTCATATTTGACCCAGAACAACTCAGTTCAGCATGGAAATATCATTGCAACAGCTTTTATTTAGCCAGAAATCAAGAGTGTAAGTTTTTATGCGCTTAAAAGCATTTTCAGGCCAAATGAGCTGATTTCTGCTATTTGCAGCAAAATACTGAAGGGAAAGTGGGTTTGCCTTCATATTTGACCCAGAACAACTCAGTTCAGCATGGAAATATCATTGCAACAGCTTTTATTTAGCCAGAAATCAAGAGTGTAAGTTTTTATGCGCTTAAAAGCATTTTCAGGCCAAATGAGCTGATTTCTGCTATTTGCAGCAAAATACTGAAGGGAAAGTGGGTTTGCCTTCATATTTGACCCAGAACAACTCAGTTCAGCATGGAAATATCATTGCAACAGCTTTTATTTAGCCAGAAATCAAGAGTGTAAGTTTTTATGCGCTTAAAAGCATTTTCAGGCCAAATGAGCTGATTTCTGCTATTTGCAGCAAAATACTGAAGGGAAAGTGGGTTTGCCTTCATATTTGACCCAGAACAACTCAGTTCAGCATGGAAATATCATTGCAACAGCTTTTATTTAGCCAGAAATCTAGAGTGTAAGTTTTTATGCGCTTAAAAGCATTTTCAGGCCGAATGAGCAAATATGCTTGTTTCTGCCAATTGCAGCAAAATACTGAAAGGAAAGTGGGTTTGCCTTCATATTTGACCCAGAACAACTCAGTTCAGCATGGAAATATCATTGCAACAGCTTTTATTTAGCCAGAAATCAAGAGTGTAAGTTTTTATGCGCTTAAAAGCATTTTCAGGCCAAATGAGCTGATTTCTGCTATTTGCAGCAAAATACTGAAGGGAAAGTGGGTTTGCCTTCATATTTGACCCAGAACAACTCAGTTCAGCATGGAAATATCATTGCAACAGCTTTTATTTAGCCAGAAATCAAGAGTGTAAGTTTTTATGCGCTTAAAAGCATTTTCAGGCCGAATGAGCAAATATGCTTGTTTCTGCCAATTGCAGCAAAATACTGAAAGGAAAGTGGGTTTGCCTTCATATTTGACCCAGAACAACTCAGTTCAGCATGGAAATATCATTGGAACAGCTTTTATTTAGCCAGAAATCAAGAGTGTAAGTTTTTATGCGCTTAAAAGCATTTTCAGGCCAAATGAGCTGATTTCTGCTATTTGCAGCAAAATACTGAAGGGAAAGTGGGTTTGCCTTCATATTTGACCCAGAACAACTCAATTCAGTATGGAAATATCATTGCAACAGCTTTTATTTAGCCAGAAATCAAGAGTGTAAGTTTTTATGCGCTTAAAAGCATTTTCAGGCCGAATGAGCAAATATGCTTGTTTCTGCCAATTGCAGCAAAATACTGAAAGGAAAGTGGGTTTGCCTTCATATCTGACCCAGAACAACTCAGTTCAGCATGGAAATATCATTGCAACAGCTTTTATTTAGCCAGAAATCAAGAGTGTAAGTTTTTATGCGCTTAAAAGCATTTTCAGGCCAAATGAGCTGATTTCTGCAAAATGCAGCAAAATACTGAAGGGAAAGTGGGTTTGCCTTCATATTTGACCCAGAACAACTCAGTTCAGCATGGAAATATCATTGCAACAGCTTTTATTTAGCCAGAAATCAAGAGTGTAAGTTTTTATGCGCTTAAAAGCATTTTCAGGCCGAATGAGCAAATATGCTTGTTTCTGCCAATTGCAGCAAAATACTGAAAGGAAAGTGGGTTTGCCTTCATATTTGACCCAGAACAACTCAGTTCAGCATGGAAATATCATTGCAACAGCTTTTATTTAGCCAGAAATCAAGAGTTTAAGTTTTTATGCGCTTAAAAGCATTTTCAGGCCAAATGAGCTGATTTCTGCTATTTGCAGCAAAATACTGAAGGGAAAGTGGGTTTGCCTTCATATTTGACCCAGAACAACTCAGTTCAGCATGGAAATATCATTGCAACAGCTTTTATTTAGCCAGAAATCAAGAGTGTAAGTTTTTATGCGCTTAAAAGCATTTTCAGGCCGAATGAGCAAATATGCTTGTTTCTGCCAATTGCAGCAAAATACTGAAAGGAAAGTGGGTTTGCCTTCATATTTGACCCAGAACAACTCAGTTCAGCATGGAAATATCATTGCAACAGCTTTTATTTAGCCAGAAATCAAGAGTGTAAGTTTTTATGCGCTTAAAAGCATTTTCAGGCCGAATGAGCAAATATGCTTGTTTCTGCCAATTGCAGCAAAATACTGAAAGGAAAGTGGGTTTGCCTTCATATTTGACCCAGAACAACTCAGTTCAGCATGGAAATATCATTGCAACAGCTTTTATTTAGCCAGAAATCAAGAGTGTAAGTTTTTATGCGCTTAAAAGCATTTTCAGGCCAAATGAGCTGATTTCTGCTATTTGCAGCAAAATACTGAAGGGAAAGTGGGTTTGCCTTCATATTTGACCCAGAACAACTCAGTTCAGCATGGAAATATCATTGCAACAGCTTTTATTTAGCCAGAAATCAAGAGTGTAAGTTTTTATGCGCTTAAAAGCATTTTCAGGCCAAATGAGCTGATTTCTGCTATTTGCAGCAAAATACTGAAGGGAAAGTGGGTTTGCCTTCATATTTGACCCAGAACAACTCAGTTCAGCATGGAAATATCATTGCAACAGCTTTTATTTAGCCAGAAATCAAGAGTGTAAGTTTTTATGCGCTTAAAAGCATTTTCAGGCCAAATGAGCTGATTTCTGCTATTTGCAGCAAAATACTGAAGGGAAAGTGGGTTTGCCTTCATATTTGACCCAGAACAACTCAGTTCAGCATGGAAATATCATTGCAACAGCTTTTATTTAGCCAGAAATCAAGAGTGTAAGTTTTTATGCGCTTAAAAGCATTTTCAGGCCGAATGAGCAAATATGCTTGTTTCTGCCAATTGCAGCAAAATACTGAAAGGAAAGTGGGTTTGCCTTCATATTTGACCCAGAACAACTCAGTTCAGCATGGAAATATCATTGCAACAGATTTTATTTAGCCAGAAATCAAGAGTGTAAGTTTTTATGCGCTTAAAAGCATTTTCAGGCCGAATGAGCAAATATGCTTGTTTCTGCCAATTGCAGCAAAATACTGAAAGGAAAGTGGGTTTGCCTTCATGTTTGACCCAGAACAACTCAGTTCAGCATGGAAATATCATTGCAACAGCTTTTATTTAGCCAGAAATCAAGAGTGTAAGTTTTTATGCGCTTCAAAGCATTTTCAGGCCAAATGAGCTGATTTCTGCAAAATGCAGCAAAATACTGAAGGGAAAGTGGGTTTGCCTTCATATTTGAACCAGAACAACTCAGTTCAGCATGGAAATATCATTGCAACAGCTTTTATTTAGCCAGAAATCAAGAGTGTAAGTTTTTATGCGCTTAAAAGCATTTTCAGGCCAAATGAGCTGATTTCTGCTATTTGCAGCAAAATACTGAAGGGAAAGTGGGTTTGCCTTCATATTTGACCCAGAACAACTCAGTTCAGCATGGAAATATCATTGCAACAGCTTTTATTTAGCCAGAAATCAAGAGTGTAAGTTTTTATGCGCTTAAAAGCATTTTCAGGCCAAATGAGCTGATTTCTGCTATTTGCAGCAAAATACTGAAGGGAAAGTGGGTTTGACTTCAGATTTGACCCAGAACAACTCAGTTCAGCATGGAAATATCATTGCAACAGCTTTTATTTAGCCAGAAATCAAGAGTGTAAGTTTTTATGCGCTTAAAAGCATTTTCAGGCCGAATGAGCAAATATGCTTGTTTCTGCCAATTTCAGCAAAATACTGAAAGGAAAGTGGGTTTGCCTTCATATTTGACCCAGAACAACTCAGTTCAGCATGGAAATATCATTGCAACAGCTTTTATTTAGCCAGAAATCAAGAGTGTAAGTTTTTATGCGCTTAAAAGCATTTTCAGGCCGAATGAGCAAATATGCTTGTTTCTGCCAATTGCAGCAAAATACTGAAAGGAAAGTGGGTTTGCCTTCATATTTGACCCAGAACAACTCAGTTCAGCATGGAAATATCATTGCAACAGCTTTTATTTAGCCAGAAATCAAGAGTGTAAGTTTTTATGCGCTTAAAAGCATTTTCAGGCCGAATGAGCAAATATGCTTGTTTCTGCCAATTGCAGCAAAATACTGAAAGGAAAGTGGGTTTGCCTTCATATTTGACCCAGAACAACTCAGTTCAGCATGGAAATATCATTGGAACAGCTTTTATTTAGCCAGAAATCAAGAGTGTAAGTTTTTATGCGCTTAAAAGCATTTTCAGGCCAAATGAGCTGATTTCTGCTATTTGCAGCAAAATACTGAAGGGAAAGTGGGTTTGCCTTCATATTTGACCCAGAACAACTCAATTCAGTATGGAAATATCATTGCAACAGCTTTTATTTAGCCAGAAATCAAGAGTGTAAGTTTTTATGCGCTTAAAAGCATTTTCAGGCCAAATGAGCTGATTTCTGCAAAATGCAGCAAAATACTGAAGGGAAAGTGGGTTTGCCTTCATTTTTGACCCAGAACAACTCAGTTCAGCATGGAAATATCATTGCAACAGCTTTTATTTAGCCAGAAATCAAGAGTGTAAGTTTTTATGCGCTTAAAAGCATTTTCAGTCCAAATGAGCAAATATGCTTGTTTCTGCCAATTGCAGCAAAATACTGAAAGGAAAGTGGGTTTGCCTTCATATTTGACCCAGAACAACTCAGTTCAGCATGGAAATATCATTGCAACAGCTTTTATTTAGCCAGAAATCAAGAGTGTAAGTTTTTATGCGCTTAAAAGCATTTTCAGGCCGAATGAGCAAATATGCTTGTTTCTGCCAATTGCAGCAAAATACTGAAAGGAAAGTGGGTTTGCCTTCATATTTGACCCAGAACAACTCAGTTCAGCATGGAAATATCATTGCAACAGCTTTTATTTAGCCAGAAATCAAGAGTGTAAGTTTTTATGCGCTTAAAAGCATTTTCAGGCCGAATGAGCAAATATGCTTGTTTCTGCCAATTGCAGCAAAATACTGAAAGGAAAGTGGGTTTGCCTTCATATCTGACCCAGAACAACTCAGTTCAGCATGGAAATATCATTGCAACAGCTTTTATTTAGCCAGAAATCAAGAGTGTAAGTTTTTATGCGCTTAAAAGCATTTTCAGGCCGAATGAGCAAATATGCTTGTTTCTGCCAATTGCAGCAAAATACTGAAAGGAAAGTGGGTTTGCCTTCATATTTGACCCAGAACAACTCAGTTCAGCATGGAAATATCATTGCAACAGCTTTTATTTAGCCAGAAATCAAGAGTGTAAGTTTTTATGCGCTTAAAAGCATTTTCAGGCCGAATGAGCAAATATGCTTGTTTCTGCCAATTGCAGCAAAATACTGAAAGGAAAGTGGGTTTGCCTTCATATTTGACCCAGAACAACTCAGTTCAGCATGGAAATATCATTGCAACAGCTTTTATTTAGCCAGAAATCAAGAGTGTAAGTTTTTATGCGCTTAAAAGCATTTTCAGGCCAAATGAGCTGATTTCTGCTATTTGCAGCAAAATACTGAAGGGAAAGTGGGTTTGCCTTCATATTTGACCCAGAACAACTCAGTTCAGCATGGAAATATCATTGCAACAGCTTTTATTTAGCCAGAAATCAAGAGTGTAAGTTTTTATGCGCTTAAAAGCATTTTCAGGCCAAATGAGCTGATTTCTGCTATTTGCAGCAAAATACTGAAGGGAAAGTGGGTTTGCCTTCATATTTGACCCAGAACAACTCAGTTCAGCATGGAAATATCATTGCAACAGCTTTTATTTAGCCAGAAATCAAGAGTGTAAGTTTTTATGCGCTTAAAAGCATTTTCAGGCCAAATGAGCTGATTTCTGCTATTTGCAGCAAAATACTGAAGGGAAAGTGGGTTTGCCTTCATATTTGACCCAGAACAACTCAGTTCAGCATGGAAATATCATTGCAACAGCTTTTATTTAGCCAGAAATCTAGAGTGTAAGTTTTTATGCGCTTAAAAGCATTTTCAGGCCGAATGAGCAAATATGCTTGTTTCTGCCAATTGCAGCAAAATACTGAAAGGAAAGTGGGTTTGCCTTCATATTTGACCCAGAACAACTCAGTTCAGCATGGAAATATCATTGCAACAGCTTTTATTTAGCCAGAAATCAAGAGTGTAAGTTTTTATGCGCTTAAAAGCATTTTCAGGCCAAATGAGCTGATTTCTGCTATTTGCAGCAAAATACTGAAGGGAAAGTGGGTTTGCCTTCATATTTGACCCAGAACAACTCAGTTCAGCATGGAAATATCATTGCAACAGCTTTTATTTAGCCAGAAATCAAGAGTGTAAGTTTTTATGCGCTTAAAAGCATTTTCAGGCCGAATGAGCAAATATGCTTGTTTCTGCCAATTGCAGCAAAATACTGAAAGGAAAGTGGGTTTGCCTTCATATTTGACCCAGAACAACTCAGTTCAGCATGGAAATATCATTGCAACAGCTTTTATTTAGCCAGAAATCAAGAGTTTAAGTTTTTATGCGCTTAAAAGCATTTTCAGGCCAAATGAGCGGATTTCTGCTATTTGCAGCAAAATACTAAAGGGAAAGTGGGTTTGCCTTCATATTTGACCCAGAACAACTCAGTTCAGCATGGAAATATCATTGGAACAGCTTTTATTTAGCCAGAAATCAAGAGTGTAAGTTTTTATGCGCTTAAAAGCATTTTCAGGCCAAATGAGCTGATTTCTGCTATTTGCAGCAAAATACTGAAGGGAAAGTGGGTTTGCCTTCATATTTGACCCAGAACAACTCAATTCAGTATGGAAATATCATTGCAACAGCTTTTATTTAGCCAGAAATCAAGAGTGTAAGTTTTTATGCGCTTAAAAGCATTTTCAGGCCGAATGAGCAAATATGCTTGTTTCTGCCAATTGCAGCAAAATACTGAAAGGAAAGTGGGTTTGCCTTCATATCTGACCCAGAACAACTCAGTTCAGCATGGAAATATCATTGCAACAGCTTTTATTTAGCCAGAAATCAAGAGTGTAAGTTTTTATGCGCTTAAAAGCATTTTCAGGCCAAATGAGCTGATTTCTGCAAAATGCAGCAAAATACTGAAGGGAAAGTGGGTTTGCCTTCATATTTGACCCAGAACAACTCAGTTCAGCATGGAAATATCATTGCAACAGCTTTTATTTAGCCAGAAATCAAGAGTGTAAGTTTTTATGCGCTTAAAAGCATTTTCAGGCCGAATGAGCAAATATGCTTGTTTCTGCCAATTGCAGCAAAATACTGAAAGGAAAGTGGGTTTGCCTTCATATTTGACCCAGAACAACTCAGTTCAGCATGGAAATATCATTGCAACAGCTTTTATTTAGCCAGAAATCAAGAGTTTAAGTTTTTATGCGCTTAAAAGCATTTTCAGGCCAAATGAGCTGATTTCTGCTATTTGCAGCAAAATACTGAAGGGAAAGTGGGTTTGCCTTCATATTTGACCCAGAACAACTCAGTTCAGCATGGAAATATCATTGCAACAGCTTTTATTTAGCCAGAAATCAAGAGTGTAAGTTTTTATGCGCTTAAAAGCATTTTCAGGCCGAATGAGCAAATATGCTTGTTTCTGCCAATTGCAGCAAAATACTGAAAGGAAAGTGGGTTTGCCTTCATATTTGACCCAGAACAACTCAGTTCAGCATGGAAATATCATTGCAACAGCTTTTATTTAGCCAGAAATCAAGAGTGTAAGTTTTTATGCGCTTAAAAGCATTTTCAGGCCGAATGAGCAAATATGCTTGTTTCTGCCAATTGCAGCAAAATACTGAAAGGAAAGTGGGTTTGCCTTCATATTTGACCCAGAACAACTCAGGTCAGCATGGAAATATCATTACAACAGCTTTTATTTAGCCAGAAATCAAGAGTGTAAGTTTTTATGCGCTTAAAAGTATTTTCAGGCCAAATGAGCTGATTTCTGCTATTTGCAGCAAAATACTGAAGGGAAAGTGGGTTTGCCTTCATATTTGACCCAGAACAACTCAGTTCAGCATGGAAATATCATTGCAACAGCTTTTATTTAGCCAGAAATCAAGAGTGTAAGTTTTTATGCGCTTAAAAGCATTTTCAGGCCAAATGAGCTGATTTCTGCCAATTGCAGCAAAATACTGAAGGGAAAGTGGGTTTGCCTTCATATTTGACCCAGAACAACTCAGTTCAGCATGGAAATATCATTGCAACAGCTTTTATTTAGCCAGAAATCAAGAGTGTAAGTTTTTATGCGCTTAAAAGCATTTTCAGGCCAAATGAGCTGATTTCTGCTATTTGCAGCAAAATACTGAAGGGAAAGTGGGTTTGACTTCAGATTTGACCCAGAACAACTCAGTTCAGCATGGAAATATCATTGCAACAGCTTTTATTTAGCCAGAAATCAAGAGTGTAAGTTTTTATGCGCTTAAAAGCATTTTCAGGCCGAATGAGCAAATATGCTTGTTTCTGCCAATTTCAGCAAAATACTGAAAGGAAAGTGGGTTTGCCTTCATATTTGACCCAGAACAACTCAGTTCAGCATGGAAATATCATTGCAACAGCTTTTATTTAGCCAGAAATCAAGAGTGTAAGTTTTTATGCGCTTAAAAGCATTTTCAGGCCGAATGAGCAAATATGCTTGTTTCTGCCAATTGCAGCAAAATACTGAAAGGAAAGTGGGTTTGCCTTCATATTTGACCCAGAACAACTCAGTTCAGCATGGAAATATCATTGCAACAGCTTTTATTTAGCCAGAAATCAAGAGTGTAAGTTTTTATGCGCTTAAAAGCATTTTCAGGCCAAATGAGCTGATTTCTGCTATTTGCAGCAAAATACTGAAGGGAAAGTGGGTTTGCCTTCATATTTGACCCAGAACAACTCAGTTCAGCATGGAAATATCATTGCAACAGCTTTTATTTAGCCAGAAATCTAGAGTGTAAGTTTTTATGCGCTTAAAAGCATTTTCAGGCCGAATGAGCAAATATGCTTGTTTCTGCCAATTGCAGCAAAATACTGAAAGGAAAGTGGGTTTGCCTTCATATTTGACCCAGAACAACTCAGTTCAGCATGGAAATATCATTGCAACAGCTTTTATTTAGCCAGAAATCAAGAGTGTAAGTTTTTATGCGCTTAAAAGCATTTTCAGGCCGAATGAGCAAATATGCTTGTTTCTGCCAATTGCAGCAAAATACTGAAAGGAAAGTGGGTTTGCCTTCATATTTGACCCAGAACAACTCAGTTCAGCATGGAAATATCATTGGAACAGCTTTTATTTAGCCAGAAATCAAGAGTGTAAGTTTTTATGCGCTTAAAAGCATTTTCAGGCCAAATGAGCTGATTTCTGCTATTTGCAGCAAAATACTGAAGGGAAAGTGGGTTTGCCTTCATATTTGACCCAGAACAACTCAATTCAGTATGGAAATATCATTGCAACAGCTTTTATTTAGCCAGAAATCAAGAGTGTAAGTTTTTATGCGCTTAAAAGCATTTTCAGGCCAAATGAGCTGATTTCTGCAAAATGCAGCAAAATACTGAAGGGAAAGTGGGTTTGCCTTCATATTTGACCCAGAACAACTCAGTTCAGCATGGAAATATCATTGCAACAGCTTTTATTTAGCCAGAAATCAAGAGTGTAAGTTTTTATGCGCTTAAAAGCATTTTCAGGCCGAATGAGCAAATATGCTTGTTTCTGCCAATTGCAGCAAAATACTGAAAGGAAAGTGGGTTTGCCTTCATATTTGACCCAGAACAACTCAGTTCAGCATGGAAATATCATTGCAACAGCTTTTATTTAGCCAGAAATCAAGAGTTTAAGTTTTTATGCGCTTAAAAGCATTTTCAGGCCAAATGAGCTGATTTCTGCTATTTGCAGCAAAATACTGAAGGGAAAGTGGGTTTGCCTTCATATTTGACCCAGAACAACTCAGTTCAGCATGGAAATATCATTGCAACAGCTTTTATTTAGCCAGAAATCAAGAGTGTAAGTTTTTATGCGCTTAAAAGCATTTTCAGGCCGAATGAGCAAATATGCTTGTTTCTGCCAATTGCAGCAAAATACTGAAAGGAAAGTGGGTTTGCCTTCATATTTGACCCAGAACAACTCAGTTCAGCATGTAAATATCATTGGAACAGCTTTTATTTAGCCAGAAATCAAGAGTGTAAGTTTTTATGCGCTTAAAAGCATTTTCAGGCCAAATGAGCTGATTTCTGCTATTTGCAGCAAAATACTGAAGGGAAAGTGGGTTTGCCTTCATATTTGACCCAGAACAACTCAGTTCAGCATGGAAATATCATTGCAACAGCTTTTATTTAGCCAGAAATCAAGAGTGTAAGTTTTTATGCGCTTAAAAGCATTTTCAGGCCGAATGAGCAAATATGCTTGTTTCTGCCAATTGCAGCAAAATACTGAAAGGAAAGTGGGTTTGCCTTCATATTTGACCCAGAACAACTCAGGTCAGCATGGAAATATCATTACAACAGCTTTTATTTAGCCAGAAATCAAGAGTGTAAGTTTTTATGCGCTTAAAAGCATTTTCAGGCCGAATGAGCAAATATGCTTGTTTCTGCCAATTGCAGCAAAATACTGAAAGGAAAGTGGGTTTGCCTTCATATTTGAGCCAGAACAACTCAGTTCAGCATGGAAATATCATTGCAACAGCTTTTATTTAGCCAGAAATCAAGAGTGTAAGTTTTTATGCGCTTAAAAGCATTTTCAGGCCAAATGAGCTGATTTCTGCTATTTGCAGCAAAATACTGAAGGGAAAGTGGGTTTGCCTTCATATTTGACCCAGAACAACTCAGTTCAGCATGGAAATATCATTGCAACAGCTTTTATTTAGCCAGAAATCAAGAGTGTAAGTTTTTATGCGCTTAAAAGCATTTTCAGGCCAAATGAGCTGATTTCTGCCAATTGCAGCAAAATACTGAAGGGAAAGTGGGTTTGCCTTCATATTTGACCCAGAACAACTCAGTTCAGCATGGAAATATCATTGCAACAGCTTTTATTTAGCCAGAAATCAAGAGTGTAAGTTTTTATGCGCTTAAAAGCATTTTCAGGCCGAATGAGCAAATATGCTTGTTTCTGCCAATTCCAGCAAAATACTGAAAGGAAAGTGGGTTTGCCTTCATATTTGACCCAGAACAACTCAGTTCAGCATGGAAATATCATTGCAACAGCTTTTATTTAGCCAGAAATCAAGAGTGTAAGTTTTTATGCGCTTAAAAGCATTTTCAGGCCGAATGAGCAAATATGCTTGTTTCTGCCAATTGCAGCAAAATACTGAAAGGAAAGTGGGTTTGCCTTCATATTTGACCCAGAACAACTCAGTTCAGCATGGAAATATCATTGCAACAGCTTTTATTTAGCCAGAAATCAAGAGTTTAAGTTTTTATGCGCTTAAAAGCATTTTCAGGCCAAATGAGCTGATTTCTGCTATTTGCAGCAAAATACTGAAGGGAAAGTGGGTTTGCCTTCATATTTGACCCAGAACAACTCAGTTCAGCATGGAAATATCATTGCAACAGCTTTTATTTAGCCAGAAATCAAGAGTGTAAGTTTTTATGCGCTTAAAAGCATTTTCAGGCCGAATGAGCAAATATGCTTGTTTCTGCCAATTGCAGCAAAATACTGAAAGGAAAGTGGGTTTGCCTTCATATTTGACCCAGAACAACTCAGTTCAGCATGTAAATATCATTGGAACAGCTTTTATTTAGCCAGAAATCAAGAGTGTAAGTTTTTATGCGCTTAAAAGCATTTTCAGGCCAAATGAGCTGATTTCTGCTATTTGCAGCAAAATACTGAAGGGAAAGTGGGTTTGCCTTCATATTTGACCCAGAACAACTCAGTTCAGCATGGAAATATCATTGCAACAGCTTTTATTTAGCCAGAAATCAAGAGTGTAAGTTTTTATGCGCTTAAAAGCATTTTCAGGCCGAATGAGCAAATATGCTTGTTTCTGCCAATTGCAGCAAAATACTGAAAGGAAAGTGGGTTTGCCTTCATATTTGACCCAGAACAACTCAGGTCAGCATGGAAATATCATTACAACAGCTTTTATTTAGCCAGAAATCAAGAGTGTAAGTTTTTATGCGCTTAAAAGCATTTTCAGGCCGAATGAGCAAATATGCTTGTTTCTGCCAATTGCAGCAAAATACTGAAAGGAAAGTGGGTTTGCCTTCATATTTGAGCCAGAACAACTCAGTTCAGCATGGAAATATCATTGCAACAGCTTTTATTTAGCCAGAAATCAAGAGTGTAAGTTTTTATGCGCTTAAAAGCATTTTCAGGCCAAATGAGCTGATTTCTGCTATTTGCAGCAAAATACTGAAGGGAAAGTGGGTTTGCCTTCATATTTGACCCAGAACAACTCAGTTCAGCATGGAAATATCATTGCAACAGCTTTTATTTAGCCAGAAATCAAGAGTGTAAGTTTTTATGCGCTTAAAAGCATTTTCAGGCCAAATGAGCTGATTTCTGCCAATTGCAGCAAAATACTGAAGGGAAAGTGGGTTTGCCTTCATATTTGACCCAGAACAACTCAGTTCAGCATGGAAATATCATTGCAACAGCTTTTATTTAGCCAGAAATCAAGAGTGTAAGTTTTTATGCGCTTAAAAGCATTTTCAGGCCGAATGAGCAAATATGCTTGTTTCTGCCAATTGCAGCAAAATACTGAAAGGAAAGTGGGTTTGCCTTCATATTTGACCCAGAACAACTCAGGTCAGCATGGAAATATCATTGCAACAGCTTTTATTTAGCCAGAAATCAAGAGTGTAAGTTTTTATGCGCTTAAAAGTATTTTCAGGCCAAATGAGCTGATTTCTGCTATTTGCAGCAAAATACTGAAGGGAAAGTGGGTTTGCCTTCATATTAGACCCAGAACAACTCAGTTCAGCATGGAAATATCATTGCAACAGCTTTTATTTAGCCAGAAATCAAGAGTGTAAGTTTTTATGCGCTTAAAAGCATTTTCAGGCCAAATGAGCTGATTTCTGCTATTTGCAGCAAAATACTGAAGGGAAAGTGGGTTTGCCTTCATATTTGACCCAGAACAACTCAGTTCAGCATGGAAATATCATTGCAACAGCTTTTATTTAGCCAGAAATCAAGAGTGTAAGTTTTTATGCGCTTAAAAGCATTTTCAGGCCGAATGAGCAAATATGCTTGTTTCTGCCAATTGCAGCAAAATACTGAAAGGAAAGTGGGTTTGCCTTCATATTTGACCCAGAACAACTCAGTTCAGCATGGAAATATCATTGCAACAGCTTTTATTTAGCCAGAAATCAAGAGTGTAAGTTTTTATGCGCTTAAAAGCATTTTCAGGCCAAATGAGCTGATTTCTGCTATTTGCAGCAAAATACTGAAGGGAAAGTGGGTTTGCCTTCATATTTGACCCAGAACAACTCAGTTCAGCATGGAAATATCATTGCAACAGCTTTTATTTAGCCAGAAATCAAGAGTGTAAGTTTTTATGCGCTTAAAAGCATTTTCAGGCCAAATGAGCTGATTTCTGCTATTTGCAGCAAAATACTGAAGGGAAAGTGGGTTTGCCTTCATATTTGACCCAGAACAACTCAGTTCAGCATGGAAATATCATTGCAACAGCTTTTATTTAGCCAGAAATCAAGAGTGTAAGTTTTTATGCGCTTAAAAGCATTTTCAGGCCGAATGAGCAAATATGCTTGTTTCTGCCAATTGCAGCAAAATACTGAAAGGAAAGTGGGTTTGCCTTCATATTTGACCCAGAACAACTCAGTTCAGCATGGAAATATCATTGCAACAGCTTTTATTTAGCCAGAAATCAAGAGTGTAAGTTTTTATGCGCTTAAAAGCATTTTCAGGCCAAATGAGCTGATTTCTGCTATTTGCAGCAAAATACTGAAGGGAAAGTGGGTTTGCCTTCATATTTGACCCAGAACAACTCAGTTCAGCATGGAAATATCATTGCAACAGCTTTTATTTAGCCAGAAATCAAGAGTGTAAGTTTTTATGCGCTTAAAAGCATTTTCAGGCCGAATGAGCAAATATGCTTGTTTCTGCCAATTGCAGCAAAATACTGAAGGGAAAGTGGGTTTGCCTTCATATTTGACCCAGAACAACTCAGTTCAGCATGGAAATATCATTGCAACAGCTTTTATTTAGCCAGAAATCAAGAGTGTAAGTTTTTATGCGCTTAAAAGCATTTTCAGGCCGAATGAGCAAATATGCTTGTTTCTGCCAATTGCAGCAAAATACTGAAGGGAAAGTGGGTTTGCCTTCATATTTGACCCAGAACAACTCAGTTCAGCATGGAAATATCATTGCAACAGCTTTTATTTAGCCAGAAATCAAGAGTGTAAGTTTTTATGCGCTTAAAAGCATTTTCAGGCCGAATGAGCAAATATGCTTGTTTCTGCCAATTGCAGCAAAATTCTGAAAGGAAAGTGGGTTTGCCTTCATATTTGACCCAGAGCAACTCAGTTCAGCATGGAAATATCATTGCAACAGCTTTTATTTAGCCAGAAATCAAGAGTGTAAGTTTTTATGCGCTTAAAAGCATTTTCAAGCCGAATGACCAAATATGCTTGTTTCTGCCAATTGCAGCAAAATACTGAAAGGAAAGTGGGTTTGCCTTCATATTTGACCCAGAACAACTCAGTTCAGCATGTAAATATCATTGGAACAGCTTTTTTTTAGCCAGAAATCAAGAGTGTAAGTTTTTATGCGCTTAAAAGCATTTTCAGGCCAAATGAAATGATTTCTGCTATTTGCAGCAAAATACTGAAGGGAAAGTGGGTTTGCCTTCATATTTGACCCAGAACAACTCAGTTCAGCATGGAAATATCATTGCAACAGCTTTTATTTAGCCAGAAATCAAGAGTGTAAGTTTTTATGCGCTTAAAAGCATTTTCAGGCCGAATGAGCAAATATGCTTGTTTCTGCCAATTGCAGCAAAATACTGAAAGGAAAGTGGGTTTGCCTTCATATTTGACCCAAAACAACTCAGTTCAGCATGGAAATATCATTGCAACAGCTTTTATTTAGCCAGAAATCAAGAGTGTAAGTTTTTATGCGCTTAAAAGCATTTTCAGGCCAAATGAGCTGATTTCTGCTATTTGCAGCAAAATACTGAAGGGAAAGTGGGTTTGCCTTCAGATTTGACCCAGAACAACTCAGTTCAGCATGGAAATATCATTGCAACAGCTTTTATTTAGCCAGAAATCAAGAGTGTAAGTTTTTATGCGCTTAAAAGCATTTTCAGGCCGAATGAGCAAATATGCTTGTTTCTGCCAATTGCAGCAAAATACTGAAGGGAAAGTGGGTTTGCCTTCATATTTGACCCAGAACAACTCAGTTCAGCATGGAAATATCATTGCAACAGCTTTTATTTAGCCAGAAATCAAGAGTGTAAGTTTTTATGCGCTTAAAAGCATTTTCAGGCCGAATGAGCAAATATGCTTGTTTCTGCCAATTGCAGCAAAATACTGAAGGGAAAGTGGGTTTGCCTTCATATTTGACCCAGAACAACTCAGTTCAGCATGGAAATATCATTGCAACAGCTTTTATTTAGCCAGAAATCACGAGTGTAAGTTTTTATGCGCTTAAAAGCATTTTCAGGCCGAATGAGCAAATATGCTTGTTTCTGCCAATTGCAGCAAAATACTGAAAGGAAAGTGGGTTTGCCTTCATATTTGACCCAGAACAACTCAGTTCAGCATGGAAATATCATTGCAACAGCTTTTATTTAGCCAGAAATCAAGAGTGTAAGTTTTTATGCGCTTAAAAGCATTTTCAGGCCGAATGAGCAAATATGCTTGTTTCTGCCAATTGCAGCAAAATACTGAAAGGAAAGTGGGTTTGCCTTCATATTTGACCCAGAACAACTCAGTTCAGCATGGAAATATCATTGCAACAGCTTTTATTTAGCCAGAAATCAAGAGTGTAAGTTTTTATGCGCTTAAAAGCATTTTCAGGCCGAATGAGCAAATATGCTTGTTTCTGCCAATTGCAGCAAAATACTGAAAGGAAAGTGGGTTTGCCTTCATATTTGAGCCAGAACAACTCAGTTCAGCATGGAAATATCATTGCAACAGCTTTTATTTAGCCAGAAATCAAGAGTGTAAGTTTTTATGCGCTTAAAAGCATTTTCAGGCCGAATGAGCAAATATGCTTGTTTCTGCCAATTGCAGCAAAATACTGAAGGGAAAGTGGGTTTGCCTTTATATTTGACCCAGAACAACTCAGTTCAGCATGGAAATATCATTGCAACAGCTTTTATTTAGCCAGAAATCAAGAGTGTAAGTTTTTATGCGCTTAAAAGCATTTTCAGGCCGAATGAGCAAATATGCTTGTTTCTGCCAATTGCAGCAAAATACTGAAAGGAAAGTGGGTTTGCCTTCATATTTGACCGAGAACAACTCAGGTCAGCATGGAAATATCATTGCAACAGCTTTTATTTAGCCAGAAATCAAGAGTGTAAGTTTTTATGCGCTTAAAAGTATTTTCAGGCCAAATGAGCTGATTTCTGCTATTTGCAGCAAAATACTGAAGGGAAAGTGGGTTTGCCTTCATATTTGACCCAGAACAACTTAGTTTAGCATGTAAATATCATTGCAACAGCTTTTATTTAGCCAGAAATCAAGAGTGTATGTTTTTATGCGCTTAAAAGCATTTTCAGGCCGAATGAGCAAATATGCTTGTTTCTGCCAATTGCAGCAAAATACTGAAAGGAAAGTGGGTTTGCCTTCATATTTGACCCAGAACAACTCAGTTCAGCATGGAAATATCATTGCAACAGCTTTTATTTAGCCAGAAATCAAGAGTGTAAGTTTTTATGCGCTTAAAAGCATTTTCAGGCCGAATGAGCAAATATGCTTGTTTCTGCCAATTGCAGCAAAATACTGAAAGGAAAGTGGGTTTGCCTTCATATTTGACCCAGAACAACTCAGTTCAGCATGGAAATATCATTGCAACAGCTTTTATTTAGCCAGAAATCAAGAGTGTAAGTTTTTATGCGCTTAAAAGCATTTTCAGGCCGAATGAGCAAATATGCTTGTTTCTGCCAATTGCAGCAAAATACTGAAAGGAAAGTGGGTTTGCCTTCATATTTGACCCAGAACAACTCAGTTCAGCATGGAAATATCATTGCAACAGCTTTTATTTAGCCAGAAATCAAGAGTGTAAGTTTTTATGCGCTTAAAAGCATTTTCAGGCCGAATGAGCAAATATGCTTGTTTCTGCCAATTGCAGCAAAATACTGAAAGGAAAGTGGGTTTGCCTTCATATTTGAGCCAGAACAACTCAGTTCAGCATGGAAATATCATTGCAACAGCTTTTATTTAGCCAGAAATCAAGAGTGTAAGTTTTTATGCGCTTAAAAGCATTTTCAGGCCGAATGAGCAAATATGCTTGTTTCTGCCAATTGCAGCAAAATACTGAAGGGAAAGTGGGTTTGCCTTTATATTTGACCCAGAACAACTCAGTTCAGCATGGAAATATCATTGCAACAGCTTTTATTTAGCCAGAAATCAAGAGTGTAAGTTTTTATGCGCTTAAAAGCATTTTCAGGCCGAATGAGCAAATATGCTTGTTTCTGCCAATTGCAGCAAAATACTGAAAGGAAAGTGGGTTTGCCTTCATATTTGACCGAGAACAACTCAGGTCAGCATGGAAATATCATTGCAACAGCTTTTATTTAGCCAGAAATCAAGAGTGTAAGTTTTTATGCGCTTAAAAGTATTTTCAGGCCAAATGAGCTGATTTCTGCTATTTGCAGCAAAATACTGAAGGGAAAGTGGGTTTGCCTTCATATTTGACCCAGAACAACTTAGTTTAGCATGTAAATATCATTGCAACAGCTTTTATTTAGCCAGAAATCAAGAGTGTATGTTTTTATGCGCTTAAAAGCATTTTCAGGCCGAATGAGCAAATATGCTTGTTTCTGCCAATTGCAGCAAAATACTGAAAGGAAAGTGGGTTTGCCTTCATATTTGACCCAGAACAACTCAGTTCAGCATGGAAATATCATTGCAACAGCTTTTATTTAGCCAGAAATCAAGAGTGTAAGTTTTTATGCGCTTAAAAGCATTTTCAGGCCGAATGAGCAAATATGCTTGTTTCTGCCAATTTCAGCAAAATACTGAAAGGAAAGTGGGTTTGCCTTCATATTTGACCCAGAACAACTCAGTTCAGCATGGAAATATCATTGCAACAGCTTTTATTTAGCCAGAAATCAAGAGTGTAAGTTTTTATGCGCTTAAAAGCATTTTCAGGCCGAATGAGCAAATATGCTTGTTTCTGCCAATTGCAGCAAAATACTGAAAGGAAAGTGGGTTTGCCTTCATATTTGACCCAGAACAACTCAGTTCAGCATGGAAATATCATTGCAACAGCTTTTATTTAGCCAGAAATCAAGAGTGTAAGTTTTTATGCGCTTAAAAGCATTTTCAGGCCAAATGAGCTGATTTCTGCTATTTGCAGCAAAATACTGAGGGGAAAGTGGGTTTGCCTTCATATTTGACCCAGAACAACTCAGTTCAGCATGGAAATATCATTGCAACAGCTTTTATTTAGCCAGAAATCAAGAGTGTAAGTTTTTATGCGCTTAAAAGCATTTTCAGGCCAAATGAGCTGATTTCTGCTATTTGCAGCAAAATACTGAAGGGAAAGTGGGTTTGCCTTCATATTTGACCCAGAACAACTCAGTTCAGCATGGAAATATCATTGCAACAGCTTTTATTTAGCCAGAAATCAAGAGTGTAAGTTTTTATGCGCTTAAAAGCATTTTCAGGCCAAATGAGCTGATTTCTGCTATTTGCAGCAAAATACTGAAGGGAAAGTGGGTTTGCCTTCAGATTTGACACAGAACAACTCAGTTCAGCATGGAAATATCATTGCAACAGCTTTTATTTAGCCAGAAATCAAGAGTGTAAGTTTTTATGCGCTTAAAAGCATTTTCAGGCCGAATGAGCAAATATGCTTGTTTCTGCCAATTGCAGCAAAATACTGAAAGGAAAGTGGGTTTGCCTTCATATTTGACCCAGAACAACTCAGTTCAGCATGGAAATATCATTGCAACAGCTTTTATTTAGCCAGAAATCAAGAGTGTAAGTTTTTATGCGCTAAAAAGCATTTTCAGGCCGAATGAGCAAATATGCCTGTTTCTGCCAATTGCAGCAAAATACTGAAAGGAAAGTGGGTTTGCCTTCATATTTGACCCAGAACAACTCAGTTCAGCATGGAAATATCATTGCAAAAGCTTTTATTTAGCCAGAAATCAAGAGTGTAAGTTTTTATGCGCTTAAAAGCATTTTCAGGCCAAATGAGCTGATTTCTGCTATTTGCAGCAAAATACTGAAGGGAAAGTGGGTTTGCCTTCATATTTGACCCAGAACAACTCAGTTCAGCATGGAAATATCATTGCAACAGCTTTTATTTAGCCAGAAATCAAGAGTGTAAGTTTTTATGCGCTTAAAAGCATTTTCAGGCCAAATGAGCTGATTTCTGCTATTTGCAGCAAAATACTGAAGGGAAAGTGGGTTTGCCTTCATATTTGACCCAGAACAACTCAATTCAGTATGGAAATATCATTGCAACAGGTTTTATTTAGCCAGAAATCAAGAGTGTAAGTTTTTATGCGCTTAAAAGCATTTTCAGGCCGAATGAGCAAATATGCTTGTTTCTGCCAATTGCAGCAAAATACTGAAAGGAAAGTGGGTTTGCCTTCATATTTGACCCAGAACAACTCAGTTCAGCATGGAAATATCATTGCAACAGCTTTTATTTAGCCAGAAATCAAGAGTGTAAGTTTTTATGCGCTTAAAAGCATTTTCAGGCCGAATGAGCAAATATGCTTGTTTCTGCCAATTGCAGCAAAATACTGAAGGGAAAGTGGGTTTGCCTTCATATTTGACCCAGAACAACTCAGTTCAGCATGGAAATATCATTGCAACAGCTTTTATTTAGCCAGAAATCAAGAGTGTAAGTTTTTATGCGCTTAAAAGCATTTTCAGGCCGAATGAGCAAATATGCTTGTTTCTGCCAATTGCAGCAAAATACTGAAAGGAAAGTGGGTTTGCCTTCATATTTGACCCAGAACAACTCAGGTCAGCATGGAAATATCATTGCAACAGCTTTTATTTAGCCAGAAATCAAGAGTGTAAGTTTTTATGCGCTTAAAAGTATTTTCAGGCCAAATGAGCTGATTTCTGCTATTTGCAGCAAAATACTGAAGGGAAAGTGGGTTTGCCTTCATATTTGACCCAGAACAACTCAGTTCAGCATGGAAATATCATTGCAACAGCTTTTATTTAGCCAGAAATCAAGAGTGTAAGTTTTTATGCGCTTAAAAGCATTTTCAGGCCAAATGAGCTGATTTCTGCCAATTGCAGCAAAATACTGAAGGGAAAGTGGGTTTGCCTTCATATTTGACCCAGAACAACTCAGTTCAGCATGGAAATATCATTGCAACAGCTTTTATTTAGCCAGAAATCAAGAGTGTAAGTTTTTATGCGCTTAAAAGCATTTTCAGGCCGAATGAGCAAATATGCTTGTTTCTGCCAATTGCAGCAAAATACTGAAAGGAAAGTGGGTTTGCCTTCATATTTGACCCAGAACAACTCAGTTCAGCATGGAAATATCATTGCAACAGCTTTTATTTAGCCAGAAATCAAGAGTGTAAGTTTTTATTCGCTTAAAAGCATTTTCAGGCCAAATGAGCTGATTTCTGCTATTTGCAGCAAAATACTGAAGGGAAAGTTGGTTTGCCTTCATATTTGACCCAGAACAACTCAGTTCAGCATGGAAATATCATTGCAACAGCTTTTATTTAGCCAGAAATCAAGAGTGTAAGTATTTATGCGCTTAAAAGCATTTTCAGGCCGAATGAGCAAATATGCTTGTTTCTGCCAATTGCAGCAAAATACTGAAAGGAAAGTGGGTTTGCCTTCATATTTGACCCAGAACAACTCAGTTCAGCATGGAAATATCATTGCAACAGCTTTTATTTAGCCAGAAATCAAGAGTGTAAGTCTTTATGCGCTTAAAAGCATTTTCAGGCCGAATGAGCAAATATGCTTGTTTCTGCCAATTGCAGCAAAATACTGAAAGGAAAGTGGGTTTGCCTTCATATTTGACCCAGAACAACTCAGTTCAGCATGGAAATATCATTGCAACAGCTTTTATTTAGCCAGAAATCAAGAGTTTAAGTTTTTATGCGCTTAAAAGCATTTTCAGGCCAAATGAGCTGATTTCTGCTATTTGCAGCAAAATACTGAAGGGAAAGTGGGTTTGCCTTCATATTTGACCCAGAACCACTCAGTTCAGCATGGAAATATCATTGCAACAGCTTTTATTTAGCCAGAAATCAAGAGTGTAAGTTTTTATGCGCTTAAAAGCATTTTCAGGCCGAATGAGCAAATATGCTTGTTTCTGCCAATTGCAGCAAAATACTGAAAGGAAAGTGGGTTTGCCTTCATATTTGACCCAGAACAACTCAGTTCAGCATGGAAATATCATTGCAACAGCTTTTATTTAGCCAGAAATCAAGAGTGTAAGTTTTTATGCGCTTAAAAGCATTTTCAGGCCGAATGAGCAAATATGCTTGTTTCTGCTATTTGCAGAAAAATACTGAAGGGAAAGTGGGTTTGCCTTCATATTTGACCCAGAACAACTCAGTTCAGCATAGAAATATCATTGCAACAGCTTTTATTTAGCCAGAAATCAAGAGTGTAAGTTTTTATGCGCTTAAAAGCATTTTCAGGCCGAATGAGCAAATATGCTTGTTTCTGCCAATTGCAGCAAAATACTGAAAGGAAAGTGGGTTTGCCTTCATATTTGACCCAGAACAACTCAGTTCAGCATGGAAATATCATTGCAACAGCTTTTATTTAGCCAGAAATCAAGAGTGTAAGTTTTTATGCGCTTAAAAGCATTTTCAGGCCAAATTAGCTGATTTCTGCTATTTGCAGCAAAATACTGAAGGGAAAGTGGGTTTGCCTTCATATTTGACCCAGAACAACTCAGTTCAGCATGGAAATATCATCTCAACAGCTTTTATTTAGCCAGAAATCAAGAGTGTAAGTTTTTATGCGCTTAAAAGCATTTTCAGGCCGAATGAGCAAATATGCTTGTTTCTGCCAATTGCAGCAAAATACTGAAAGGAAAGTGGGTTTGCCTTCATATTTGACCCAGAACAACTCAGTTCAGCATGGAAATATCATTGCAACAGCTTTTATTTAGCCAGAAATCAAGAGTGTAAGTTTTTATGCGCTTAAAAGCATTTTCAGGCCGAATGAGCAAATATGCTTGTTTCTGCCAATTGCAGCAAAATACTGAAAGGAAAGTGGGTTTGCCTTCATATTTGACCCAGAATAACTCAGTTCAGCATGGAAATATCATTGCAACAGCTTTTATTTAGCCAGAAATCAAGAGTGTAAGTTTTTATGCGCTTAAAAGCATTTTCAGGCCGAATGAGCAAATATGCTTGTTTCTGCGAATGGCAGCAAAATACTGAAAGGAAAGTGGGTTTGCCTTCATATTTGACCCAGAACAACTCAGTTCAGCATGGAAATATCATTGCAACAGCTTTTATTTAGCCAGAAATCAAGAGTGTAAGTTTTTATGCGCTTAAAAGCATTTTCAGGCCAAATGAGCTGATTTCTGCTATTTGCAGCAAAATACTGAAGGGAAAGTGGGTTTGCCTTCATATTTGACCCAGAACAACTCAGTTCAGCATGGAAATATCATTGCAACAGCTTTTATTTAGCCAGAAATCAAGAGTGTAAGTTTTTATGCGCTTAAAAGCATTTTCAGGCCGAATGAGCAAATATGCTTGTTTCTGCCAATTGCAGCAAAATACTGAAAGGAAAGTGGGTTTGCCTTCATATTTGAGCCAGAACAACTCAGTTCAGCATGGAAATATCATTGCAACAGCTTTTATTTAGCCAGAAATCAAGAGTGTAAGTTTTTATGCGCTTAAAAGCATTTTCAGGCCACATGAGCTGATTTCTGCTATTTGCATCAAATTACTGAAGGGAAAGTGGGTTTGCCTTCATATTTGACCCAGAACAACTCAGTTCAGCATGGAAATATCATTGCAACAGCTTTTATTTAGCCAGAAATCAAGAGTGTAAGTTTTTATGCGCTTAAAAGCATTTTCAGGCCAAATGAGCTGATTTCTGCTATTTGCAGCAAAATACTGAAGGGAAAGTGGGTTTGCCTTCATATTTGACCCAGAACAACTCAGTTCAGCATGGAAATATCATTGCAACAGCTTTTATTTAGCCAGAAATCAAGAGTGTAAGTTTTTATGCGCTTAAAAGCATTTTCAGGCCGAATGAGCAAATATGCTTGTTTCTGCCAATTCCAGCAAAATACTGAAAGGAAAGTGGGTTTGCCTTCATATTTGAGCCAGAACAACTCAGTTCAGCATGGAAATATCATTGCAACAGCTTTTATTTAGCCAGAAATCAAGAGTGTAAGTTTTTATGCGCTTAAAAGCATTTTCAGGCCACATGAGCTGATTTCTGCTATTTGCATCAAATTACTGAAGGGAAAGTGGGTTTGCCTTCATATTTGACCCAGAACAACTCAGTTCAGCATGGAAATATCATTGCAACAGCTTTTATTTAGCCAGAAATCAAGAGTGTAAGTTTTTATGCGCTTAAAAGCATTTTCAGGCCAAATGAGCTGATTTCTGCTATTTGCAGCAAAATACTGAAGGGAAAGTGGGTTTGCCTTCATATTTGACCCAGAACAACTCAGTTCAGCATGGAAATATCATTGCAACAGCTTTTATTTAGCCAGAAATCAAGAGTGTAAGTTTTTATGCGCTTAAAAGCATTTTCAGGCCAAATGAGCTGATTTCTGCTATTTGCAGCAAAATACTGAAGGGAAAGTGGGTTTGCCTTCATATTTGACCCAGAACAACTCAGTTCAGCATGGAAATATCATTGCAACAGCTTTTATTTAGCCAGAAATCAAGAGTGTAAGTTTTTATGCGCTTAAAAGCATTTTCAGGCCGAATGAGCAAATATGCTTGTTTCTGCCAATTGCAGCAAAATACTGAAAGGAAAGTGGGTTTGCCTTCATATTTGACCCAGAACAACTCAGTTCAGCATGGAAATATCATTGCAACAGCTTTTATTTAGCCAGAAATCAAGAGTGTAAGTTTTTATGCGCTTAAAAGCATTTTCAGGCCGAATGAGCAAATATGCTTGTTTCTGCCAATTGCAGCAAAATACTGAAAGGAAAGTGGGTTTGCCTTCATATCTGACCCAGAACAACTCAGTTCAGCATGGAAATATCATTGCAACAGCTTTTATTTAGCCAGAAATCAAGAGTGTAAGTTTTTATGCGCTTAAAAGCATTTTCAGGCCGAATGAGCAAATATGCTTGTTTCTGCCAATTGCAGCAAAATACTGAAAGGAAAGTGGGTTTGCCTTCATATTTGACCCAGAACAACTCAGTTCAGCATGGAAATATCATTGCAACAGCTTTTATTTAGCCAGAAATCAAGAGTGTAAGTTTTTATGCGCTTAAAAGCATTTTCAGGCCGAATGAGCAAATATGCTTGTTTCTGCGAATGGCAGCAAAATACTGAAAGGAAAGTGGGTTTGCCTTCATATTTGACCCAGAACAACTCAGTTCAGCATGGAAATATCATTGCAACAGCTTTTATTTAGCCAGAAATCAAGAGTGTAAGTTTTTATGCGCTTAAAAGCATTTTCAGGCCGAATGAGCAAATATGCTTGTTTCTGCCAATTGCAGCAAAATACTGAAAGGAAAGTGGGTTTGCCTTCATATTTGAGCCAGAACAACTCAGTTCAGCATGGAAATATCATTGCAACAGCTTTTATTTAGCCAGAAATCAAGAGTGTAAGTTTTTATGCGCTTAAAAGCATTTTCAGGCCACATGAGCTGATTTCTGCTATTTGCATCAAATTACTGAAGGGAAAGTGGGTTTGCCTTCATATTTGACCCAGAACAACTCAGTTCAGCATGGAAATATCATTTTAACAGCTTTTATTTAGCCAGAAATCAAGAGTGTAAGTTTTTATGCGCTTAAAAGCATTTTCAGGCCAAATGAGCTGATTTCTGCTATTTGCAGCAAAATACTGAAGGGAAAGTGGGTTTGCCTTCATATTTGACCCAGAACAACTCAGTTCAGCATGGAAATATCATTGCAACAGCTTTTATTTAGCCAGAAATCAAGAGTGTAAGTTTTTATGCGCTTAAAAGCATTTTCAGGCCGAATGAGCAAATATGCTTGTTTCTGCCAATATGAAATCAAGAGTGTAAGTTTTTATGCGCTTAAAAGCATTTTCAGGCCAAATGAGCTGATTTCTGCTATTTGCAGCAAAATACTGAAGGGAAAGTGGGTTTGCCTTCATATTTGACCCAGAACAACTCAGTTCAGTATGGAAATATCATTGCAACAGCTTTTATTTAGCCAGAAATCAAGAGTGTAAGTTTTTATGCGCTTAAAAGCATTTTCAGGCCGAATGAGCAAATATGCTTGTTTCTGCCAATTCCAGCAAAATACTGAAAGGAAAGTGGGTTTGCCTTCATATTTGACCCAGAACAACTCAGTTCAGCATGGAAATATCATTGCAACAGCTTTTATTTAGCCAGAAATCAAGAGTGTAAGTTTTTATGCGCTTAAAAGCATTTTCAGGCCAAATGAGCTGATTTCTGCTATTTGCAGCAAAATACTGAAGGGAAAGTGGGTTTGCCTTCATATTTGACCCAGAACAACTCAGTTCAGCATGGAAATATCATTGCAACAGCTTTTATTTAGCCAGAAATCAAGAGTGTAAGTTTTTATGCGCTTAAAAGCATTTTCAGGCCGAATGAGCAAATATGCTTGTTTCTGCCAATATGAAATCAAGAGTGTAAGTTTTTATGCGCTTAAAAGCATTTTCAGGCCGAATGAGCAAATATGCTTGTTTCTGCCAATTCCAGCAAAATACTGAAAGGAAAGTGGGTTTGCCTTCATATTTGACGCAGAACAACTCAGTTCAGCATGGAAATATCATTGCAACAGCTTTTATTTAGCCAGAAATCAAGAGTGTAAGTTTTTATGCGCTTAAAAGCATTTTCAGGCCAAATGAGCTGATTTCTGCTATTTGCAGCAAAATACTGAAGGGAAAGTGGGTTTGCCTTCATATTTGACCCAGAACAACTCAGTTCAGCATGGAAATATCATTGCAACAGCTTTTATTTAGCCAGAAATCAAGAGTGTAAGTTTTTATGCGCTTAAAAGCATTTTCAGGCCAAATGAGCTGATTTCTGCTATTTGCAGCAAAATACTGAAAGGAAAGTGGGTTTGCCTTCATATTTGACCCAGAACAACTCAGTTCAGCATGGAAATATCATTGCAACAGCTTTTATTTAGCCAGAAATCAAGAGTGTAAGTTTTTATGCGCTTAAAAGCATTTTCAGGCCGAATGAGCAAATATGCTTGTTTCTGCCAATTGCAGCAAAATACTGAAAGGAAAGTGGGTTTGCCTTCATATTTGACCCAGAACAACTCAGTTCAGCATGGAAATATCATTGCAACAGCTTTTATTTAGCCAGAAATCAAGAGTGTAAGTTTTTATGCGCTTAAAAGCATTTTCAGGCCAAATGAGCTGATTTCTGCTATTTGCAGCAAAATACTGAAGGGAAAGTGGGTTTGCCTTCATATTTGACCCAGAACAACTCAGTTCAGCATGGAAATATCATTGCAACAGCTTTTATTTAGCCAGAAATCAAGAGTGTAAGTTTTTATGCGCTTAAAAGCATTTTCAGGCCAAATGAGCTGATTTCTGCTATTTGCAGCAAAATACTGAAGGGAAAGTGGGTTTGCCTTCATATTTGACCCAGAACAACTCAGTTCAGCATGGAAATATCATTGCAACAGCTTTTATTTAGCCAGAAATCAAGAGTGTAAGTTTTTATGCGCTTAAAAGCATTTTCAGGCCGAATGAGCAAATATGCTTGTTTCTGCCAATTGCAGCAAAATACTGAAAGGAAAGTGGGTTTGCCTTCATATTTGACCCAGAACAACTCAGTTCAGCATGGAAATATCATTGCAACAGCTTTTATTTAGCCAGAAATCAAGAGTGTAAGTTTTTATGCGCTTAAAAGCATTTTCAGGCCAAATGAGCTGATTTCTGCTATTTGCAGCAAAATACTGAAGGGAAAGTGGGTTTGCCTTCATATTTGACCCAGAACAACTCAGTTCAGCATGGAAATATCATTGCAACAGCTTTTATTTAGCCAGAAATCAAGAGTGTAAGTTTTTATGCGCTTAAAAGCATTTTCAGGCCGAATGAGCAAATATGCTTGTTTCTGCCAATTGCAGCAAAATACTGAAGGGAAAGTGGGTTTGCCTTCATATTTGACCCAGAACAACTCAGTTCAGCATGGAAATATCATTGCAACAGCTTTTATTTAGCCAGAAATCAAGAGTGTAAGTTTTTATGCGCTTAAAAGCATTTTCAGGCCGAATGAGCAAATATGCTTGTTTCTGCCAATTGCAGCAAAATACTGAAGGGAAAGTGGGTTTGCCTTCATATTTGACCCAGAACAACTCAGTTCAGCATGGAAATATCATTGCAACAGCTTTTATTTAGCCAGAAATCAAGAGTGTAAGTTTTTATGCGCTTAAAAGCATTTTCAGGCCGAATGAGCAAATATGCTTGTTTCTGCCAATTGCAGCAAAATTCTGAAAGGAAAGTGGGTTTGCCTTCATATTTGACCCAGAGCAACTCAGTTCAGCATGGAAATATCATTGCAACAGCTTTTATTTAGCCAGAAATCAAGAGTGTAAGTTTTTATGCGCTTAAAAGCATTTTCAAGCCGAATGACCAAATATGCTTGTTTCTGCCAATTGCAGCAAAATACTGAAAGGAAAGTGGGTTTGCCTTCATATTTGACCCAGAACAACTCAGTTCAGCATGTAAATATCATTGGAACAGCTTTTATTTAGCCAGAAATCAAGAGTGTAAGTTTTTATGCGCTTAAAAGCATTTTCAGGCCAAATGAAATGATTTCTGCTATTTGCAGCAAAATACTGAAGGGAAAGTGGGTTTGCCTTCATATTTGACCCAGAACAACTCAGTTCAGCATGGAAATATCATTGCAACAGCTTTTATTTAGCCAGAAATCAAGAGTGTAAGTTTTTATGCGCTTAAAAGCATTTTCAGGCCGAATGAGCAAATATGCTTGTTTCTGCCAATTGCAGCAAAATACTGAAAGGAAAGTGGGTTTGCCTTCATATTTGACCCAAAACAACTCAGTTCAGCATGGAAATATCATTGCAACAGCTTTTATTTAGCCAGAAATCAAGAGTGTAAGTTTTTATGCGCTTAAAAGCATTTTCAGGCCAAATGAGCTGATTTCTGCTATTTGCAGCAAAATACTGAAGGGAAAGTGGGTTTGCCTTCAGATTTGACCCAGAACAACTCAGTTCAGCATGGAAATATCATTGCAACAGCTTTTATTTAGCCAGAAATCAAGAGTGTAAGTTTTTATGCGCTTAAAAGCATTTTCAGGCCGAATGAGCAAATATGCTTGTTTCTGCCAATTGCAGCAAAATACTGAAGGGAAAGTGGGTTTGCCTTCATATTTGACCCAGAACAACTCAGTTCAGCATGGAAATATCATTGCAACAGCTTTTATTTAGCCAGAAATCAAGAGTGTAAGTTTTTATGCGCTTAAAAGCATTTTCAGGCCGAATGAGCAAATATGCTTGTTTCTGCCAATTGCAGCAAAATACTGAAGGGAAAGTGGGTTTGCCTTCATATTTGACCCAGAACAACTCAGTTCAGCATGGAAATATCATTGCAACAGCTTTTATTTAGCCAGAAATCACGAGTGTAAGTTTTTATGCGCTTAAAAGCATTTTCAGGCCGAATGAGCAAATATGCTTGTTTCTGCCAATTGCAGCAAAATACTGAAAGGAAAGTGGGTTTGCCTTCATATTTGACCCAGAACAACTCAGTTCAGCATGGAAATATCATTGCAACAGCTTTTATTTAGCCAGAAATCAAGAGTGTAAGTTTTTATGCGCTTAAAAGCATTTTCAGGCCGAATGAGCAAATATGCTTGTTTCTGCCAATTGCAGCAAAATACTGAAAGGAAAGTGGGTTTGCCTTCATATTTGACCCAGAACAACTCAGTTCAGCATGGAAATATCATTGCAACAGCTTTTATTTAGCCAGAAATCAAGAGTGTAAGTTTTTATGCGCTTAAAAGCATTTTCAGGCCGAATGAGCAAATATGCTTGTTTCTGCCAATTGCAGCAAAATACTGAAAGGAAAGTGGGTTTGCCTTCATATTTGAGCCAGAACAACTCAGTTCAGCATGGAAATATCATTGCAACAGCTTTTATTTAGCCAGAAATCAAGAGTGTAAGTTTTTATGCGCTTAAAAGCATTTTCAGGCCGAATGAGCAAATATGCTTGTTTCTGCCAATTGCAGCAAAATACTGAAGGGAAAGTGGGTTTGCCTTTATATTTGACCCAGAACAACTCAGTTCAGCATGGAAATATCATTGCAACAGCTTTTATTTAGCCAGAAATCAAGAGTGTAAGTTTTTATGCGCTTAAAAGCATTTTCAGGCCGAATGAGCAAATATGCTTGTTTCTGCCAATTGCAGCAAAATACTGAAAGGAAAGTGGGTTTGCCTTCATATTTGACCGAGAACAACTCAGGTCAGCATGGAAATATCATTGCAACAGCTTTTATTTAGCCAGAAATCAAGAGTGTAAGTTTTTATGCGCTTAAAAGTATTTTCAGGCCAAATGAGCTGATTTCTGCTATTTGCAGCAAAATACTGAAGGGAAAGTGGGTTTGCCTTCATATTTGACCCAGAACAACTTAGTTTAGCATGTAAATATCATTGCAACAGCTTTTATTTAGCCAGAAATCAAGAGTGTATGTTTTTATGCGCTTAAAAGCATTTTCAGGCCGAATGAGCAAATATGCTTGTTTCTGCCAATTGCAGCAAAATACTGAAAGGAAAGTGGGTTTGCCTTCATATTTGACCCAGAACAACTCAGTTCAGCATGGAAATATCATTGCAACAGCTTTTATTTAGCCAGAAATCAAGAGTGTAAGTTTTTATGCGCTTAAAAGCATTTTCAGGCCGAATGAGCAAATATGCTTGTTTCTGCCAATTGCAGCAAAATACTGAAAGGAAAGTGGGTTTGCCTTCATATTTGACCCAGAACAACTCAGTTCAGCATGGAAATATCATTGCAACAGCTTTTATTTAGCCAGAAATCAAGAGTGTAAGTTTTTATGCGCTTAAAAGCATTTTCAGGCCGAATGAGCAAATATGCTTGTTTCTGCCAATTGCAGCAAAATACTGAAAGGAAAGTGGGTTTGCCTTCATATTTGACCCAGAACAACTCAGTTCAGCATGGAAATATCATTGCAACAGCTTTTATTTAGCCAGAAATCAAGAGTGTAAGTTTTTATGCGCTTAAAAGCATTTTCAGGCCGAATGAGCAAATATGCTTGTTTCTGCCAATTGCAGCAAAATACTGAAAGGAAAGTGGGTTTGCCTTCATATTTGAGCCAGAACAACTCAGTTCAGCATGGAAATATCATTGCAACAGCTTTTATTTAGCCAGAAATCAAGAGTGTAAGTTTTTATGCGCTTAAAAGCATTTTCAGGCCGAATGAGCAAATATGCTTGTTTCTGCCAATTGCAGCAAAATACTGAAGGGAAAGTGGGTTTGCCTTTATATTTGACCCAGAACAACTCAGTTCAGCATGGAAATATCATTGCAACAGCTTTTATTTAGCCAGAAATCAAGAGTGTAAGTTTTTATGCGCTTAAAAGCATTTTCAGGCCGAATGAGCAAATATGCTTGTTTCTGCCAATTGCAGCAAAATACTGAAAGGAAAGTGGGTTTGCCTTCATATTTGACCGAGAACAACTCAGGTCAGCATGGAAATATCATTGCAACAGCTTTTATTTAGCCAGAAATCAAGAGTGTAAGTTTTTATGCGCTTAAAAGTATTTTCAGGCCAAATGAGCTGATTTCTGCTATTTGCAGCAAAATACTGAAGGGAAAGTGGGTTTGCCTTCATATTTGACCCAGAACAACTTAGTTTAGCATGTAAATATCATTGCAACAGCTTTTATTTAGCCAGAAATCAAGAGTGTATGTTTTTATGCGCTTAAAAGCATTTTCAGGCCGAATGAGCAAATATGCTTGTTTCTGCCAATTGCAGCAAAATACTGAAAGGAAAGTGGGTTTGCCTTCATATTTGACCCAGAACAACTCAGTTCAGCATGGAAATATCATTGCAACAGCTTTTATTTAGCCAGAAATCAAGAGTGTAAGTTTTTATGCGCTTAAAAGCATTTTCAGGCCGAATGAGCAAATATGCTTGTTTCTGCCAATTGCAGCAAAATACTGAAAGGAAAGTGGGTTTGCCTTCATATTTGACCCAGAACAACTCAGTTCAGCATGGAAATATCATTGCAACAGCTTTTATTTAGCCAGAAATCAAGAGTGTAAGTTTTTATGCGCTTAAAAGCATTTTCAGGCCGAATGAGCAAATATGCTTGTTTCTGCCAATTGCAGCAAAATACTGAAAGGAAAGTGGGTTTGCCTTCATATTTGACCCAGAACAACTCAGTTCAGCATGGAAATATCATTGCAACAGCTTTTATTTAGCCAGAAATCAAGAGTGTAAGTTTTTATGCGCTTAAAAGCATTTTCAGGCCAAATGAGCTGATTTCTGCTATTTGCAGCAAAATACTGAGGGGAAAGTGGGTTTGCCTTCATATTTGACCCAGAACAACTCAGTTCAGCATGGAAATATCATTGCAACAGCTTTTATTTAGCCAGAAATCAAGAGTGTAAGTTTTTATGCGCTTAAAAGCATTTTCAGGCCAAATGAGCTGATTTCTGCTATTTGCAGCAAAATACTGAAGGGAAAGTGGGTTTGCCTTCATATTTGACCCAGAACAACTCAGTTCAGCATGGAAATATCATTGCAACAGCTTTTATTTAGCCAGAAATCAAGAGTGTAAGTTTTTATGCGCTTAAAAGCATTTTCAGGCCAAATGAGCTGATTTCTGCTATTTGCAGCAAAATACTGAAGGGAAAGTGGGTTTGCCTTCAGATTTGACACAGAACAACTCAGTTCAGCATGGAAATATCATTGCAACAGCTTTTATTTAGCCAGAAATCAAGAGTGTAAGTTTTTATGCGCTTAAAAGCATTTTCAGGCCGAATGAGCAAATATGCTTGTTTCTGCCAATTGCAGCAAAATACTGAAAGGAAAGTGGGTTTGCCTTCATATTTGACCCAGAACAACTCAGTTCAGCATGGAAATATCATTGCAACAGCTTTTATTTAGCCAGAAATCAAGAGTGTAAGTTTTTATGCGCTAAAAAGCATTTTCAGGCCGAATGAGCAAATATGCCTGTTTCTGCCAATTGCAGCAAAATACTGAAAGGAAAGTGGGTTTGCCTTCATATTTGACCCAGAACAACTCAGTTCAGCATGGAAATATCATTGCAAAAGCTTTTATTTAGCCAGAAATCAAGAGTGTAAGTTTTTATGCGCTTAAAAGCATTTTCAGGCCAAATGAGCTGATTTCTGCTATTTGCAGCAAAATACTGAAGGGAAAGTGGGTTTGCCTTCATATTTGACCCAGAACAACTCAGTTCAGCATGGAAATATCATTGCAACAGCTTTTATTTAGCCAGAAATCAAGAGTGTAAGTTTTTATGCGCTTAAAAGCATTTTCAGGCCAAATGAGCTGATTTCTGCTATTTGCAGCAAAATACTGAAGGGAAAGTGGGTTTGCCTTCATATTTGACCCAGAACAACTCAATTCAGTATGGAAATATCATTGCAACAGGTTTTATTTAGCCAGAAATCAAGAGTGTAAGTTTTTATGCGCTTAAAAGCATTTTCAGGCCGAATGAGCAAATATGCTTGTTTCTGCCAATTGCAGCAAAATACTGAAAGGAAAGTGGGTTTGCCTTCATATTTGACCCAGAACAACTCAGTTCAGCATGGAAATATCATTGCAACAGCTTTTATTTAGCCAGAAATCAAGAGTGTAAGTTTTTATGCGCTTAAAAGCATTTTCAGGCCGAATGAGCAAATATGCTTGTTTCTGCCAATTGCAGCAAAATACTGAAGGGAAAGTGGGTTTGCCTTCATATTTGACCCAGAACAACTCAGTTCAGCATGGAAATATCATTGCAACAGCTTTTATTTAGCCAGAAATCAAGAGTGTAAGTTTTTATGCGCTTAAAAGCATTTTCAGGCCGAATGAGCAAATATGCTTGTTTCTGCCAATTGCAGCAAAATACTGAAAGGAAAGTGGGTTTGCCTTCATATTTGACCCAGAACAACTCAGGTCAGCATGGAAATATCATTGCAACAGCTTTTATTTAGCCAGAAATCAAGAGTGTAAGTTTTTATGCGCTTAAAAGTATTTTCAGGCCAAATGAGCTGATTTCTGCTATTTGCAGCAAAATACTGAAGGGAAAGTGGGTTTGCCTTCATATTTGACCCAGAACAACTCAGTTCAGCATGGAAATATCATTGCAACAGCTTTTATTTAGCCAGAAATCAAGAGTGTAAGTTTTTATGCGCTTAAAAGCATTTTCAGGCCAAATGAGCTGATTTCTGCCAATTGCAGCAAAATACTGAAGGGAAAGTGGGTTTGCCTTCATATTTGACCCAGAACAACTCAGTTCAGCATGGAAATATCATTGCAACAGCTTTTATTTAGCCAGAAATCAAGAGTGTAAGTTTTTATGCGCTTAAAAGCATTTTCAGGCCGAATGAGCAAATATGCTTGTTTCTGCCAATTGCAGCAAAATACTGAAAGGAAAGTGGGTTTGCCTTCATATTTGACCCAGAACAACTCAGTTCAGCATGGAAATATCATTGCAACAGCTTTTATTTAGCCAGAAATCAAGAGTGTAAGTTTTTATTCGCTTAAAAGCATTTTCAGGCCAAATGAGCTGATTTCTGCTATTTGCAGCAAAATACTGAAGGGAAAGTTGGTTTGCCTTCATATTTGACCCAGAACAACTCAGTTCAGCATGGAAATATCATTGCAACAGCTTTTATTTAGCCAGAAATCAAGAGTGTAAGTATTTATGCGCTTAAAAGCATTTTCAGGCCGAATGAGCAAATATGCTTGTTTCTGCCAATTGCAGCAAAATACTGAAAGGAAAGTGGGTTTGCCTTCATATTTGACCCAGAACAACTCAGTTCAGCATGGAAATATCATTGCAACAGCTTTTATTTAGCCAGAAATCAAGAGTGTAAGTCTTTATGCGCTTAAAAGCATTTTCAGGCCGAATGAGCAAATATGCTTGTTTCTGCCAATTGCAGCAAAATACTGAAAGGAAAGTGGGTTTGCCTTCATATTTGACCCAGAACAACTCAGTTCAGCATGGAAATATCATTGCAACAGCTTTTATTTAGCCAGAAATCAAGAGTTTAAGTTTTTATGCGCTTAAAAGCATTTTCAGGCCAAATGAGCTGATTTCTGCTATTTGCAGCAAAATACTGAAGGGAAAGTGGGTTTGCCTTCATATTTGACCCAGAACCACTCAGTTCAGCATGGAAATATCATTGCAACAGCTTTTATTTAGCCAGAAATCAAGAGTGTAAGTTTTTATGCGCTTAAAAGCATTTTCAGGCCGAATGAGCAAATATGCTTGTTTCTGCCAATTGCAGCAAAATACTGAAAGGAAAGTGGGTTTGCCTTCATATTTGACCCAGAACAACTCAGTTCAGCATGGAAATATCATTGCAACAGCTTTTATTTAGCCAGAAATCAAGAGTGTAAGTTTTTATGCGCTTAAAAGCATTTTCAGGCCGAATGAGCAAATATGCTTGTTTCTGCTATTTGCAGAAAAATACTGAAGGGAAAGTGGGTTTGCCTTCATATTTGACCCAGAACAACTCAGTTCAGCATAGAAATATCATTGCAACAGCTTTTATTTAGCCAGAAATCAAGAGTGTAAGTTTTTATGCGCTTAAAAGCATTTTCAGGCCGAATGAGCAAATATGCTTGTTTCTGCCAATTGCAGCAAAATACTGAAAGGAAAGTGGGTTTGCCTTCATATTTGACCCAGAACAACTCAGTTCAGCATGGAAATATCATTGCAACAGCTTTTATTTAGCCAGAAATCAAGAGTGTAAGTTTTTATGCGCTTAAAAGCATTTTCAGGCCAAATTAGCTGATTTCTGCTATTTGCAGCAAAATACTGAAGGGAAAGTGGGTTTGCCTTCATATTTGACCCAGAACAACTCAGTTCAGCATGGAAATATCATCTCAACAGCTTTTATTTAGCCAGAAATCAAGAGTGTAAGTTTTTATGCGCTTAAAAGCATTTTCAGGCCGAATGAGCAAATATGCTTGTTTCTGCCAATTGCAGCAAAATACTGAAAGGAAAGTGGGTTTGCCTTCATATTTGACCCAGAACAACTCAGTTCAGCATGGAAATATCATTGCAACAGCTTTTATTTAGCCAGAAATCAAGAGTGTAAGTTTTTATGCGCTTAAAAGCATTTTCAGGCCGAATGAGCAAATATGCTTGTTTCTGCCAATTGCAGCAAAATACTGAAAGGAAAGTGGGTTTGCCTTCATATTTGACCCAGAATAACTCAGTTCAGCATGGAAATATCATTGCAACAGCTTTTATTTAGCCAGAAATCAAGAGTGTAAGTTTTTATGCGCTTAAAAGCATTTTCAGGCCGAATGAGCAAATATGCTTGTTTCTGCGAATGGCAGCAAAATACTGAAAGGAAAGTGGGTTTGCCTTCATATTTGACCCAGAACAACTCAGTTCAGCATGGAAATATCATTGCAACAGCTTTTATTTAGCCAGAAATCAAGAGTGTAAGTTTTTATGCGCTTAAAAGCATTTTCAGGCCAAATGAGCTGATTTCTGCTATTTGCAGCAAAATACTGAAGGGAAAGTGGGTTTGCCTTCATATTTGACCCAGAACAACTCAGTTCAGCATGGAAATATCATTGCAACAGCTTTTATTTAGCCAGAAATCAAGAGTGTAAGTTTTTATGCGCTTAAAAGCATTTTCAGGCCGAATGAGCAAATATGCTTGTTTCTGCCAATTGCAGCAAAATACTGAAAGGAAAGTGGGTTTGCCTTCATATTTGAGCCAGAACAACTCAGTTCAGCATGGAAATATCATTGCAACAGCTTTTATTTAGCCAGAAATCAAGAGTGTAAGTTTTTATGCGCTTAAAAGCATTTTCAGGCCACATGAGCTGATTTCTGCTATTTGCATCAAATTACTGAAGGGAAAGTGGGTTTGCCTTCATATTTGACCCAGAACAACTCAGTTCAGCATGGAAATATCATTGCAACAGCTTTTATTTAGCCAGAAATCAAGAGTGTAAGTTTTTATGCGCTTAAAAGCATTTTCAGGCCGAATGAGCAAATATGCTTGTTTCTGCCAATTCCAGCAAAATACTGAAAGGAAAGTGGGTTTGCCTTCATATTTGAGCCAGAACAACTCAGTTCAGCATGGAAATATCATTGCAACAGCTTTTATTTAGCCAGAAATCAAGAGTGTAAGTTTTTATGCGCTTAAAAGCATTTTCAGGCCACATGAGCTGATTTCTGCTATTTGCATCAAATTACTGAAGGGAAAGTGGGTTTGCCTTCATATTTGACCCAGAACAACTCAGTTCAGCATGGAAATATCATTGCAACAGCTTTTATTTAGCCAGAAATCAAGAGTGTAAGTTTTTATGCGCTTAAAAGCATTTTCAGGCCAAATGAGCTGATTTCTGCTATTTGCAGCAAAATACTGAAGGGAAAGTGGGTTTGCCTTCATATTTGACCCAGAACAACTCAGTTCAGCATGGAAATATCATTGCAACAGCTTTTATTTAGCCAGAAATCAAGAGTGTAAGTTTTTATGCGCTTAAAAGCATTTTCAGGCCAAATGAGCTGATTTCTGCTATTTGCAGCAAAATACTGAAGGGAAAGTGGGTTTGCCTTCATATTTGACCCAGAACAACTCAGTTCAGCATGGAAATATCATTGCAACAGCTTTTATTTAGCCAGAAATCAAGAGTGTAAGTTTTTATGCGCTTAAAAGCATTTTCAGGCCGAATGAGCAAATATGCTTGTTTCTGCCAATTGCAGCAAAATACTGAAAGGAAAGTGGGTTTGCCTTCATATTTGACCCAGAACAACTCAGTTCAGCATGGAAATATCATTGCAACAGCTTTTATTTAGCCAGAAATCAAGAGTGTAAGTTTTTATGCGCTTAAAAGCATTTTCAGGCCGAATGAGCAAATATGCTTGTTTCTGCCAATTGCAGCAAAATACTGAAAGGAAAGTGGGTTTGCCTTCATATCTGACCCAGAACAACTCAGTTCAGCATGGAAATATCATTGCAACAGCTTTTATTTAGCCAGAAATCAAGAGTGTAAGTTTTTATGCGCTTAAAAGCATTTTCAGGCCGAATGAGCAAATATGCTTGTTTCTGCCAATTGCAGCAAAATACTGAAAGGAAAGTGGGTTTGCCTTCATATTTGACCCAGAACAACTCAGTTCAGCATGGAAATATCATTGCAACAGCTTTTATTTAGCCAGAAATCAAGAGTGTAAGTTTTTATGCGCTTAAAAGCATTTTCAGGCCGAATGAGCAAATATGCTTGTTTCTGCGAATGGCAGCAAAATACTGAAAGGAAAGTGGGTTTGCCTTCATATTTGACCCAGAACAACTCAGTTCAGCATGGAAATATCATTGCAACAGCTTTTATTTAGCCAGAAATCAAGAGTGTAAGTTTTTATGCGCTTAAAAGCATTTTCAGGCCGAATGAGCAAATATGCTTGTTTCTGCCAATTGCAGCAAAATACTGAAAGGAAAGTGGGTTTGCCTTCATATTTGAGCCAGAACAACTCAGTTCAGCATGGAAATATCATTGCAACAGCTTTTATTTAGCCAGAAATCAAGAGTGTAAGTTTTTATGCGCTTAAAAGCATTTTCAGGCCACATGAGCTGATTTCTGCTATTTGCATCAAATTACTGAAGGGAAAGTGGGTTTGCCTTCATATTTGACCCAGAACAACTCAGTTCAGCATGGAAATATCATTTTAACAGCTTTTATTTAGCCAGAAATCAAGAGTGTAAGTTTTTATGCGCTTAAAAGCATTTTCAGGCCAAATGAGCTGATTTCTGCTATTTGCAGCAAAATACTGAAGGGAAAGTGGGTTTGCCTTCATATTTGACCCAGAACAACTCAGTTCAGCATGGAAATATCATTGCAACAGCTTTTATTTAGCCAGAAATCAAGAGTGTAAGTTTTTATGCGCTTAAAAGCATTTTCAGGCCGAATGAGCAAATATGCTTGTTTCTGCCAATATGAAATCAAGAGTGTAAGTTTTTATGCGCTTAAAAGCATTTTCAGGCCAAATGAGCTGATTTCTGCTATTTGCAGCAAAATACTGAAGGGAAAGTGGGTTTGCCTTCATATTTGACCCAGAACAACTCAGTTCAGTATGGAAATATCATTGCAACAGCTTTTATTTAGCCAGAAATCAAGAGTGTAAGTTTTTATGCGCTTAAAAGCATTTTCAGGCCGAATGAGCAAATATGCTTGTTTCTGCCAATTCCAGCAAAATACTGAAAGGAAAGTGGGTTTGCCTTCATATTTGACCCAGAACAACTCAGTTCAGCATGGAAATATCATTGCAACAGCTTTTATTTAGCCAGAAATCAAGAGTGTAAGTTTTTATGCGCTTAAAAGCATTTTCAGGCCAAATGAGCTGATTTCTGCTATTTGCAGCAAAATACTGAAGGGAAAGTGGGTTTGCCTTCATATTTGACCCAGAACAACTCAGTTCAGCATGGAAATATCATTGCAACAGCTTTTATTTAGCCAGAAATCAAGAGTGTAAGTTTTTATGCGCTTAAAAGCATTTTCAGGCCGAATGAGCAAATATGCTTGTTTCTGCCAATTCCAGCAAAATACTGAAAGGAAAGTGGGTTTGCCTTCATATTTGACGCAGAACAACTCAGTTCAGCATGGAAATATCATTGCAACAGCTTTTATTTAGCCAGAAATCAAGAGTGTAAGTTTTTATGCGCTTAAAAGCATTTTCAGGCCAAATGAGCTGATTTCTGCTATTTGCAGCAAAATACTGAAGGGAAAGTGGGTTTGCCTTCATATTTGACCCAGAACAACTCAGTTCAGCATGGAAATATCATTGCAACAGCTTTTATTTAGCCAGAAATCAAGAGTGTAAGTTTTTATGCGCTTAAAAGCATTTTCAGGCCAAATGAGCTGATTTCTGCTATTTGCAGCAAAATACTGAAAGGAAAGTGGGTTTGCCTTCATATTTGACCCAGAACAACTCAGTTCAGCATGGAAATATCATTGCAACAGCTTTTATTTAGCCAGAAATCAAGAGTGTAAGTTTTTATGCGCTTAAAAGCATTTTCAGGCCGAATGAGCAAATATGCTTGTTTCTGCGAATGGCAGCAAAATACTGAAAGGAAAGTGGGTTTGCCTTCATATTTGAGCCAGAACAACTCAGTTCAGCATGGAAATATCATTGCAACAGCTTTTATTTAGCCAGAAATCAAGAGTGTAAGTTTTTATGCGCTTAAAAGCATTTTCAGGCCAAATGAGCTGATTTCTGCTATTTGCAGCAAAATACTGAAGGGAAAGTGGGTTTGCCTTCATATTTGACCCAGAACAACTCAGTTCAGCATGGAAATATCATTGCAACAGCTTTTATTTAGCCAGAAATCAAGAGTGTAAGTTTTTATGCGCTTAAAAGCATTTTCAGGCCACATGAGCTGATTTCTGCTATTTGCATCAAATTACTGAAGGGAAAGTGGGTTTGCCTTCATATTTGACCCAGAACAACTCAGTTCAGCATGGAAATATCATTGCAACAGCTTTTATTTAGCCAGAAATCAAGAGTGTAAGTTTTTATGCGCTTAAAAGCATTTTCAGGCCGAATGAGCAAATATGCTTGTTTCTGCCAATATGAAATCAAGAGTGTAAGTTTTTATGCACTTAAAAGCATTTTCAGGCCGAATGAGCAAATATGCTTGTTTCTGCCAATTCCAGCAAAATACTGAAAGGAAAGTGGGTTTGCCTTCATATTTGACCCAGAACAACTCAGTTCAGCATGGAAATATCATTGCAACAGCTTTTATTTAGCCAGAAATCAAGAGTGTAAGTTTTTATGCGCTTAAAAGCATTTTCAGGCCAAATGAGCTGATTTCTGCTATTTGCAGCAAAATACTGAAGGGAAAGTGGGTTTGCCTTCATATTTGACCCAGAACAACTCAGTTCAGCATGGAAATATCATTGCAACAGCTTTTATTTAGCCAGAAATCAAGAGTGTAAGTTTTTATGCGCTTAAAAGCATTTTCAGGCCAAATGAGCTGATTTCTGCTATTTGCAGCAAAATACTGAAGGGAAAGTGGGTTTGCCTTCATATTTGACCCAGAACAACTCAGTTCAGCATGGAAATATCATTGCAACAGCTTTTATTTAGCCAGAAATCAAGAGTGTAAGTTTTTATGCGCTTAAAAGCAATTTCAGGCCAAATGAGTTGATTTCTGCTATTTGCAGCAAAATACTGAAGGGAAAGTGGGTTTGCCTTCATATTTGACCCAGAACAACTCAGTTCAGCATGGAAATATCATTGCAACAGCTTTTATTTAGCCAGAAATCAAGAGTGTAAGTTTTTATGCGCTTAAAAGCATTTTCAGGCCGAATGAGCAAATATGCTTGTTTCTGCCAATTGCAGCAAAATACTGAAAGGAAAGTGGGTTTGCCTTCATATTTGACCCAGAACAACTCAGTTCAGCATGGAAATATCATTGCAACAGCTTTTATTTAGCCAGAAATCAAGAGTGTAAGTTTTTATGCGATTAAAAGCAATTTCAGGCCAAATGAGTTGATTTCTGCTATTTGCAGCAAAATACTGAAGGGAAAGTGGGTTTGCCTTCATATTTGACCCAGAACAACTCAGTTCAGCATGGAAATATCATTGCAACAGCTTTTATTTAGCCAGAAATCAAGAGTGTAAGTTTTTATGCGCTTAAAAGCATTTTCAGGCCGAATGAGCAAATATGCTTGTTTCTGCCAATTGCAGCAAAATACTGAAAGGAAAGTGGGTTTGCCTTCATATTTGACCTAGAACAACTCAGTTCAGCATGTAAATATCATTGCAACAGCTTTTATTTAGCCAGAAATCAAGAGTGTAAGTTTTTATGCGCTTAAAAGCATTTTCAGGCCGAATGAGCTGATTTCTGCTATTTGCAGCAAAATACTGAAGGGAAAGTGGGTTTGCCTTCATATTCGACCCAGAACAACTCAGTTCAGCATGGAAATATCATCTCAACAGCTTTTATTTAGCCAGAAATCAAGAGTGTAAGTTTTTATGCGCTTAAAAGCATTTTCAGGCCGAATGAGCAAATATGCTTGTTTCTGCCAATTGCAGCAAAATACTGAAAGGAAAGTGGGTTTGCCTTCATATCTGACCCAGAACAACTCAGTTCAGCATGGAAATATCATCTCAACAGCTTTTATTTAGCCAGAAATCAAGAGTGTAAGTTTTTATGCGCTTAAAAGCATTTTCAGGCCGAATGAGCAAATATGCTTGTTTCTGCCAATTGCAGCAAAATACTGAAAGGAAAGTGGGTTTGCCTTCATATCTGACCCAGAACAACTCAGTTCAGCATGGAAATATCATCTCAACAGCTTTTATTTAGCCAGAAATCAAGAGTGTAAGTTTCTATGCGCTTAAAAGCATTTTCAGCCCGAATGAGCAAATATGCTTGTTTCTGCCAATTGCAGCAAAATACTGAAAGGAAAGTGGGTTTGCCTTCATATTTGACCCAGAACAACTCAGTTCAGCATGGAAATATCATTGCAACAGCTTTTATTTAGCCAGAAATCAAGAGTGTAAGTTTTTATGCGTTTAAAAGCATTTTCAGGCCGAATGAGCAAATATGCTTGTTTCTGCCAATTGCAGCAAAATACTGAAAGGAAAGTGGGTTTGCCTTCATATCTGACCCAGAACAACTCAGTTCAGCATGGAAATATCATTGCAACAGCTTTTATTTAGCCAGAAATCAAGAGTGTAAGTTTTTATGCGCTTAAAAGCATTTTCAGGCCGAATGAGCAAATATGCTTGTTTCTGCCAATTGCAGCAAAATACTGAAAGGAAAGTGGGTTTGCCTTCATATCTGACCCAGAACAACTCAGTTCAGCATGGAAATATCATTGCAACAGCTTTTATTTAGCCAGAAATCAAGAGTGTAAGTTTTTATGCGCTTAAAAGCATTTTCAGGCCACATGAGCTGATTTCTGCTATTTGCATCAAATTACTGAAGGGAAAGTGGGTTTGCCTTCATATTTGACCCAGAACAACTCAGTTCAGCATGGAAATATCATTGCAACAGCTTTTATTTAGCCAGAAATCAAGAGTGTAAGTTTTTATGCGCTTAAAAGCATTTTCAGGCCAAATGAGCTGATTTCTGCTATTTGCAGCAAAATACTGAAGGGAAAGTGGGTTTGCCTTCATATTTGACCCAGAACAACTCAGTTCAGCATGGAAATATCATTGCAACAGCTTTTATTTAGCCAGAAATCAAGAGTGTAAGTTTTTATGCGCTTAAAAGCATTTTCAGGCCGAATGAGCAAATATGCTTGTTTCTGCCAATATGAAATCAAGAGTGTAAGTTTTTATGCGCTTAAAAGCATTTTCAGGCCAAATGAGCTGATTTCTGCTATTTGCAGCAAAATACTGAAGGGAAAGTGGGTTTGCCTTTTGACTTCATATTTGACCCAGAACAACTCAGTTCAGCATGGAAATATCATTGCAACAGCTTTTATTTAGCCAGAAATCAAGAGTGTAAGTTTTTATGCGCTTAAAAGCATTTTCAGGCCGAATGAGCAAATATGCTTGTTTCTGCCAATTGCAGCAAAATACTGAAAGGAAAGTGGGTTTGCCTTCATATTTGACCCAGAACAACTCAGTTCAGCATGGAAATATCATTGCAACAGCTTTTATTTAGCCAGAAATCAAGAGTGTAAGTCTTTATGCGCTTAAAAGCATTTTCAGGCCGAATGAGCAAATATGCTTGTTTCTGCCAATTGCAGCAAAATACTGAAAGGAAAGTGGGTTTGCCTTCATATTTGACCCAGAACAACTCAGTTCAGCATGGAAATATCATTGCAACAGCTTTTATTTAGCCAAAAATCAAGAATGTAAGTTTTTATGCGCTTAAAAGCATTTTCAGGCCGAATGAGCAAATATGCTTGTTTCTGCGAATGGCAGCAAAATACTGAAAGGAAAGTGGGTTTGCCTTCATATTTGACCCAGAACAACTCAGTTCAGCATGGAAATATCATTGCAACAGCTTTTATTTAGCCAGAAATCAAGAGTGTAAGTCTTTATGCGCTTAAAAGCATTTTCAGGCCGAATGAGCAAATATGCTTGTTTCTGCCAATTGCAGCAAAATACTGAAAGGAAAGTGGGTTTGCCTTCATATTTGACCCAGAACAACTCAGTTCAGCATGGAAATATCATTGGAACAGCTTTTATTTAGCCAGAAATCAAGAGTGTAAGTTTTTATGCGCTTAAAAGCATTTTCAGGCCAAATGAGCTGATGTCTGCTATTTGCAGCAAAATACTGAAGGGAAAGTGGGTTTGCCTTCATATTTGACCCAGAACAACTCAGTTCAGCATGGAAATATCATTGCAACAGCTTTTATTTAGCCAGAAATCAAGAGTGTAAGTTTTTATGCGCTTAAAAGCATTTTCAGGCCGAATGAGCAAATATGCTTGTTTCTGCCAATATGAAATCAAGAGTGTAAGTTTTTATGCGCTTAAAAGCATTTTCAGGCCGAATGAGCAAATATGCTTGTTTCTGCCAATTCCAGCAAAATACTGAAAGGAAAGTGGGTTTGCCTTCATATTTGACCCAGAACAACTCAGTTCAGCATGGAAATATCATTGCAACAGCTTTTATTTAGCCAGAAATCAAGAGTGTAAGTTTTTATGCGCTTAAAAGTATTTTCAGGCCAAATGAGCTGATTTCTGCTATTTGCAGCAAAATACTGAAGGGAAAGTGGGTTTGCCTTCATATTTGACCCAGAACAACTCAGTTCAGCATGGAAATATCATTGCAACAGCTTTTATTTAGCCAGAAATCAAGAGTGTAAGTTTTTATGCGCTTAAAAGCATTTTCAGGCCAAATGAGCTGATTTCTGCTATTTGCAGCAAAATACTGAAAGGAAAGTGGGTTTGCCTTCATATTTGACCCAGAACAACTCAGTTCAGCATGGAAATATCATTGCAACAGCTTTTATTTAGCCAGAAATCAAGAGTGTAAGTTTTTATGCGCTTAAAAGCATTTTCAGGCCGAATGAGCAAATATGCTTGTTTCTGCGAATGGCAGCAAAATACTGAAAGGAAAGTGGGTTTGCCTTCATATTTGACCCAGAACAACTCAGTTCAGCATGGAAATATCATTGCAACAGCTTTTATTTAGCCAGAAATCAAGAGTGTAAGTTTTTATGCGCTTAAAAGCATTTTCAGGCCGAATGAGCAAATATGCTTGTTTCTGCCAATTGCAGCAAAATACTGAAAGGAAAGTGGGTTTGCCTTCATATTTGAGCCAGAACAACTCAGTTCAGCATGGAAATATCATTGCAACAGCTTTTATTTAGCCAGAAATCAAGAGTGTAAGTTTTTATGCGCTTAAAAGCATTTTCAGGCCACATGAGCTGATTTCTGCTATTTGCATCAAATTACTAAAGGGAAAGTGGGTTTGCCTTCATATTTGACCCAGAACAACTCAGTTCAGCATGGAAATATCATTGCAACAGCTTTTATTTAGCCAGAAATCAAGAGTGTAAGTTTTTATGCGCTTAAAAGCATTTTCAGGCCAAATGAGCTGATTTCTGCTATTTGCAGCAAAATACTGAAGGGAAAGTGGGTTTGCCTTCATATTTGACCCAGAACAACTCAGTTCAGCATGGAAATATCATTGCAACAGCTTTTATTTAGCCAGAAATCAAGAGTGTAAGTTTTTATGCGCTTAAAAGCATTTTCAGGCCACATGAGCTGATTTCTGCTATTTGCATCAAATTACTGAAGGGAAAGTGGGTTTGCCTTCATATTTGACCCAGAACAACTCAGTTCAGCATGGAAATATCATTGCAACAGCTTTTATTTAGCCAGAAATCAAGAGTGTAAGTTTTTATGCGCTTAAAAGCATTTTCAGGCCGAATGAGCAAATATGCTTGTTTCTGCCAATATGAAATCAAGAGTGTAAGTTTTTATGCGCTTAAAAGCATTTTCAGGCCGAATGAGCAAATATGCTTGTTTCTGCCAATTCCAGCAAAATACTGAAAGGAAAGTGGGTTTGCCTTCATATTTGACCCAGAACAACTCAGTTCAGCATGGAAATATCATTGCAACAGCTTTTATTTAGCCAGAAATCAAGAGTGTAAGTTTTTATGCGCTTAAAAGCATTTTCAGGCCAAATGAGCTGATTTCTGCTATTTGCAGCAAAATACTGAAGGGAAAGTGGGTTTGCCTTCATATTTGACCCAGAACAACTCAGTTCAGCATGGAAATATCATTGCAACAGCTTTTATTTAGCCAGAAATCAAGAGTGTAAGTTTTTATGCGCTTAAAAGCATTTTCAGGCCAAATGAGCTGATTTCTGCTATTTGCAGCAAAATACTGAAGGGAAAGTGGGTTTGCCTTCATATTTGACCCAGAACAACTCAGTTCAGCATGGAAATATCATTGCAACAGCTTTTATTTAGCCAGAAATCAAGAGTGTAAGTTTTTATGCGCTTAAAAGCAATTTCAGGCCAAATGAGTTGATTTCTGCTATTTGCAGCAAAATACTGAAGGGAAAGTGGGTTTGCCTTCATATTTGACCCAGAACAACTCAGTTCAGCATGGAAATATCATTGCAACAGCTTTTATTTAGCCAGAAATCAAGAGTGTAAGTTTTTATGCGATTAAAAGCAATTTCAGGCCGAATGAGTTGATTTCTGCTATTTGCAGCAAAATACTGAAGGGAAAGTGGGTTTGCCTTCATATTTGACCCAGAACAACTCAGTTCAGCATGGAAATATCATTGCAACAGCTTTTATTTAGCCAGAAATCAAGAGTGTAAGTTTTTATGCGCTTAAAAGCATTTTCAGGCCGAATGAGCAAATATGCTTGTTTCTGCCAATTGCAGCAAAATACTGAAAGGAAAGTGGGTTTGCCTTCATATTTGACCTAGAACAACTCAGTTCAGCATGTAAATATCATTGCAACAGCTTTTATTTAGCCAGAAATCAAGAGTGTAAGTTTTTATGCGCTTAAAAGCATTTTCAGGCCGAATGAGCTGATTTCTGCTATTTGCAGCAAAATACTGAAGGGAAAGTGGGTTTGCCTTCATATTTGACCCAGAACAACTCAGTTCAGCATGGAAATATCATCTCAACAGCTTTTATTTAGCCAGAAATCAAGAGTGTAAGTTTTTATGCGCTTAAAAGCATTTTCAGGCCGAATGAGCAAATATGCTTGTTTCTGCCAATTGCAGCAAAATACTGAAAGGAAAGTGGGTTTGCCTTCATATCTGACCCAGAACAACTCAGTTCAGCATGGAAATATCATCTCAACAGCTTTTATTTAGCCAGAAATCAAGAGTGTAAGTTTTTATGCGCTTAAAAGCATTTTCAGGCCGAATGAGCAAATATGCTTGTTTCTGCCAATTGCAGCAAAATACTGAAAGGAAAGTGGGTTTGCCTTCATATCTGACCCAGAACAACTCAGTTCAGCATGGAAATATCATCTCAACAGCTTTTATTTAGCCAGAAATCAAGAGTGTAAGTTTCTATGCGCTTAAAAGCATTTTCAGGCCGAATGAGCAAATATGCTTGTTTCTGCCAATTGCAGCAAAATACTGAAAGGAAAGTGGGTTTGCCTTCATATTTGACCCAGAACAACTCAGTTCAGCATGGAAATATCATTGCAACAGCTTTTATTTAGCCAGAAATCAAGAGTGTAAGTTTTTATGCGTTTAAAAGCATTTTCAGGCCGAATGAGCAAATATGCTTGTTTCTGCCAATTGCAGCAAAATACTGAAAGGAAAGTGGGTTTGCCTTCATATCTGACCCAGAACAACTCAGTTCAGCATGGAAATATCATTGCAACAGCTTTTATTTAGCCAGAAATCAAGAGTGTAAGTTTTTATGCGCTTAAAAGCATTTTCAGGCCGAATGAGCAAATATGCTTGTTTCTGCCAATTGCAGCAAAATACTGAAAGGAAAGTGGGTTTGCCTTCATATCTGACCCAGAACAACTCAGTTCAGCATGGAAATATCATTGCAACAGCTTTTATTTAGCCAGAAATCAAGAGTGTAAGTTTTTATGCGCTTAAAAGCATTTTCAGGCCACATGAGCTGATTTCTGCTATTTGCATCAAATTACTGAAGGGAAAGTGGGTTTGCCTTCATATTTGACCCAGAACAACTCAGTTCAGCATGGAAATATCATTGCAACAGCTTTTATTTAGCCAGAAATCAAGAGTGTAAGTTTTTATGCGCTTAAAAGCATTTTCAGGCCAAATGAGCTGATTTCTGCTATTTGCAGCAAAATACTGAAGGGAAAGTGGGTTTGCCTTCATATTTGACCCAGAACAACTCAGTTCAGCATGGAAATATCATTGCAACAGCTTTTATTTAGCCAGAAATCAAGAGTGTAAGTTTTTATGCGCTTAAAAGCATTTTCAGGCCGAATGAGCAAATATGCTTGTTTCTGCCAATATGAAATCAAGAGTGTAAGTTTTTATGCGCTTAAAAGCATTTTCAGGCCAAATGAGCTGATTTCTGCTATTTGCAGCAAAATACTGAAGGGAAAGTGGGTTTGCCTTCATATTTGACCCAGAACAACTCAGTTCAGTATGGAAATATCATTGCAACAGCTTTTATTTAGCCAGAAATCAAGAGTGTAAGTTTTTATGCGCTTAAAAGCATTTTCAGGCCAAATGAGCTGATTTCTGCTATTTGCAGCAAAATACTGAAGGGAAAGTGGGTTTGCCTTCATATTTGACCCAGAACAACTCAGTTCAGCATGGAAATATCATTGCAACAGCTTTTATTTAGCCAGAAATCAAGAGTGTAAGTTTTTATGCGCTTAAAAGCATTTTCAGGCCAAATGAGCTGATTTTTGCTATTTGCAGCAAAATACTGAAGGGAAAGTGGGTTTGCCTTCATATTTGACCCAGAACAACTCAGTTCAGTATGGAAATATCATTGCAACAGCTTTTATTTAGCCAGAAATCAAGAGTGTAAGTTTTTATGCGCTTAAAAGCATTTTCAGGCCGAATGAGCAAATATGCTTGTTTCTGCCAATTCCAGCAAAATACTGAAAGGAAAGTGGGTTTGCCTTCATATTTGACCCAGAACAACTCAGTTCAGCATGGAAATATCATTGCAACAGCTTTTATTTAGCCAGAAATCAAGAGTGTAAGTTTTTATGCGCTTAAAAGCATTTTCAGGCCAAATGAGCTGATTTCTGCTATTTGCAGCAAAATACTGAAGGGAAAGTGGGTTTGCCTTCATATTTGACCCAGAACAACTCAGTTCAGCATGGAAATATCATTGCAACAGCTTTTATTTAGCCAGAAATCAAGAGTGTAAGTTTTTATGCGCTTAAAAGCATTTTCAGGCCAAATGAGCTGATTTCTGCTATTTGCAGCAAAATACTGAAGGGAAAGTGGGTTTGCCTTCATATTTGACCCAGAACAACTCAGTTCAGCATGGAAATATCATTGCAACAGCTTTTATTTAGCCAGAAATCAAGAGTGTAAGTTTTTATGCGCTTAAAAGCATTTTCAGGCCACATGAGCTGATTTCTGCTATTTGCATCAAATTACTGAAGGGAAAGTGGGTTTGCCTTCATATTTGACCCAGAACAACTCAGTTCAGCATGGAAATATCATTGCAACAGCTTTTATTTAGCCAGAAATCAAGAGTGTAAGTTTTTATGCGCTTAAAAGCATTTTCAGGCCGAATGAGCAAATATGCTTGTTTCTGCCAATATGAAATCAAGAGTGTAAGTTTTTATGCGCTTAAAAGCATTTTCAGGCCGAATGAGCAAATATGCTTGTTTCTGCGAATGGCAGCAAAATACTGAAAGGAAAGTGGGTTTGCCTTCATATTTGACCCAGAACAACTCAGTTCAGCATGGAAATATCATTGCAACAGCTTTTATTTAGCCAGAAATCAAGAGTGTAAGTCTTTATGCGCTTAAAAGCATTTTCAGGCCGAATGAGCAAATATGCTTGTTTCTGCCAATTGCAGCAAAATACTGAAAGGAAAGTGGGTTTGCCTTCATATTTGACCCAGAACAACTCAGTTCAGCATGGAAATATCATTGGAACAGCTTTTATTTAGCCAGAAATCAAGAGTGTAAGTTTTTATGCGCTTAAAAGCATTTTCAGGCCAAATGAGCTGATGTCTGCTATTTGCAGCAAAATACTGAAGGGAAAGTGGGTTTGCCTTCATATTTGACCCAGAACAACTCAGTTCAGCATGGAAATATCATTGCAACAGCTTTTATTTAGCCAGAAATCAAGAGTGTAAGTTTTTATGCGCTTAAAAGCATTTTCAGGCCGAATGAGCAAATATGCTTGTTTCTGCCAATATGAAATCAAGAGTGTAAGTTTTTATGCGCTTAAAAGCATTTTCAGGCCAAATGAGCTGATTTCTGCTATTTGCAGCAAAATACTGAAGGGAAAGTGGGTTTGCCTTCATATTTGACCCAGAACAACTCAGTTCAGTATGGAAATATCATTGCAACAGCTTTTATTTAGCCAGAAATCAAGAGTGTAAGTTTTTATGCGCTTAAAAGCATTTTTTAGGCCGTATGAGCAAATATGCTTGTTTCTGCCAATTCCAGCAAAATACTGAAAGGAAAGTGGGTTTGCCTTCATATTTGACCCAGAACAACTCAGTTCAGCATGGAAATATCATTGCAACAGCTTTTATTTAGCCAGAAATCAAGAGTGTAAGTTTTTATGCGCTTAAAAGCATTTTCAGGCCAAATGAGCTGATTTCTGCTATTTGCAGCAAAATACTGAAGGGAAAGTGGGTTTGCCTTCATATTTGACCCAGAACAACTCAGTTCAGCATGGAAATATCATTGCAACAGCTTTTATTTAGCCAGAAATCAAGAGTGTAAGTTTTTATGCGCTTAAAAGCATTTTCAGGCCACATGAGCTGATTTCTGCTATTTGCATCAAATTACTGAAGGGAAAGTGGGTTTGCCTTCATATTTGACCCAGAAAAACTCAGTTCAGCATGGAAATATCATTGCAACAGCTTTTATTTAGCCAGAAATCAAGAGTGTAAGTTTTTATGCGCTTAAAAGCATTTTCAGGCCGAATGAGCAAATATGCTTGTTTCTGCCAATATGAAATCAAGAGTGTAAGTTTTTATGCGCTTAAAAGCATTTTCAGGCCGAATGAGCAAATATGCTTGTTTCTGCCAATTCCAGCAAAATACTGAAAGGAAAGTGGGTTTGCCTTCATATTTGACCCAGAACAACTCAGTTCAGCATGGAAATATCATTGCAACAGCTTTTATTTAGCCAGAAATCAAGAGTGTAAGTTTTTATGCGCTTAAAAGCATTTTCAGGCCAAATGAGCTGATTTCTGCTATTTGCAGCAAAATACTGAAGGGAAAGTGGGTTTGCCTTCATATTTGACCCAGAACAACTCAGTTCAGCATGGAAATATCATTGCAACAGCTTTTATTTAGCCAGAAATCAAGAGTGTAAGTTTTTATGCGCTTAAAAGCATTTTCAGGCCAAATGAGCTGATTTCTGCTATTTGCAGCAAAATACTGAAGGGAAAGTGGGTTTGCCTTCATATTTGACCCAGAACAACTCAGTTCAGCATGGAAATATCATTGCAACAGCTTTTATTTAGCCAGAAATCAAGAGTGTAAGTTTTTATGCGCTTAAAAGCAATTTCAGGCCAAATGAGTTGATTTCTGCTATTTGCAGCAAAATACTGAAGGGAAAGTGGGTTTGCCTTCATATTTGACCCAGAACAACTCAGTTCAGCATGGAAATATCATTGCAACAGCTTTTATTTAGCCAGAAATCAAGAGTGTAAGTTTTTATGCGCTTAAAAGCATTTTCAGGCCGAATGAGCAAATATGCTTGTTTCTGCCAATTGCAGCAAAATACTGAAAGGAAAGTGGGTTTGCCTTCATATTTGACCCAGAACAACTCAGTTCAGCATGGAAATATCATTGCAACAGCTTTTATTTAGCCAGAAATCAAGAGTGTAAGTTTTTATGCGCTTAAAAGCAATTTCTGGCCAAATGAGTTGATTTCTGCTATTTGCAGCAAAATACTGAAGGGAAAGTGGGTTTGCCTTCATATTTGACCCAGAACAACTCAGTTCAGCATGGAAATATCATTGCAACAGCTTTTATTTAGCCAGAAATCAAGAGTGTAAATTTTTATGCGCTTAAAAGCATTTTCAGGCCGAATGAGCAAATATGCTTGTTTCTGCCAATTGCAGCAAAATACTGAAAGGAAAGTGGGTTTGCCTTCATATTTGACCTAGAACAACTCAGTTCAGCATGTAAATATCATTGCAACAGCTTTTATTTAGCCAGAAATCAAGAGTGTAAGTTTTTATGCGCTTAAAAGCATTTTCAGGCCGAATGAGCAAATATGCTTGTTTCTGCCAATATGAAATCAAGAGTGTAAGTTTTTATGCGCTTAAAAGCATTTTCAGGCCGAATGAGCAAATATGCTTGTTTCTGCCAATTCCAGCAAAATACTGAAAGGAAAGTGGGTTTGCCTTCATATTTGACCCAGAACAACTCAGTTCAGCATGGAAATATCATTGCAACAGCTTTTATTTAGCCAGAAATCAAGAGTGTAAGTTTTTATGCGCTTAAAAGCATTTTCAGGCCAAATGAGCTGATTTCTGCTATTTGCAGCAAAATACTGAAGGGAAAGTGGGTTTGCCTTCATATTTGACCCAGAACAACTCAGTTCAGCATGGAAATATCATTGCAACAGCTTTTATTTAGCCAGAAATCAAGAGTGTAAGTTTTTATGCGCTTAAAAGCATTTTCAGGCCAAATGAGCTGATTTCTGCTATTTGCAGCAAAATACTGAAGGGAAAGTGGGTTTGCCTTCATATTTGACCCAGAACAACTCAGTTCAGCATGGAAATATCATTGCAACAGCTTTTATTTAGCCAGAAATCAAGAGTGTAAGTTTTTATGCGCTTAAAAGCAATTTCAGGCCAAATGAGTTGATTTCTGCTATTTGCAGCAAAATACTGAAGGGAAAGTGGGTTTGCCTTCATATTTGACCCAGAACAACTCAGTTCAGCATGGAAATATCATTGCAACAGCTTTTATTTAGCCAGAAATCAAGAGTGTAAGTTTTTATGCGCTTAAAAGCATTTTCAGGCCGAATGAGCAAATATGCTTGTTTCTGCCAATTGCAGCAAAATACTGAAAGGAAAGTGGGTTTGCCTTCATATTTGACCCAGAACAACTCAGTTCAGCATGGAAATATCATTGCAACAGCTTTTATTTAGCCAGAAATCAAGAGTGTAAGTTTTTATGCGCTTAAAAGCAATTTCTGGCCAAATGAGTTGATTTCTGCTATTTGCAGCAAAATACTGAAGGGAAAGTGGGTTTGCCTTCATATTTGACCCAGAACAACTCAGTTCAGCATGGAAATATCATTGCAACAGCTTTTATTTAGCCAGAAATCAAGAGTGTAAATTTTTATGCGCTTAAAAGCATTTTCAGGCCGAATGAGCAAATATGCTTGTTTCTGCCAATTGCAGCAAAATACTGAAAGGAAAGTGGGTTTGCCTTCATATTTGACCTAGAACAACTCAGTTCAGCATGTAAATATCATTGCAACAGCTTTTATTTAGCCAGAAATCAAGAGTGTAAGTTTTTATGCGCTTAAAAGCATTTTCAGGCCGAATGAGCTGATTTCTGCTATTTGCAGCAAAATACTGAAGGGAAAGTGGGTTTGCCTTCATATTTGACCCAGAACAACTCAGTTCAGCATGGAAATATCATCTCAACAGCTTTTATTTAGCCAGAAATCAAGAGTGTAAGTTTTTATGCGCTTAAAAGCATTTTCAGGCCGAATGAGCAAATATGCTTGTTTCTGCCAATTGCAGCAAAATACTGAAAGGAAAGTGGGTTTGCCTTCATATTTGACCCAGAACAACTCAGTTCAGCATGGAAATATCATTGCAACAGCTTTTATTTAGCCAGAAATCAAGAGTGTAAGGTTTTATGCGCTTAAAAGCATTTTCAGGCCGAATGAGCAAATATGCTTGTTTCTGCCAATTGCAGCAAAATACTGAAAGGAAAGTGGGTTTGCCTTCATATCTGACCCAGAACAACTCAGTTCAGCATGGAAATATCATCTCAACAGCTTTTATTTAGCCAGAAATCAAGAGTGTAAGTTTTTATGCGCTTAAAAGCATTTTCAGGCCGAATGAGCAAATATGCTTGTTTCTGCCAATTGCAGCAAAATACTGAAAGGAAAGTGGGTTTGCCTTCATATCTGACCCAGAACAACTCAGTTCAGCATGGAAATATCATCTCAACAGCTTTTATTTAGCCAGAAATCAAGAGTGTAAGTTTTTATGCGCTTAAAAGCATTTTCAGGCCGAATGAGCAAATATGCTTGTTTCTGCCAATTGCAGCAAAATACTGAAAGGAAAGTGGGTTTGCCTTCATATTTGACCCAGAACAACTCAGTTCAGCATGGAAATATCATTGCAACAGCTTTTATTTAGCCAGAAATCAAGAGTGTAAGTTTTTATGCGCTTAAAAGCATTTTCAGGCCGAATGAGCAAATATGCTTGTTTCTGCCAATTGCAGCAAAGTACTGAAAGGAAAGTGGGTTTGCCTTCATATCTGACCCAGAACAACTCAGTTCAGCATGGAAATATCATTGCAACAGCTTTTATTTAGCCAGAAATCAAGAGTGTAAGTTTTTATGCGCTTAAAAGCATTTTCAGGCCGAATGAGCAAATATGCTTGTTTCTGCCAATTGCAGCAAAATACTGAAAGGAAAGTGGGTTTGCCTTCATATTTGACCCAGAACAACTCAGTTCAGCATGGAAATATCATTGCAACAGCTTTTATTTAGCCAGAAATCAAGAGTGTAAGTTTTTATGCGCTTAAAAGCATTTTCAGGCCGAATGAGCAAATATGCTTGTTTCTGCGAATGGCAGCAAAATACTGAAAGGAAAGTGGGTTTGCCTTCATATTTGACCCAGAACAACTCAGTTCAGCATGGAAATATCATTGCAACAGCTTTTATTTAGCCAGAAATCAAGAGTGTAAGTTTTTATGCGCTTAAAAGCATTTTCAGGCCGAATGAGCAAATATGCTTGTTTCTGCCAATTGCAGCAAAATACTGAAAGGAAAGTGGGTTTGCCTTCATATTTGAGCCAGAACAACTCAGTTCAGCATGGAAATATCATTGCAACAGCTTTTATTTAGCCAGAAATCAAGAGTGTAAGTTTTTATGCGCTTAAAAGCATTTTCAGGCCACATGAGCTGATTTCTGCTATTTGCATCAAATTACTGAAGGGAAAGTGGGTTTGCCTTCATATTTGACCCAGAACAACTCAGTTCAGCATGGAAATATCATTGCAACAGCTTTTATTTAGCCAGAAATCAAGAGTGTAAGTTTTTATGCGCTTAAAAGCATTTTCAGGCCAAATGAGCTGATTTCTGCTATTTGCAGCAAAATACTGAAGGGAAAGTGGGTTTGCCTTCATATTTGACCCAGAACAACTCAGTTCAGCATGGAAATATCATTGCAACAGCTTTTATTTAGCCAGAAATCAAGAGTGTAAGTTTTTATGCGCTTAAAAGCATTTTCAGGCCGAATGAGCAAATATGCTTGTTTCTGCCAATATGAAATCAAGAGTGTAAGTTTTTATGCGCTTAAAAGCATTTTCAGGCCGAATGAGCAAATATGCTTGTTTCTGCGAATGGCAGCAAAATACTGAAAGGAAAATGGGTTTGCCTTCATATTTGACCCAGAACAACTCAGTTCAGCATGGAAATATCATTGCAACAGCTTTTATTTAGCCAGAAATCAAGAGTGTAAGTTTTTATGCGCTTAAAAGCATTTTCAGGCCAAATGAGCTGATTTCTGCTATTTGCAGCAAAATACTGAAGGGAAAGTGGGTTTGCCTTCATATTTGACCCAGAACAACTCAGTTCAGCATGGAAATATCATTGCAACAGCTTTTATTTAGCCAGAAATCAAGAGTGTAAGTTTTTATGCGCTTAAAAGCATTTTCAGGCCAAATGAGCTGATTTCTGCTATTTGCAGCAAAATACTGAAGGGAAAGTGGGTTTGCCTTCATATTTGACCCAGAACAACTCAGTTCAGCATGGAAATATCATTGCAACAGCTTTTATTTAGCCAGAAATCAAGAGTGTAAATTTTTATGCGCTTAAAAGCATTTTCAGGCCGAATGAGCAAATATGCTTGTTTCTGCCAATTGCAGCAAAATACTGAAAGGAAAGTGGGTTTGCCTTCATATTTGACCTAGAACAACTCAGTTCAGCATGTAAATATCATTGCAACAGCTTTTATTTAGCCAGAAATCAAGAGTGTAAGTTTTTATGCGCTTACAAGCATTTTCAGGCCGAATGAGCTGATTTCTGCTATTTGCAGCAAAATACTGAAGGGAAAGTGGGTTTGCCTTCATATTTGACCCAGAACAACTCAGTTCAGCATGGAAATATCATCTCAACAGCTTTTATTTAGCCAGAAATCAAGAGTGTAAGTTTTTATGCGCTTAAAAGCATTTTCAGGCCGAATGAGCAAATATGCTTGTTTCTGCCAATTGCAGCAAAATACTGAATGGAAAGTGGGTTTGCCTTCATATTTGACCCAGAACAACTCAGTTCAGCATGGAAATATCATTGCAACAGCTTTTATTTAGCCAGAAATCAAGAGTGTAAGGTTTTATGCGCTTAAAAGCATTTTCAGGCCGAATGAGCAAATATGCTTGTTTCTGCCAATTGCAGCAAAATACTGAAAGGAAAGTGGGTTTGCCTTCATATTTGACCCAAAACAACTCAGTTCAGCATGGAAATATCATTGCAACAGCTTTTATTTAGCCAGAAATCAAGAGTGTAAGTTTTTATGCGCTTAAAAGCATTTTCAGGCCGAATGAGCAAATATGCTTGTTTCTGCGAATGGCAGCAAAATACTGAAAGGAAAGTGGGTTTGCCTTCATATTTGACCTAGAACAACTCAGTTCAGCATGGAAATATCATTGCAACAGCTTTTATTTAGCCAGAAATCAAGAGTGTAAGTTTTTATGCGCTTAAAAGCATTTTCAGGCCGAATGAGCAAATATGCTTGTTTCTGCCAATTGCAGCAAAATACTGAAAGGAAAGTGGGTTTGCCTTCATATTTGACCCAGAACAACTCAGTTCAGCATGGAAATATCATTGCAACAGCTTTTATTTAGCCAGAAATCAAGAGTGTAAGTTTTTATGCGCTTAAAAGCATTTTCAGGCCGAATGAGCAAATATGCTTGTTTCTGCGAATGGCAGCAAAATACTGAAAGGAAAGTGGGTTTGCCTTCATATTTGACCCAGAACAACTCAGTTCAGCATGGAAATATCATTGCAACAGCTTTTATTTAGCCAGAAATCAAGAGTGTAAGTTTTTATGCGCTTAAAAGCATTTTCAGGCCAAATGAGCTGATTTCTGCTATTTGCAGCAAAATACTGAAGGGAAAGTGGGTTTGCCTTCATATTTGACCCAGAACAACTCAGTTCAGCATGGAAATATCATTGCAACAGCTTTTATTTAGCCAGAAATCAAGAGTGTAAGTTTTTATGCGCTTAAAAGCATTTTCAGGCCAAATGAGCTGATTTCTGCTATTTGCAGCAAAATACTGAAGGGAAAGTGGGTTTGCCTTCATATTTGACCCAGAACAACTCAGTTCAGCATGGAAATATCATTGCAACAGCTTTTATTTAGCCAGAAATCAAGAGTGTAAGGTTTTATGCGCTTAAAAGCATTTTCAGGCCGAATGAGCAAATATGCTTGTTTCTGCCAATTGCAGCAAAATACTGAAAGGAAAGTGGGTTTGCCTTCATATCTGACCCAGAACAACTCAGTTCAGCATGGAAATATCATCTCAACAGCTTTTATTTAGCCAGAAATCAAGAGTGTAAGTTTTTATGCGCTTAAAAGCATTTTCAGGCCGAATGAGCAAATATGCTTGTTTCTGCCAATTGCAGCAAAATACTGAAAGGAAAGTGGGTTTGCCTTCATATTTGACCCAGAACAACTCAGTTCAGCATGGAAATATCATTGCAACAGCTTTTATTTAGCCAGAAATCAAGAGTGTAAGTTTTTATGCGCTTAAAAGCATTTTCAGGCCAAATGAGCTGATTTCTGCTATTTGCAGCAAAATACTGAAGGGAAAGTGGGTTTGCCTTCAGATTTGACCCAGAACAACTCAGTTCAGCATGGAAATATCATTGCAACAGCTTTTATTTAGCCAGAAATCAAGAGTGTAAGTTTTTATGCGCTTAAAAGCATTTTCAGGCCGAATGAGCAAATATGCTTGTTTCTGCCAATTGCAGCAAATTACTGAAAGGAAAGTGGGTTTGCCTTCATATTTGACCCAGAACAACTCAGTTCAGCATGGAAATATCATTGCAACAGCTTTTATTTAGCCAGAAATCAAGAGTGTAAGTTTTTATGCGCTTAAAAGCATTTTCAGGCCGAATGAGCAAATATGCTTGTTTCTGCGAATGGCAGCAAAATACTGAAAGGAAAGTGGGTTTGCCTTCATATTTGACCCAGAACAACTCAGTTCAGCATGGAAATATCATTGCAACAGCTTTTATTTAGCCAGAAATCAAGAGTGTAAGTTTTTATGCGCTTAAAAGCATTTTCAGGCCAAATGAGCTGATTTCTGCTATTTGCAGCAAAATACTGAAGGGAAAGTGGGTTTGCCTTCATATTTGACCCAGAACAACTCAGTTCAGCATGGAAATATCATTGCAACAGCTTTTATTTAGCCAGAAATCAAGAGTGTAAGTTTTTATGCGCTTAAAAGCATTTTCAGGCCGAATGAGCAAATATGCTTGTTTCTGCCAATTGCAGCAAAATACTGAAAGGAAAGTGGGTTTGCCTTCATATTTGAGCCAGAACAACTCAGTTCAGCATGGAAATATCATTGCAACAGCTTTTATTTAGCCAGAAATCAAGAGTGTAAGTTTTTATGCGCTTAAAAGCATTTTCAGGCCACATGAGCTGATTTCTGCTATTTGCATCAAATTACTGAAGGGAAAGTGGGTTTGCCTTCATATTTGACCCAGAACAACTCAGTTCAGCATGGAAATATCATTGCAACAGCTTTTATTTAGCCAGAAATCAAGAGTGTAAGTTTTTATGCGCTTAAAAGCATTTTCAGGCCAAATGAGCTGATTTCTGCTATTTGCAGCAAAATACTGAAGGGAAAGTGGGTTTGCCTTCATATTTGACCCAGAACAACTCAGTTCAGCATGGAAATATCATTGCAACAGCTTTTATTTAGCCAGAAATCAAGAGTGTAAGTTTTTATGCGCTTAAAAGCATTTTCAGGCCGAATGAGCAAATATGCTTGTTTCTGCGAATGGCAGCAAAATACTGAAAGGAAAATGGGTTTGCCTTCATATTTGACCCAGAACAACTCAGTTCAGCATGGAAATATCATTGCAACAGCTTTTATTTAGCCAGAAATCAAGAGTGTAAGTTTTTATGCGCTTAAAAGCATTTTCAGGCCAAATGAGCTGATTTCTGCTATTTGCAGCAAAATACTGAAGGGAAAGTGGGTTTGCCTTCATATTTGACCCAGAACAACTCAGTTCAGCATGGAAATATCATTGCAACAGCTTTTATTTAGCCAGAAATCAAGAGTGTAAGTTTTTATGCGCTTAAAAGCAATTTCAGGCCAAATGAGTTGATTTCTGCTATTTGCAGCAAAATACTGAAGGGAAAGTGGGTTTGCCTTCATATTTGACCCAGAACAACTCAGTTCAGCATGGAAATATCATTGCAACAGCTTTTATTTAGCCAGAAATCAAGAGTGTAAATTTTTATGCGCTTAAAAGCATTTTCAGGCCGAATGAGCAAATATGCTTGTTTCTGCCAATTGCAGCAAAATACTGAAAGGAAAGTGGGTTTGCCTTCATATTTGACCTAGAACAACTCAGTTCAGCATGTAAATATCATTGCAACAGCTTTTATTTAGCCAGAAATCAAGAGTGTAAGTTTTTATGCGCTTACAAGCATTTTCAGGCCGAATGAGCTGATTTCTGCTATTTGCAGCAAAATACTGAAGGGAAAGTGGGTTTGCCTTCATATTTGACCCAGAACAACTCAGTTCAGCATGGAAATATCATCTCAACAGCTTTTATTTAGCCAGAAATCAAGAGTGTAAGTTTTTATGCGCTTAAAAGCATTTTCAGGCCGAATGAGCAAATATGCTTGTTTCTGCCAATTGCAGCAAAATACTGAATGGAAAGTTGGTTTGCCTTCATATTTGACCCAGAACAACTCAGTTCAGCATGGAAATATCATTGCAACAGCTTTTATTTAGCCAGAAATCAAGAGTGTAAGGTTTTATGCGCTTAAAAGCATTTTCAGGCCGAATGAGCAAATATGCTTGTTTCTGCCAATTGCAGCAAAATACTGAAAGGAAAGTGGGTTTGCCTTCATATTTGACCCAAAACAACTCAGTTCAGCATGGAAATATCATTGCAACAGCTTTTATTTAGCCAGAAATCAAGAGTGTAAGTTTTTATGCGCTTAAAAGCATTTTCAGGCCGAATGAGCAAATATGCTTGTTTCTGCGAATGGCAGCAAAATACTGAAAGGAAAGTGGGTTTGCCTTCATATTTGACCTAGAACAACTCAGTTCAGCATGGAAATATCATTGCAACAGCTTTTATTTAGCCAGAAATCAAGAGTGTAAGTTTTTATGCGCTTAAAAGCATTTTCAGGCCAAATGAGCTGATTTCTGCTATTTGCAGCAAAATACTGAAGGGAAAGTGGGTTTGCCTTCATATTTGACCCAGAACAACTCAGTTCAGCATGGAAATATCATTGCAACAGCTTTTATTTAGCCAGAAATCAAGAGTGTAAGTTTTTATGCGCTTAAAAGCATTTTCAGGCCGAATGAGCAAATATGCTTGTTTCTGCGAATGGCAGCAAAATACTGAAAGGAAAGTGGGTTTGCCTTCATATGTGACCCAGAACAACTCAGTTCAGCATGGAAATATCATTGCAACAGCTTTTATTTAGCCAGAAATCAAGAGTGTAAGTTTTTATGCGCTTAAAAGCATTTTCAGGCCAAATGAGCTGATTTCTGCTATTTGCAGCAAAATACTGAAGGGAAAGTGGGTTTGCCTTCATATTTGACCCAGAACAACTCAGTTCAGCATGGAAATATCATTGCAACAGCTTTTATTTAGCCAGAAATCAAGAGTGTAAGTTTTTATGCGCTTAAAAGCATTTTCAGGCCAAATGAGCTGATTTCTGCTATTTGCAGCAAAATACTGAAGGGAAAGTGGGTTTGCCTTCATATTTGACCCAGAACAACTCAGTTCAGCATGGAAATATCATTGCAACAGCTTTTATTTAGCCAGAAATCAAGAGTGTAAGGTTTTATGCGCTTAAAAGCATTTTCAGGCCGAATGAGCAAATATGCTTGTTTCTGCCAATTGCAGCAAAATACTGAAAGGAAAGTGGGTTTGCCTTCATATCTGACCCAGAACAACTCAGTTCAGCATGGAAATATCATCTCAACAGCTTTTATTTAGCCAGAAATCAAGAGTGTAAGTTTTTATGCGCTTAAAAGCATTTTCAGGCCGAATGAGCAAATATGCTTGTTTCTGCCAATTGCAGCAAAATACTGAAAGGAAAGTGGGTTTGCCTTCATATCTGACCCAGAACAACTCAGTTCAGCATGGAAATATCATCTCAACAGCTTTTATTTAGCCAGAAATCAAGAGTGTAAGTTTTTATGCGCTTAAAAGCATTTTCAGGCCGAATGAGCAAATATGCTTGTTTCTGCCAATTCCAGCAAAATACTGAAAGGAAAGTGGGTTTGCCTTCATATTTGACCCAGAACAACTCAGTTCAGCATGGAAATATCATTGCAACAGCTTTTATTTAGCCAGAAATCAAGAGTGTAAGTTTTTATGCGCTTAAAAGCATTTTCAGGCCGAATGAGCAAATATGCTTGTTTCTGCCAATTGCAGCAAAATACTGAAAGGAAAGTGGGTTTGCCTTCATATCTGACCCAGAACAACTCAGTTCAGCATGGAAATATCATTGCAACAGCTTTTATTTAGCCAGAAATCAAGAGTGTAAGTTTTTATGCGCTTAAAAGCATTTTCAGGCCGAATGAGCAAATATGCTTGTTTCTGCCAATTGCAGCAAAATACTGAAAGGAAAGTGGGTTTGCCTTCATATTTGACCCAGAACAAGTCAGTTCAGCATGGAAATATCATTGCAACAGCTTTTATTTAGCCAGAAATCAAGAGTGTAAGTTTTTATGCGCTTAAAAGCATTTTCAGGCCGAATGAGCAAATATGCTTGTTTCTGCGAATGGCAGCAAAATACTGAAAGGAAAGTGGGTTTGCCTTCATATTTGACCCAGAACAACTCAGTTCAGCATGGAAATATCATTGCAACAGCTTTTATTTAGCCAGAAATCAAGAGTGTAAGTTTTTATGCGCTTAAAAGCATTTTCAGGCCAAATGAGCTGATTTCTGCTATTTGCAGCAAAATACTGAAGGGAAAGTGGGTTTGCCTTCATATTTGACCCAGAACAACTCAGTTCAGCATGGAAATATCATTGCAACAGCTTTTATTTAGCCAGAAATCAAGAGTGTAAGTTTTTATGCGCTTAAAAGCATTTTCAGGCCGAATGAGCAAATATGCTTGTTTCTGCCAATTGCAGCAAAATACTGAAAGGAAAGTGGGTTTGCCTTCATATTTGAGCCAGAACAACTCAGTTCAGCATGGAAATATCATTGCA